>NC_060149.1:474118892-474432781 GCF_021461385.2 Schistocerca piceifrons
AATAGTAGCCATCCACAGTTTTCAGAATAGTTTGTTCTTTAAGGACACTTATGTGTAAATTACAGCTTGCTCTTGGAGACCCTGGTAAACGCAAACAAAATTTGAAGTGTCAATGACAGAAATAATACACTCCTCCCTATGGTCCAACTTTCAGTAAATTTATGCGTTTCCAAAAAGTCAATAATTACGGTAAATCTTGTGAAGTTTTTCCTTTCTTCAGTTAGTATGTGCATAGGAAGCCAGATATTTCAGCAGTCAAGGTGATGCTCTACAGTCTTCTCCTTATAATCTTAGCGTACACTCCTGGAAATTGAAATAAGAACACCGTGAATTCATTGTCCCAGGAAGGGGAAACTTTATTGACACATTCCTGGGGTCAGATACATCACATGATCACACTGACAGAATCACAGGCACATAGACACAGGCAACAGAGCATGCACAATGTCGGCACTAGTACAGTGTATATCCACCTTTCGCAGCAATGCAGGCTGCTATTCTCCCATGGAGACGATCGTAGAGATGCTGGATGTAGTCCTGTGGAACGGCTTGCCATGCCATTTCCACCTGGCGCCTCAGTTGGACCAGCGTTCGTGCTGGACGTGCAGACCGCGTGAGACGACGCTTCATCCAGTCCCAAACATGCTGCATGGGGGACAGATCCGGAGATCTTGGTGGCCAGGGTAGTTGACTTACACCTTCTAGAGCACGTTGGGTGGCACGGGATACATGCGGACGTGCATTGTCCTGTTGGAACAGCAAGTTCCCTTGCCGGTCTAGGAATGGTAGAACGATGGGTTCGATGACGGTTTGGATGTACCGTGTACTATTCAGTGTCCCCTCGACGATCACCAGTGGTGTACGGTCAGTGTAGGAGATCGCTCCCCACACCATGATGCCGGGTGTTGGCCCTGTGTGCCTCGGTCGTATGCAGTCCTGATTGTGACACTCACCTGCACGGCGCCAAACACGCATACGACCATCATTGGCACCAAGGCAGAAGCGACTCTCATCGCTGAAGACGACGTCTCCATTCGTCCCTCCATTCACGCCTGTCGCGACACCACTGGAGGCGGGCTGCACGATGTTGGGGCGTGAGCGGACGACGGCCTAACGGTGTGCGGGACCGTAGCCCAGCTTCATGGAGACGGTTGCGAATGGTCCTCGCCGATACCCCAGGAGCAACAGTGTCCCTAATTTGCTGGGAAGTGGCGGTGCGGTCCCCTACGGCACTGCGTAGGATCCTACGGTCTTGGCGTGCATCCGTGCGTCGCTGCGGTCCGGTCCCAGGTCGACGGGCACGTGCACCTTCCGCCGACCACTGGCGACAACATCGATGTACTGTGGAGACCTCACGCTCCACGTGTTGAGCAATTCGGCGGTACGTCCACCTGGCCTCCCGCATGCCCACTATACGCCCTCGCTCAAAGTCCGTCAACTGCACATACGGTTCACCTCCACGCTGTCGCGGCATGCTACCAGTGTTAAAGACTGCGATGGAGCTCCGTATGCCACGGCAAACTGGCCGACACTGACGGCGGCGGTGCACAAATGCTGCACAGCTAACGCCATTCGACGGCCAACACCGCGGTTACTGATGTGTCCGCTGTGCCGTGTGTGTGATCATTGCTTGTACAGCCTCTCGCAGTGTCCGGAGCAAGTATGGTGGGTCTGACACACCGGTGTCAATGTGTTCTTTTTTCCATTTCCAGGAGTGTATTTTCGCTTACTGTTCACTGTGAGGTATTTGATGCGTTTGGGAACAACAGATGATGCAGATTCTAGAACGTGGTATGTAGAATAGACCCAGTGCATATTCCATATTTTTCATCAAAGCACTCGGTATATTTTAAAATCTCCTCTTTTGGAAATTGCTGCCTAGAGACATGAAAACCATTTTGAAAATAATGACTGAAGGCAGAAATTAATTCGAATGTATTACATACTGATGTGCAAAACTTAAGGACGAAAGTAACTTTTGCGTGTAGTGTCACTGCCAAGTAACATAGCTCGATGAATCTTGAGCCATTAGTAGAAAGTACTATATATATATATATACTAATGGCTCAAGAATCATCGAGCTATGTTACTTGGCAGTGACATTACACGCAAAAGTTACTTTCGTCCTTAAGTTTTGCACATCAGTATGCAATACATTCGAATTAATTTCTGCCTTCAGTCATTATTTTCAAAATGGTTTTCATGTCTCTAGGCAGCAATTTCCAAAAGAGGAGATTTTAAAATATACCCAGTGCTTTGATGAAAAATATGGAATATACGCTGGGTCTATTCTACATACCACGTTCTAGAATCTGCATCATCTGTTGTTCCCAAACGCATCAAATACCTCACAGTGAACAGTAAGCGAAAAGACGCTAAGATTATAAGGAGAAGACTGTAGAGCATCACCTTGACTGCTGAAATATCTGGCTTCCTATGCACATACTAACTGAAGAAAGAAAAAACTTCACAAGATTTACCGTAATTATTGACTTTTTGGAACCGCATAAATTTACTGAAAGTTGGACCATAGGGAGGAGTGAATTATTTCTGTCATTGACACTTCAAATATATATATATATATATATATATATATATATATATATATATATATATAAGCAAACTGAAAGAAATATGCAATGAAGCGCACAGAAATGACACTTTTATTCGTAGACAATAACTATACAGGCCGAAAGAAACTTAGCATTACACAAGAAATTTATTCTACACGGGCTCCTCCAATATGTGAAAAGTTTTCAGCCGTGAACTTTTACATGGTACTTTTATTAATGAAAGAAATAATTATTTATTATTTTAATGAAAATGCGTGCTTTTAGATTAATGATTCTGCCTCATATTGCTCTGAACTGGGGAGCACATTAAGAAACATTCAACCTTCAGCTAAATCTCGTCAAATTGCAGTTAGATCCTTGCTCTGACCATGCTCACAGGTGTCGCGTAGACGGTAGCAGACTGTCTCGTTCGAGAGGTATGTCAACACTTTCGGAATCGTGTGTGTCACGGGTTAAAAGTTCTCGTATCTCGTTACCATTTTCAATGTCTTCAGATATAACTCATCCAATATACTCTGCTGTGAATTTTCTACTTAATCATTACTGTCAAACGATATTATATATGATGCTTAAGTAACTGCACTCAACGTACGCTATTCTGAATAGCGAATAGTATCTCTCTTGGCATACTGATAGTCGGTCTGTAAAATACATATAGATATTCATCTATTAATGAAATGATTATATACGACAGTTAAACATAATCATTTTTCTTCATTCTGTTTTGTTTACTTATGGAAAAGTTGAGCAACTCGTCTGCGAAATATTACCTGTGAGCTCTGCGGGAGTACTAGAAATTCTTACTAATCTACCACAACTAGTCCACCATTTGATGCTGTCAATCACTATACAGGGCCAATTATTACTGGTTTCTCCGTCTTAACCCTATTGAAATTAATTAAAGAGAATTTGACATCAGACGCGTTTCGCTTTTCTTTAAAAAGGATTTTCTGTGGTCATTGGTGTGATGATTTTACGCCTTGGAAATAATTCCCGGCAAACTATTCATAACGGATCACTTTTCCGTAAATTGGCACCTGAAATTGATTATGAAGCAAGATATGCTGCAGGAATTTCACGTAAAATAATTTATAATAATTTTCTTATTCATTTGTTGTTTTCGTTTAATTCATTTAACTGACATACTATTAGTAGACGACTAAGGACAACATCATTTCAATACAAATTCGATAGCGTTCGTGTAGTAACCTTCTACAGACATGGGTAGTTAAATGAAAAATAAAAATAATAATCAGATGTCGAGCACTGGTTGCAAAGTTTAGAAACCACAACGCTAGCCACTATGCCACCGCTTCGGATGAACTATCAACTAGCTAAAAGGAACATAACGTAACTCGAAAACTTTGACGGTCATTTTCTCAGAAACTATCGAGTATCTACGTACAAGCTGAGACACTTATTTGTTTATTTTGTAGCTCCACCACAGGGCGAAGTTTCTGGGAAATCGGGTTTCGGCACTTGCCGGCACGTGCCGGAGCAAAATCGACAGATGTAATTTCCGGCGTACCCCAGAAAGTGTGATAGGACCATTACTGTTTACAATGTACGAGGGTTGACCGGAAAGTAAATTCCAATCGGTCGCTAAATGAAAACCATTGTGAAAATCAAACAACATTTTATTTGCAAGAGTTAGCTACACTTTCCAGATACTTCTCTACTTCTCTACATAGTCGCCACTCCGACTTAGACATCTGTCGGAGCGTTATACCAAATTTCCAACACCATCGTCATAGAAATCAGCCGCCTGTGCTTTCCGATAATTCTCTAAGCTAGTCTATAGCGCGTAGCCTGCGCCCAAGTACTGTCTTCGTATCCAGCGTTTTATGTGGACAGATATGATACTCAGGACGAGCCAATTAGGGCTGTGTTGTGGGTGATGGAACACTTCCCATCGAAAAGGCTGCAGGAGCGTCTTCACTGCCCCTGCAGAGTGCGGCTGAGAATTGCCATGAAGAAGGGAGTGCGTGGTAGTTGTGTTAGGTGGGCTGCATTCATTAAGGCGAAGCCTCTCAGAGGCCCCTCCTACTTGGCGGGAGACATCGTTGTTCTAGACACCTTCACTAGCTCATAGTGCACTCACAACTGAAAAGAGCGTCTTGATGCGATCGACGGTCATACTAGAGACACTAGCAAACACATGTGTGCAAAGCTTCATCGGGTTTTCACTGTGGTGTCCATTTCGCGACTGATCAGAACTTACTTTCTGGAGAGCTCTCGTATATAAATGATATAGTTGAAAGCGAGAGATGCTCTTGAAGACTGTTCGCCGATGATGTTGTTGTCTATAACAAAGTAGCAACGCCAGAGGATATTATCTACTTACAGAACGACCTGCGGATGATTGATGAATGATGCAGGTCCTGGCAGTTGACTCAGAACGTAAATAACTGTAACACGTTGCACATACACAGGAAAAGAAGGCCAGGACTGTGCAACTACACTATTGATTAGAAACTGCTGGCAACAGCATCTACCGTAAAATATATGTAACTACCCAGAGTGACTCAAGTGGAATGACCACATATAACTAATAGTACGAAAACCAAATGCCAGACTGAGATTATTAGGAAGAATCTCAAGGAAATGTAACTCACCCGTGTAGGAAGTGATTTATAAGCTGCTTGTTTGACCGATTCTTCAGTATTGTTCATCAATGTGGGATCCTTACCAGGTAGGATTCATAACAGAGATAGACGAGATCCAACGAAGGGCGATGCGTTTCGTCGCGGCATTGTTTAGTCGGAGCGAGAGAGTTACCGAGATGTTCAACAAACTTCACTTTCAGTCGTTGCAAGAGAGGCGCTGTGTATTGCAGAGAGGGTTACTGTTGAAATTTCAAGAGATCACTTTTCGGGAAGAGTCGCAAAACGTGTTACTTCCTCCCACATACGACTAGCGTAATGATGCCCAACAGAAAATTCTAGAAATTAGAGCCAATACAGAGGTTCACAGACAGTCGTACGTCCCACACATCATTCACGAATGGAAGAGGGGAGAGGGCGGGGAGGAGGCTCAGTTAGTGGTACCGAGAGTACCCTCCACACACACCTCTTGGTAGATTGTGGAGTATGATGTAGATGTAGATGTGTTCTTCTCATCAGCGAAAGGCACAACCTACTTAGGTAAAGGTTAGAACTGCTCTAGGAGTTCAATCATCTGTAAATTTTTTAAGCTGCTTCTCATGACCTACCGAGTTAGGTGGCGCAGTGGATGCCTCAATAACTCGGATTCGAGAGGACGACGGTTCCGTCTGCGTCCGACCATCCTGATTGAGGTTTTCTCTGATTTCCCTAAACTGCACCAAGCAAGTGCCTCGATAGTTTCTTTGAGAGGGTAAGGTCGATTTCCTTCCCCATCCTTGAACCAATCCGAGACTGTGTTCCATCTCATCGACCTGGTTGTCGACTGGAATTTAAACCCTAATCTTACGTTCAGTCTACCTTTTGTCATGACCTCACACAAAAATTTTAAAATACTAAATTATCTTAATGGAAGGAAGCAATTTACAATACATAATCAACACTCATGTTTAATATGGAAACTTTTCCACTTCTAAGGAGCATAAAAAGTTTGCATAAATATGTGTAACCTGAATGCATAACGCTCAAATTGGTAGCTACCAAGTTTCCAGGAGCTGATTCTCATAGTGCTTTTACACTACTTCAGAGGAAGTAACGAAGGATAAGATTTATTTATTCAAAAAGTGACAAAAAACAGCGTTAGTCACCAATCTTATTTTATTAACGCGCATTGCATGTTGCTTTCTGTGGATCGACCACGACATGTTGCCTCCAACGATAACATTTTTAGGGTGTATTTCGTAAGTGTTTTAATTCCAGTTACGGACAAGTATGTTCAATGCAGGACTTACTCTACCATTTCTGCACAATAATTAGAGACGACTAAATAATGGATATGAGTGTACTGTTATTGGGGCTCTTTATGGGCATCCAAGTGATTTACATGATAGTAAAACTCAAACAATTCAAGACGCACCAACCTGTCACCACTTACATAAACTAAAGATATAAATTATTGGTTATACAGCTGGAACTTATTCGTTTTCCAGTGCCTGTAAGAACCACTGCCGAATTACAAGAAAATGTAAAGAAGCTTGGGGCTCTCTGTCGCAGGATGCCATTCGACACCTTTATGATCGTTTGCATGTAAGAATATACGCCTGAGTTGCCACCAGAGGGTGTTTACTGATGTTCAGTTGGTTCAAATGGCTCTAAGCACTATGAGACTTAACGTCAGAGGTCATCAATCCCCTAGACTTAGAACTAGGGCATCACACACATCCATGCCTGAGGCAGGATTTGAACCAGCGATCGTAGCAGCACCGCGGTTCCGGACTGAAGCGCCTAGAACCGCTCGGTCACAGCGGCCGTCGTGTATTGATTTGACTGCTTGAGCACCAAATACAGTGATGTGCGTGTGTGCGCGCTTCTTTTGCCCTGAAATTGTTCATATACTTCTAAAATGTTAAACTATCAGTCACCTCACTTTTACACAGAATAACCTTACTCTTGAGAGTGTTGCACTTTTTTCTGGCAATGTATTTTTGCCGAAGACCACTGTTATTTTCTTCGAAATGGGAACTCTCCAATCCATTTTAGTTTCAAGAAAGTTTCTTCAAAATTTATAAATAATGTGTGGCTATTAAAAACTGCTTTCATGTATCTGTTTGTGCAAAGCTATAGCTTTGTTTCATTAGCGATGTGTAATCTGTTGTATTTATTGTTGTCAATTGGAATTACTGGTAATTTCTCAGCCAGAAAGCGTTATACGTTCATGAAATCAGTTCCGGAATCTTCTCCCAGTTGTTGCAGCTAGTATGTGCGTCTCACTGCTTTTACGTTTCATTTATATTTTATGTTACTTTGTAAATTAATCGTTGCCCTAAGTCGTCCATTGTTGAAATTATCTCTGAAAATGTAATTTGCGACCTACAACATTCTCAGTATAAATTACATTCAGAGAACACAAATACTGTCAACCTGTGCTGTCTTACCAGATAGGTTAACTGAAGAATATAAGGTTATTTTTGTGATTATTCAGTTTAATCTTTCACTTCACAATCTAAGTAAGGTAAGTCAGAACGTTATTTAATTTTGATTTGGAACTTTTTCATTTTTATATCTACATCGATACTCTGCAAATCACATTTCAGTGCCTGACAGAGGGTTCATCACAATTCTCTATTATTCCAATCTCGTATAGCGCTCGCAAAGAACGAACACATATATCTTTCCTTACTAGCTTTGATTTCCCTTATTTTATCGTGGTGATCGTTTCTCCATATGTAGTAGGTCGGTGTCAACAAAATATTTTCGCATTCGGAGGAGAAAGTTGGTGATTGCAATTTCGTGAGAAGATTCCGTCGCAACGAAAAACACCTTTCTTTTAATGATGTCCACCCCAAATCCTGTATCATTTCTGTGACACTCACACCCATATTTCGCGATAATACAAAACGTGCTACCCCTCTTTGAAGTTTTTTTTATGTACCCCGTCAGTCCTACCTGGTAAGGATCCCACACTGCTTAGCAGTATTCCAAAAGATGACGGATAATCGTAATGTGGGCAGTCTCCTTAGTAGATCTGTTACATTTTCTAAGTATCCTGTCAATAAAATGCTGTCTTTGGTTAGCCTTCCCCACAACATTTTCTATGTGTTCCTTCCAAACTAAGTTGTTCGTAATTATAATTCCTAGGTATTTAGTTGAATTTACGGCTTTTAAATTAGACTTATTTATCGTGTAATCGAAGTTGACCGAATTCTTTTTAGCCCTCATGTGGATGACCACACAGTGTTCGTTATTTAGGGTCAACTGCCAATTTTCGCACCATTCAGATATCTAATCTAAATAGTTTCGCAATTTGTTTTGATCTTCTGATCACTTTATTAGACGTAAACGACAGCGTTATCTGCAAACAACCTAAGACGGCTGCTCAGATTGTTTCCCAAATCGTTTATTTACATAAGGAGCAACAAAGGGCCTATAACACTACCTTAGAAAACGCCAGAAATCACTTCTGCTGTACTCGATGGCTTTCCGTCAATTAATATGAACTTTGACCTCTCTGACACGAAATCACAAATCCAGTCACATAACTGAGACGATATTCCATAAGCACGCAATTTCACTACAAACTGCTTATGTGGTACAGTGTCAAAAGCCTTCTGGAAACCCAGAAATACGGAATCAATCTGAAATCCCTTGTCAGTAGCACTAAACACTTCATGTGAATAAACCCATGTTGACTGTTTGTCAATAGACAGTTTTCTTCGAGGTAATTCATAATGTTCGAACACAATATATGTTGCAAAATCCTGCTGCATATCTACGTTAACGACATGGGCCTGTAATTAAGTGGATCACTCCTACTACTTTTCTTGAATAATGGTGTGACCTGTGCAACTTTCCAGTGTTTTGGTACGGATCTTTCGTCGAGCGAAAGGTTGTGTATGATTGTTAAGTATGGAGCTAATGCATCAGCATACTCCGAAAGGAACCTAATTGGTATGCAGTCTGGACCAGAAGACTTGCTTAAGTTGCTTCACTACTCCGAGGATATTTACTTTTACGTTAGTCATGTTGGCAGTTGTTCTAGGTTTGAATTCAGGAATATTTACGTCGTCTTCTTTTGTCAAGACATTTCGAAAGGCTGTGTTTAGTAATTCTGCTTTGGCAGCACTGTCTTCGATAGTTTCTCCATTGCTATCGCGCAGACAAGGCATTGATTGTTTCTTTCCGCTAACATACTTCACGTACGACCAGAATCTCTTGGGATTTTCTGCCGGGTTTAGAGACAAAGTTTCGTTGTGGAAACTGTTATAAGCATCTCGCATTGAAGTCCGCGCTAAATTTCTAGCTCCTGTAACAGCTCGCCAATCTTGGGGATTTTCCGTCTGTTTAAATTTGGCATGTTTGTTTCGTTGTTTCTGCAACAGTGATCTAACATGTTTTGTGTACCATGAGTATCAGCTCCGCCATTTGTTAATTTATCAGGTATAAATCTCTGAATTGCTGCCGATACTGTTTCTCTGAATTCAAGCCACATCTGCTCTACACTTATATTATTTGGAATGAGTGGAGATTGTCTCTCAGGAAGGCGTCAAGTGAATTTTTATCTGCCTCTCCAAATAGGTATATTTTTCGTTTATTTTAGGAGGATTTGAGCTTTACAATATTCAATCTCGCTACGACTACCCTGTGTTCACTAATCCCTGTATCGGCTTTGATGGTGGCTATTAACTCAGGATTATTTGTTGCTAAGAGGTAAAGTGTGTTTTCACAACCGTTTACTATTCGTGTGGGTTCATGAACTAAATGTTCGAAATAATTTTCAGAGACTGCGTTTATTACAATTTCGGATGATATTTTATGCATACCTCCGGAATTGAGCATGTATTTTCACCAACATAACGAGGGTAAATTAAAGTCACCACCAACTATAGTCGTATGAGTCGGTTACGTGTTTGAAATCAAACTCAAGTTTCTTTGAACCTTTCAGCAACTGTATCATCTGAATTGGGAGGTCGGTAAAAGGATCCAATTATTATTTTATTCCGGTTACCAACAATGGCCTCTGCCCATACTAACTCACAGGAAGTATCTACTTCAGTTTCGCGACAAGTTGAACGACTTCTAACAGCAACAAACACTCCACCGCCAACCGTGTTTAGCCTATCATTTCAGAACACCGTTAGGTTCTTCGTAAAAATTTCGGCTGAGCTTATACCCAGCTTTAGCCAGCTTTCAGTGCCTATAACGATTTGAATATCAGTGCTTTCTATTAGTGCTTGGAGCTCTGGTACTTTCCCAACACAGCTACGACAATTTATAACTGTCATTCCAATGGTTTCTGTATCTACGTTCTTCCTGTGTTCGGCCTGTACCCTTTGTGACTGAAGCCCTTTTTGTGTTTTCCCGAGACCCTCTAACCTGTACAGTTGGCTGCACCCTGTGCTCTTCATAGCATCCGGGAGGACCCTTTCCATATCTGGAATGACTCCATCTGGTATCCACACGGAGTGCACATTGGTTTTCGTTCCCTTCTTGGCAGACATGTCCCTAAGAAGCCCCACAACGCGCCAAACATTGGAGCTCCCAACTATCAATAATCCCACCCTGTATGATTGCCCGGATCTTGCAGGCTGAGTAGTTTCCTCTGAAACAGAACAGGCAACAGCATCTGGCTCAGCGATAGTGTCAGCCACAGACAGCACCTCGAACCTGTTTGCCAGATAAACCGGGGAGGCCTTACATGCGGCCGCCTGGGAGGTCTTTCGCCGCCCGCTTCGCCCCGGGCCGACCTCCCGCTCTGCGAGCAGTAACTGGGTTGGCCACCGGTGAGGACCAATCGGAGGACTCGGACATGCTGAACGTCCGTTGGATTCCCAAGGCCGGCCCACAACATCTACATCTACTTCTCCATCTACATGTTTACTCTGCAGTTCACACGTAAGTGCCTGGCATAGGCTTCATCGAACCATTTTCATACTACTTCTCTACCATTCCACTCTCGAATGGCACGTGGGAAAAAGGAACACATAAATTTTTCCGTTAGAACACTGATTTCTCTTATTTTATTATGATGATCATTTCTCCCTACGTAGGTTGGTGTCAAGAAAATAATTTCGTATTCGGAAGAGAGAGTTGGTGATTGAAATTTCGTAAATAGGTCTCGCCGCAAAGAAAACCGTCTTTGTTTCAGTGACTGCTACCCCAACTCGCATATCATATCAGTGACACTCTCACCCCTACTGCTCGATAACACGAAACGGGCTGCCCTTTTTTGCACTTTTTCGATGTCCTCCGTCAGTCCTACCTGGTAAGGATCCCATACCGCGCAGCAGTATTCCAGCAGAGGATGGACAAGTGTAATGTAGGCTGTCTCTTTAGTGGGTTTGTCGCATCTTCTAAGTGTTCTGCCAACAAAGCGCAGTCTTCGTCTCGCCTTCCCCACAATATTATCTAGGTGGACTTTCCAGTTTAAGTTGCTCGTAATTGTAATTCCTAGGTATTTAGTCGAATGGACAGCCCTTAGATTTGTGCGAATTATCGTATACCCCAAATTTATCGGATTTCTTTGTTTAGTGCCAATTGCCACTTTTCGCACCATACAGAAATTCTCTCTAGATCATCTTGTAATTGGAATTGATCGTCTGATGATTTTCCTAGACTGTAAATTACAGCATCATCTGAAAACAATCTAAGGGGGCTGCTCAGGTTATCACCTAGATCACAGCAGAGGGCCTATGACTCTACCTTGCGGAACGCCAGATATCACTTTTGTTCTACTCGATGATTTACCGTCTGTCACTACGAACTGTGACCTCTCTGAGAGGAAATGACGAATCCAGTCACACAACTGAGACGATACTCCATATGCAAGCAATTTGATTAGTAGTCGCTTGTGAGGAACGGTATCAGAAGCCTTCAAGAAATCTAGGAATAGGGACTCGATCTGAGATCCCTAGTCGACAGCACTCGTTACTTCATGGGAGTGAAGAGCTAGCTGTGTTGCACAAGAAATATATTTTCTGAATCCGTGTTGGTTATGTATCAATAAGTCATTTTCTTCAAGGTGATTCATAATGTTCGAGTACAGTATATGCTCCAAAATCCTACTGCAAATTTATGTCAGTACTGCCCACCCACTGCAGCCTCAAGCTGTGTAACCGAAGCCATCACAGGCTGAAAATCAGAGTGAAGTGTCACCAACTCGCTTCGCATCCGCACACAACAATCGCAGTCCCCGTCCATACTAAAGACCGTGGAAAACTTAACTGTGCAGATAAACGGACTATCGGCAGATGCTGCACAACTCTACTGTGACGAAAATGCAGGAAGTGTGTTTAATAATAAGCAGATATTCAAAAACCTAACTACCGAAGCACTCAGGTGAAACTAAATAGTTCACCCCTGATTAAGAACTTGTAACATGTCACAAAATCGGTTTACTTTCCAACGCAAACGAAAACGCGAGAACTGTGGCTATTAGATATTAAATTTAGACGCAGAAACTCAAGAAACTGAATTATTAAAGCAGACAGATGATATTATAAAATTCGCTCCTGGTTAGGAACTCGTAAATGTCACAAAAGCGGATACTTCCCCGTTGCTGCTGGTGTTGCGGTCGGCTACTACTGCCTGACTGCATAACATATAGAATAGAAACAACAGACGGTTATATAAAATCTCATTAAAAAGTCCTTCTGACAATACAACAGCTGTGCTGAAAACAGCTTTCCACATACCTTCTAAGGCTTTTAGTTGAGACCAGGAGTTTTTTGAGGTGTTAATGCAAGTTTCCAAAAGAATTAACTCTCCCTTCATTTTTTTTCTTGTAGTTTGCTGTAATATGTAAAAGTTAAGCACAAGTTCATAGTTATATACAGAGAATACTTGTTAGTATAAGGGGTAGTCACATGAATACGAGACACATGGAAAAAAGTAAGTGAACTTTTTAATGTTTCAAAAGCAGTTGCCATAACTGTTAATTTTATTCCACTGTGAGACATGGAGGTCAACGTCTTCATGGAAAAGTGTTTGCCGTTGCATACGGAATTATGATTGTACCGAGGAGAGCACATCTTCCTAAACAAATTTATGGCCACAAATGTTTTTCTTCAGGGCTCAAAAAATGGATATCTCGTGGGCAAAGATCGGGACTATATTGAGGATGTGTAAGGGCTTCCCAGCAAAACGTATACAGCATACTCGAAACCACCTTGGCAGCATCTAGACATTGAACATGAATGAAGGCAGATGCTTTGGGGTGAATTTCAGCTTACACATAGGAACAGAAAGTTTTTTATTTACAGAAGAACCATCCGAAGTTAGACGGGTAGATTCGTGGATGCACATACAACCTTGGGTACATTTGACAATTATGTTTAGGATCAGAGCTTAAATTTACCTTTCAAAAATATTCAACATGCCCTCCAATGGGCGCTTGACAAACATCCAGACGAAAGTCGAAGTGATCCCATACCTGTGCGAGCACCTGCATTCACTGATCTTGCTGTGGAGTGTCGTAGGTCGACCAATGTTGTTGGAAAGGGTTCATATACGTCGTGTCTTTCAAAATACCCCCACCCCCACCACAATAAAAATACATCGCATATCGTGTTGATAACAGATCGTATTTTTTTATTTCTTATTTTCATAGTCGGCGGAAGAACATTTCCCAGGTGACAGAAACTGTCTACGTTACACATAACTTAACGCCGGACAAGTAAACAGGCCAGCTAACACAGCTAAATTGAGTTGGAAAAAGTTTTCTCATGCGACGAGGCAGCTCCAGTCACGGGACTTGCGTGACGAGTGGCAAGCAAACAACAGCAACAAAAATATTGCAGAAAAACAAAGTAGCCCGAGTGTTTCTCTTGAACGTCAGCTGTTTCACAAAGGAACGTGGCAACATTCTGTCGTTCCCCCAGTGTTGTGTCAAATATCCAAGCATACCGTGTAATTTTAAAGACGTAGTTTGTTTTCCATGTGGAGGACAGTTGGAATAACTGTTTCTCCACAAAAGCTGTTGACATAATTACCATTACGTCAGTCCAGGATGACGTAACAAGTGTGTACAGGTGCCTCTGTCTCATTACGTAATTGGAATATGTATATGTTTTGAGGATCATCTCCCTTAAGGGCAAATAACACAACAATTTTGTCATATGGTGATCATACCTAGAAGCAATCCAAACGTTTGAGTTCTCTATTCAAGAATTAGTAACCATATTATCTTCAGAGAGTCATTATCACGAAATAGGAAATTTGTATGACTCTTTTGCTGAAATTTCTCCTTTGCGCTGATTTTCACACGGGCCTGCCCATTGCTGCAAGTTTTGCGCGAAGGCGTTAAAGAGGAGTTCGACAGTTTACATGAGCAGACTATAATAGTGATTGTTACGGTAATATTTTGGTAGTCTCCACTGAACCATGTGGAAACTATAAAGCAGTGAATCCCCATGGTGTTACAGACCCTTTCCCAATAATAAGCTTGGAAGATTTGTTCTTTTGTTTTAACGTGGTAAATATAGATTGTTAGACAGATTTGACGTTTACTTACAGATATCATTAAACCAAGAATTTCAAGAGTTTTTAGTGAACAACTACCCATTTGGATTATACAAATATCTACGTTTACCATTCGGTATGGCTGGAGCTGTGTCGACTTCTCAAAGATCTTTAAAACAATTTAGTCAGTAACATTCCATGTGTTGCATTTATTTGGATGTCATTGTTACAGATTAAAAAAAGCAACAACATACGGAAAATCTGAAAAAGTTGTTTAAAGCTTTACAAACAGATATATTGAACTGAGACCCAAAAGAGTGCCAAGTCTTTCAATAATCGGACTAATATCTAAGGATTTAATAAATAAATGTGGACTACCTTCCAGGGGGCTACATTTGAAAGCAGTAGACGAAATGTCACAATCCCCGGGAAACCACTGGTCCTCGCGACAGGTTCATCCAAACATGGATTTGGTGCAGTCCTGTCAAAAAAGACCAAAATGGAACAAAGTACTCCACTGCGTATATTTCAGAGACACTGTGCTTCACCAGTGTTAACTGATGAGTAGTTGGAGTGGAGGCTTTACGGTTTACATATGCAGTAATTAAGCTCAATATGTACTTTAACAGGGTGAAATTTCTTCAGTTAATAGACTACAAACTGCTAATTACACTTTTTGTCCCTAGTTCTTCCTTACCAGTTAGAACGACTCAGTGACTATAGAAATGGGCGTTGTTTTGCAGTTCTTAGATATACGCAATCCGTTACCAGCCAAAGAACCGTAACTTTGAAACTGATGTATTGTTTCACGTTCCACGAGGTCCTGTCTCCAAGTTTCACAAGGATGAGGTAGGGCGTTTCAATTAATGCATTCCACTTCGAAAATTACCTACAGAGTTATTAGTTACACCAAGTTTTCAACACCTAGAAAAAGAGAATAACACTTATCGTGCTCTAGAATAAAGTAACTACATAACTGTTTAGTGATTTAGGTGTACATCCAGAACCAAAACTATAGCATGGCGGAACATTTATTGGCAGGCTATAGTCAGGGACATACAGCTAGAACGCCTTATAAAGGCATGCCAGCAGTGCTCAGAGCGCCGGCCGGAGTGGCCGAGCGGTCCTAGGCGCTACAGTCTGGAACCGCGCGACCACTACGGTCGCAGGCTCGAATCCTGCCTCGGGCATGGATGTGTGTGATGTCCTTAGGGTAGTTAGGTTTAAGTTGTTTTAAGTTCTAGGGGACTGATGACTTCAGCAGTTAAGTCCCATGGTGCTCAGAGCCATTTGAACCATTTTGAAGTGCTCAGAGCAGCAATCAGCTACTCATAAGGCATTCTCCTCAAGCACGCAAACGATTGAATCAGGGAACTTTTGCTCGCTGATTTTGTAGGCCTTTCTGTGTAATGTGGTACAATCATTTTAGAAGTTCGAAGTATGTACAAAATTACAATCGCCAACAGAGGAATCGACAGCCAAGGCATCATCTAACATTTTCGCAATAGAAGTCCCATCCAAAGCAATAGTTACGGAAAATGGCCAACATTTGCCTCCACTATTCTTATGTGTTTTTATCCTTCACAAGATAGTCACCACCTACCAACATTTCCTGTTAATTTATAGATAAATGGAAAAACGTAAACGTTCGCAGTGACCTACAGTTCTCAGACGAAAAAGGCGTTGCAATATTTGCTTTCTCACAAAGTTTTACTTTGTAGGTCCACTTCCATTTTCGTGGAATATCAAGCCATAGTTTTAGCTACCCCCCACCACGTAGTCATCTCTGCTATCTGACGCCACAACAGCCTCATGTTTCGCAATTCCATCCACGCTTCGCAGCTGGAAAGATAATTAGGTCACGAGGCTTTGGTGTAGATCGGAGTAGGTTCCCCACAATGGTGGACATAATCTCAGGCAGGCGTACGTATCACGTGACATCTCCAGACTGCCAGCAGTGTCATCATCAGTATGAGAGTGGACAAATGTGCATACAGCTTCCACCTCAGACCGCAGTGGCGTTTCCGTCGGCTCCCAAGTCTCCCAGAGGACCATAGCAGTCACAAAGCCCACTACAACAAGATGCGCCATGGTGCCTCCTGACGGTGGGCGCGGCTTATCACCCTGCCTCATCTCAGAGGACCCCAACGTCTTATCTCCAGACTATGGTCTGCGTCCCAGCAGGCAGTCCCAATAGCCGGCCGCGGTGGTCTCGCGGTTAAGGCGCTCAGTCCGGAACCGCGCGACTGCTACGGTCGCAGGTTCGAATACTGCCTCGGGCATGGATGTGTGTGATGTCCTTAGGTTAGTTAGGTTTAAGTAGTTCTAAGTTCTAGGGGACTGATGACCACAGAAGTTAAGTCCCATAGTGCTCAGAGCCATTTGAACCATTTAGGCAGTCCCAACTTCATGACGATTTTGAGATCAGCAGCCTCTGCTCCAGTGGGAACGACCAGCAGCCCTCAACGATAATAGTTGGCCTCTCACAAAAAGACCTTCACATCCCAATAAATACAGATATGACAAGCCGAGACCCCAGATAATCATACACTGTCGAGGCCACTACCATGGCAACAACAGCTTACAGTACCAAGGCAGCATAGGATGTGCCTTGACTCAGCAGGGTATGCTGTGGAGTGGACTCTGACAGACTAGAGGTGTCTGATCTGGACCGTTTCACCAGCAACCTTTTGTCCGAACACCGAATCGAAACGGCACCCCCATCTCAAGCACCAACTGTTCAAGAGTGGCAACACCAGTCAAGCTGTATCTGGCGCAACGTTGAGCATACTACCCATACTTGCCAGGTATGTGGGGCTGGGAGAGGGGACCAGATAATGTGGCTTGAAGACTGTAGACGTAGATGTAGGTTTAGCGTTGCCATGTGGAGTTGGAAATCGTTACCAACAATGATCCCCACACAGTTGAATCATATATCTACTTAGCCAGCAGTAGGCTCTACAGTCCTCCAAAAAGTTGCATTTGATACCAGCCCTGTAATTCTAGGCCGGTCGGAGTGGCCGAGCGGTTCTAGCCGCTACAATCTGGAACCGCGCGACCGCTATGGTCTCAGGTCCGAATGCTGCCTCGGGCATGGATGTGTGTGATGTCCTTAGGTTAGTTAGGTTTGTGTATTTCTAAGTTCTAGGGGACTGATGACCTCAGAAGTTAGGTCCCATAGCGCTTAGAGCCATTTGAACCATTTTTGTACACTCCTGGAAATTGAAATAAGAACACCGTGAATTCATTGTCCCAGGAAGGGGAAACTTTATTGACACATTCCTGGGGTCAGATACATCACATGATCACACTGACAGAACCACAGGCACATAGACACAGGCAACAGAGCATGCACAATGTCGGCACTAGTACAGTGTATATCCACCTTTCGCAGCAATGCAGGCTGCTATTCTCCCATCGAGACGATCGTAGAGATGCTGGATGTAGTCCTGTGGAACGGCTTGCCATGCCATTTCCACCTGGCGCCTCAGTTGGACCAGCGTTCGTGCTGGACGTGCAGACCGCGTGAGACGACGCTTCATCCAGTCCCAAACATGCTCAATGGGGGAGAGATCCGGAGATCTTGCTGGCCAGGGTAGTTGACTTACACCTTCTAGAGCACGTTGGGTGGCACGGGATACATGCGGACGTGCATTGTCCTGTTGGAACAGCAAGTTGCCTTGCCGGTCTAGGAATGGTAGAACGATGGGTTCGATGACGGTTTGGATGTACCGTGCACTATTCAGTGTCCCCTCGACGATCACCAGTGGTGTACGGCCAGTGTAGGAGATCGCTCCCCACACCATGATGCCGGGTGTTGGCTCTGTGTGCCTCGGTCGTATGCAGTACTGATTGTGGCGCTCACCTGCACGGCGCCAAACACGCATACGACCACCATTGGCACCAAGGCAGAAGCGACTCTCATCGCTGAAGACGACACGTCTCCATTCGTCCCTCCATTCACGCCTGTCGCGACACCACTGGAGGCGGGCTGCACGATGTTGGGGCGTGAGCGGAAGACGGCCTAACGGTGTGCGGGACCGTAGCCCAGCTTCATGGAGACGGTTGCGAATGGTCCTCGCCGATACTCCAGGAGCAACAGTGTCCCTAATTTGCTGGGAAGTGGCGGTGCGGTCCCCTACGGCACTGCGTAGGATCCTACGGTCTTGGCGTGCATCCGTGCGTCGCTGCGGTCCAGTCCCAGGTCGACGGGCACGTGCACCTTCCGCCGACCACTGGCGACAACATCGATGTACTGTGGAGACCTCACGCCCCACGTGTTGAGCAATTCGGCGGTACGTCCACCCGGCCTCCCGCATGCCCACTATACGCCCTCGCTCAAAGTCCGTCAACTGTACATACGGTTCACGTCCACTCTGTCGCGGCATGCTACCAGTGTTAAAGACTGCGATGGAGCTCCGTATGCCACGGCAAACTGGCTGACACTGACGGCGGCGGTGCACAAATGCTGCGCAGCTAGCACCATTCGACGGCCAACACCGCGGTTCCTGGTGTGTCCGCTGTGCCGTGCGTGTGATCATTGCTTGTACAGCCCTCTCGCAGTGTCCGGAGCAAGTATGGTGGGTCTGACACACCGGTGTCAATGTGTTCTTTTTTCCATTTCCAGGAGTGTAATTCTAGGGAAATGTCATGGTGACCATTCAACATACATTCGCAAAGGATAAATCGGCGTCCACCTCCCAACTCAAGCAGAAACCGTTGTGTAACTCAATGGCTGTGTCAGTTCTACCTGGTGTAATGTGGCTACAGAATTGCAAGTAGGCAGAGAGACCCATTGTTGTACCATCACACGAATGCAGAAGAATCACTGCATATCGTCACTATATGCATATCGTGTCTATGAGTATGTGAACGGAGCCATTGAAAGTTGAAAAACTACGTAAAACTAATCCCAAGTAAGGCACTGGATGAACCCTCAGTAAGTGTAGACTATCTCCAAAGAAGGCAGCTTAAAAAAGTCTCGTTCGACCAATACCAATAGTGCTCATAAGTTTGGGACAAGCACAAGATAGAGCTGACTGAGGAAACGTAGAAGATCTAAGGAACAGCAGCGAGTTTCGTTACAGGTTCATTTAGTCAGCGCAAAAGTGTCCCTGAGATGGTAAGTCAACTCCAGCGGAGGGCATAGCAGGGGAGACTTTCTGCGTCATGGTGTATTTGCTGCTGAAATTACGACATTATACGTTCATAACAAAGTCAACTAATATATGGCATTCACATACATATATCTCTCGAGAAGACCATGAAGGTAAAATTTGAGAGATCCAAGATAACACAGAGGCTTAGCACCAGTCGATCTTCCAGTAGAGCATTCGCGACTGGAATGGTAAAGGGAGATGTGACAGTGGCCACAAAGTACAATCTGCGACACATCATCAGGTAGCTTAGTGAGTATAGTTGTAGATCCAGGTTCTGTGTTACCATACGGCCATTGTTAATTGTGTTATATTGTGACAACTTGACAGATCTTTATAAATTTCATAGCAGAGACGAATTCTTCGTGTCACTTACGTACGAGAGACACCCGCCAGGGTAGCCGAGAGCGCTAACGCGCTGCTTCCTGGACTCGTGTAGGCGCGCCGGCGCGGATCGAATCCGCCCGGCGGATTGACGACGAGAGCCGGTGTGACGGCCAGCCTGGATATGGTTTTTAGGCGGTTTTGCACATCCCACTAGGTGAATACCGGGCTGGTCCCGACGTTCCACCTCAGTTGCACAGCTCGCAGACATCTGAAGACATTAACACTATTTCCTGGATTCCACTTGACACAGACAGTTGGGGTACACTAATTCCATCCAGAGGGGTACAGGGTGGCGGCAGGAAGGGCATCCGGCCACCCTTAAAATTAACATGCCAAAACCGATTAACCATGGCCGACCCTGCGTAAACGCGGGACAAGACGCAAGCGATAGATAGAAACTTGCGTACGAGAGTCGTTCAACAAGTGATGCAACAGGAATATTCGAACTTCAGCCGCTATAGTTTCATGAAGTTCCCATGGGTGGCGGCGCCATTACATAGCCTTTAAAATGGTGTCTGTAATAATGGAGGTGCGTTCCAAGCAGAGAGCTGTCATTGAGTTTCTTTGGCGGAAAACCAGAGCATCGTTGATATTCACAGGCGCTTGCAGAATGTCTATGGAGACCTGGCAGTGAACAAAAGCTGGTGAGCCGGTGATTGAGGCGTCTGCCATCATCGCAACAAGGTCGCACAAACCTACCCGATTTCCCGCGTGCCGGCCGGGCGCACGCAGCTGCGACACCTGCAGTCTTGGAACGTGTGGACTCCATTATTCGTTTCCACAAAAATGCAAAATAACTTCTCCTTCGCCTTGACAGCACAACGCCTTACACAAGGCTGCGCACACGAGAGTAGTTCACAGAACTTCATTGAACTGTTCTTCCTCATTCACCCTACGTCATATATTCCGACTTCAATCTGTTTGGCCCATTGAAGGATGCACTTCGCCGGCAGCAGTACGTGGCTGATGGAAAGGTTATAGATGCAGCAAGACGCTGGCTCCGATGTCAACCAGCAGAGTGGTACCGTGCGGGCGTACAGGGTCTCCTGGTAAGGTGTTGTAAGGCCGTCCCACTGAAGTGTTTTGTAGTAAAAAGAGTGGGAAATAATATGGTATATTGGAATCCTGAACAAAATCAACCTGCTTTCAGAAAATAATGTTACATGAATGCGTGGGGCCATGTCCGACAGAACAGAAACCACGCATTCACGTAATTGATAAGCCTAACTGGGCAATGGATCCACCTTCTTCAGCGCAGATGCACAAACACGTCCGATCTCCTATAGAAATCTCCGATTAGCGAACTGGAGTATAATGGACAGGGACTGCGAATAGGTAGCGCTCTGTGGGACTGCGGATCGGCCGTGTGGTGTGCCGAGATAATCCGTGGAGGTGCGATAACGCTGTAAGCCGGATGGCGCAGTGGTTACCGCACCTGCCTAGTGATCAGGAAACCTGGTTTCGAATCCCGGTCCCGTTCACGTTTTCGCTCGTCGTCACTGATTCTGCTTAATGTCCCGCTGCAGCTGACAGCAGTGATCCTCCTTCAGTCTACATAGAAAAAAAGTGTTGCATTACATATTGCACGTCCCCCGTATTTCAGACTCTGCAGTACAGCAGTAATTAAGACAGTAGCTTTGTGATCGTAAGTTTTAGGGTTTAGTGCTTAATTTTTGCGACTAAATTCCCTTGTCTTCGACGAAATTTTCAGTATGGTTGTCGCTGAAGTTGAGATACTGAGTAAGTATTTTTTTTAACTAAGAAACTTTAAATACATATTCACCATTTAGCAAGCAGTCAACATGATAAGAATTTCAGAAGGAATTAATTCTCTGAGTGATATGATTCTTCTGTGGAATATTTGTAATTGCACGTATATGGAATTAGAGTAGCTCGCCTGTTCTTATATGCATTTCTGTCTGTGGTGTAAATTGAAGGTGCAGGAGGGAGAAAAGGAAGCAACTGAAAGATATGAACTGCATCGGGACTTTATGAGTAATCAGCGGCGATGAGTGGAAATGAGTGCCAGACAAGGGCTCGAAACCTGGATCTCCCGCTTACTAGGCACTTGCATTAACCACTGCACCACCTGGACACAGTGCTGATCGCAAATGCGCGGACTGTTTAGCGACGCTCCTCGACCGACTCACACTCCATCCAGCGTCACCTCTGTGTCCAGGTGGCGCAATGGTTAACGCTATTAAGTGGATGATCCCGACTTCGAGGCCCGGTCTGGCACATATTTTCACTCATCGCCGCTGATACCGCATAAAGTCCCGATGGAACTGATATCACCAGTTCCTTCCCTTTTCTTTCCTTTCTGCCCCCTCCACCTTCAGTTTACATAATATGTATCACAGCTGCGGATTCCGCGTGGTGTCTGTTCTTTCGCACATGTCCGAAAGAGCAGACACTACGCATTCATATAATTTCTTTTTCTATATCAGTGTAAATAATCTTCACTTTTATGATTTCTCGATTTACTTTCCTCTTAAAACCATTTATGGAAGTCAAAATCCGGCACCCTGTTCTTTTTCCTATTGAAAGGGCACTATAAAGTATTCACCGATTTTATGACAGGCCTGTGATAAATCACTACAAGTGGAAGCAGGAGACAAGGAAAGAATACATTTCGCCTGACATTAAAGTGGCCATAGGCTATCCTGTCTGATCGCTACTGTATCTGTAGAAGCAATCCATATGTTTTTGGTCAGCAAGGTCAACAGTAGAGCATAGAGGACAAGGCAGGGTTCTGATCCAAGCATTGTCAACATTTCAATCGAACGAGAGAGAGAGTTTGCAGATTCTGGGAGAAGTATTGGAAAACTAATCGTCACTCTGGAATTCTTTTGAAGCGAACCTCTTTTGGCATATGATTGTGTTTTTGACATGGAAATAAGGAATGTTACTGAAGACCAATGACACTTTTTAGAAAATAATTCGACTTTCTTCTTCATGTCTACATATTTATTTCTCAACAGAGTCATCCTGTCAACGAAGACATTTCTCCCAACGAGAGACCACTTTGTTGATACCATCACTGCAGAATGGCCAACATTGTTGACAGAGCCACAACCTCACCTCTGCTTGCACCGCTTCATCACTATCAAAGTCCTCGAAAGCGTTATTTAAGTTCTGGAAATATTTGAAAATCAGATAGGACCAAGTCGGGTCTATATGAATGATTATCGATGACAGTGAACCTAAGGTGTCGAATTGTTCCAGATCTTCCGGCGCTCGTGTTTGGTTTGGCATTGTCACGCTGAAAGGGAGGGTGCTCTATGTGTGGACTAACTCTTCGAATTCGTAACTCGATTACAGCACGCTGTCTTTCACGCACTGACACAGTTACGTTACACACCGCCATGTTGCACGCTAAAATTCGGCGCTCTCTCGTGGTAGGGGGCTGCAAATAAGTAGACGTGATGCATAAATATGTACAGTGCTAATAACGTGGTTTTGTTTAAAAAGCTTTAAGATTTTTCACATCGAAAATCGGAAGTATCACTTTTCAATGCGTCCTCGTAGATATCTTACTGCAACAATATTTGCTGGTTTGCCTGATGTGGGAACAACTTCAGCATCAGCTGGAAGGTCGCTCTGGAATTTGGTTGTCAGCATGGGCGATGAGAAACAGAGTAATTGGTACTAGATGACTGAAGCAGATCGCCTGGGCTACAGAAATGCACACAGCTTCCGCCGTCTGACATGCCAGGCATGCTGCGTGAAAAACGCTGTGGCGCTCGACAAAAACGCACTAAGCGCACCGTCCTCACGCTACGTAGCTAAGTGATCAGAACGTATGACTGCTCTGCGGTTTATCTGGATTTAATTCACAGTACTACCAGGGATACTTCCTTAGTAGAAAGACTGGAACATGGTGGAACGAGGCTTCGTGATGCCTAATTGAGTGAGAAGTAGCGATTCTTAAGTCGAGGAAGCTGACAACGGCAGGGAAAACGGTGTGGTGACCCCATGATACACCATACGGCATTCTAATGACGCCATTGAAAGAGGATAGCACGGCGGCCGGTCGGTACTAAATGGCCTGAGAGGAACGGGACGCAGAGCTGCTAACTGTACCGTCTGTGATGAAATGTGCTAATGCACGTTACCGAAAGTGCTCCTGTCAACGTTCCTAGCTAACCCCTATAAAAATTCCCATTAATAGAATTGGCGTATTATTATTTTTAAATATTATTGTTTGTTTGGAAGATGGTACGTTTTTTCGTTTAAACACTTCAAAGGAAGGTATTAAATAATTTATTAAGGGGTCAGTCCCATCAGTTCATCCGTGATCTCAACTGAATAACTGATGAAGTAAAAAAAGCGATTATAATGCACTTTAAAAACATTACCGAGGAATACTTACACAATCGTTTTATTTCTTATTGATTTCAGGTGCTGTGTTGAAGGTGTAAGCCTAGAGTCGAATCGCTGCTATCGAAACTTGCAGTCATGAAAACGAATCGGCATTGCTTTTATAGCATATGTTCTCACGCTACACGTCCAGCCTTTCGTACGAAATAATTGCGTTGGTTGATATATTTTTGTTGAAAAATGATTGTGACCGCAAGCAGTTTCAGTCTTAAAACTCTTAAAAAAAAACTGACAAAATCAGCAGTCGCGATTTATTGAAAGACGTATTCGCGTGTATTGATCGTGTTGCGTAATACTAGCCCTGTCGCGGCGGTTGAAAGAGAGGAGCATTTATTTTAGCCTCGAAATCTCTAGATTGGGAGAGAAATGTGCGGTCTGGAAGTGAGAGAAGACTCTGATGAGTTTTAAGCGGAAACTGGTTACTTGCTAACGAATCGAATTACATCTCCATGTAAACTATGACTCCTTAGTGGTTTACCGTATTTCCTTTCGAGTAGTGCACTTATTTTACTACGTTATCAGCCAGGAATGCTGAGAGTGTGAACACTGCTGCCAGGCTAGGACTTTTGATATAGGAATATACTACTTATTCTGCTGTGTGACTGATTTTGTTTCGAGTATGAATCTGGTCTTGGATTACGTGTTACGAACATCTCAGTATACACTCCTGGAAATGGAAAAAAGAACACATTGACACCGGTGTGTCAGACCCACCATACTTGCTCCGGACACTGCGAGAGGGCTGTACAAGCAATGATCACACGCACGGCACAGCGGACACACCAGGAACCGCGGTGTTGGCCGTCGAATGGCGCTAGCTGCGCAGCATTTGTGCACCGCCGCCGTCAGTGTCAGCCAGTTTGCCGTGGCATACGGAGCTCCATCGCAGTCTTTAACACTGGTAGCATGCCGCGACAGCGTGGACGTGAACCGTATGTGCAGTTGACGGACTTTGAGCGAGGGCGTATAGTCGGCATGCGGGAGGCCGGGTGGACGTACCGCCGAATTGCTCAACACGTGGGGCGTGAGGTCTCCACAGTACATCGATGTTGTCGCCAGTGGTCGGCGGAAGGTGCACGTGCCCGTCGACCTGGGACCGGACCGCAGCGACGCACGGATGCACGCCAAGACCGTAGGATCCTATGCAGTGCCGTAGGGGACCGCACCGCCACTTCCCAGCAAATTAGGGACACTGTTGCTCCTGGGGTATCGGCGAGGACCATTCGCAACCGTCTCCATGAAGCTGGGCTACGGTCCCGCACACCATTAGGCCGTCTTCCGCTCACGCCCCAACATCGTGCAGCCCGCCTCCAGTGGTGTCGCGACAGGCGTGAATGGAGGGACGAATGGAGACGTGTCGTCTTCAGCGATGAGAGTCGCTTCTGCCTTGGTGCCAATGATGGTCGTATGCGTGTTTGGCGCCGTGCAGGTGAGCGCCACAATCAGGACTGCATACGACCGAGGCACACAGGGCCAACACCCGGCATCATGGTGTGGGGAGCGATCTCCTACACTGGCCGTACACCACTGGTGATCGTCGAGGGGACACTGAATAGTGCACGGTACATCCAAACCGTCATCGAACCCATCGTTCTACCATTCCTAGACCGGCAAGGGAACTTGCTGTTCCAACAGGACAATGCACGTCCGCATGTATCCCGTGCCACCCAACGTGCTCTAGAAGGTGTAAGTCAACTACCCTGGCCAGCAAGATCTCCGGATCTGTCCCCCATGGAGCATGTTTGGGACTGGATGAAGCGTCGTCTCACGCGGTCTGCACGTCCAGCACGAACGCTGGTCCAACTGAGGCGCCAGGTGGAAATGGCATGGCAAGCCGTTCCACAGGACTACATCCAGCATCTCTACGATCGTCTCCATGGGAGAATAGCAGCCTGCATTGCTGCGAAAGGTGGATATACACTGTACTAGTGCCGACATTGTGCATGCTCTGTTGTCTGTGTCTATGTGCCTGTGATTCTGTCAGTGTGATCATGTGATGTATCTGACCCCAGGAATGTGTCAATAAAGTTTCCCCTTCCTGGGACAATGAATTCACGGTGTTCTTATTTCAATTTCCAGGAGTGTATTTGAGAACGGTGACTGGGTGTCTAGGATTCGAGCGAATTTACGTGCTCCGAGAAAGTGCTTGTATACTGCGGTTGTTAAATATTCTGACCAACTTACCAATACTGAGTGTGTGGAGTAAATTTTCCTCATGGCAACTGTGAGCGGTGTGTGCTAAGAAAATCTCAACAGTAGCACGCTAAGGCGTATAACTAGTTCGTTTCAAAGTGCATTAGTTTAATTAGTTTTTATGATTTAGCTTTGCTACGGGTAATTGCGTTGTTAACAATTAACAAATGCAAGTAACGTAAACAGCTCCTCCTAGCTGAAATGTGTAATAAAGTTTCCGCTACAGGAATTGTTTACACAAAGTGCCTTTCAAGAAAGACGCTACGTGTAATACACCGTTCAAAGCAACATTCTCTACGGAAACACACACAACAGTAAACAGTCATACGTTTGCCTAAGTGAGAGCAGTAGCTAGCGTTGTAGATCACAGGCGATAGCTGTGATTCGATGGAAACACCTCAACGATGCAGCAAGTGGTGCTCAGAATCCTCTCAGTACATGGCAGAAGAGCCTATATTTTGTATCCAGTGTCGCCCCAATCCATCCTACTTGGTGTGTGTGCTACAGGTTGGCGCAGATAGAAGTAGCCCGTGTAAGTATAAAGGAAATGCAATGAAATTACAGAAACGAAGGGCTCAGATGGACTTACCATTCATTTACAATGAAAAAGACAGTGAATAATACATTTATAGAAGATGCTGAAAATGACCCCCTGCAACATCAAAGCACAGCTGTGCACGTGTAAGCATATTCAGATACACGAGGCGTAGAGTTCGGACATCGATGGCGGCAATTTCACGGCTAAGGTTGTCTTTCAGTTCCTGTTTATTGTGTGGATATATTTCGTAGACCTTGCTCTCTAAGTGACCTCACAGGAAAAGTCACATGTGGTTAGATCAGGCGAACGTGGTGGCCATAAATTTTTGTCAACAGTTCGTCCCTCAGTAAGGACATCATGGAGTCGTTCCAGGGCTACCTTACAAGTGTAGCACGTTGCCCTATTTTGCAGGAAGAAGCAGCATTATCTTTCACGTTCAGTGAGTTTAGAACAAAGTGGATAAAAAATTTCCATATGTGCAACCGAGTTGAGGGTAGTGTCAAAAAATATCGGTCCGATTATGCCCGTAACACCGCACTAAACGCAGATTTTTTTCATCAAGGAGCTGTTGAACACGCTGTTAGGGTTCTTCATTGCCCTGTACCTCGTGTTCTGCAAATTCATATGACCGGGAAGATGATACAACGCTTCATCACTCATGATGAAATGGAAAGGGTCTAACAAACTATCGTTGGTGCTATTCAACAGCCAGGTGCAGTAATCTACACGTTTCTGACTATCATCTGCCCATAATTACTGCACAACAGTCACGCAATATGGCTTCAAATTAATAGTTTTCAATATCCGCTGGCAACTCCTCTTACTTACTTGCACCTTTTGGGCCAGTTTGGGCGTATCCTTCTTTGTGCTCTGAATAATTCTTCGGCGAATGTCGCAATAACTTCTGGTATGCGAAATGAAGAAATTCTTTGTCGTTTTACATTTTGCATCCGTAGGGTGCAAATTTTTACACAGACTCTGTAGTGCTCTCTTTTCTGGCAGTCCTCTGTCCGTATACTTGACCCCGAAATTTTCTTGCGCTCCCTTAATCGAACCTGTTTTCACATATGCTTCCACAATTTAAATTCTTTCAGCTATCGAGAAAGTCACTTTGTAATCACAAATAGAAACGTTCAAAAAATGGCTCTGAGCACTATGGGACTTAACTTCTGAGGTCATCAGTCCCCTAGAACTTAGAACAACTGAAACCTGACTAACCTAAGGACATCACACACATCCATGCCCGAGGCAGGATTCGAACCTGCGACCGTAGCGGTCGCGCGGTTCCAGACTGTAGCGCCTAGAACCGCTCGGCCACTCTCGCCGGCAAACAGAAATGTCTAACTTCGCTGATGACACAACTGGAAATGCTGGAAGAAGAATTCTGAAAATCGATTATTGCATAAAACTGTCCACTGTTGTAGCTGTTTACTCTGTTTCAGAAGTCGAAATACTGCATTCGCATTCAAAGGGGAGGCGGGCTACTTTTAACTGCTTCATCTTGTACGAGGGTTGTAACTTTAATAGTGGCAACTATTTATTTACAGCTCGTACAAAATAGATACGTGTTTCAAAGTTTTACTGACCTTCAAACTAGTCACCAGCATTGTGTATAACCCGTTGCCAGCGATATGGAAGTCATAGGATACTCTTAGCAGTGCCAGTTGTGTTGACTGTTCGAGCGGCTCGGTCTATTACCCGACGAATTTGTAGCAGTTCTTAAGCGAATTCCGTGAAGTGTTTCCTTCAGTTTAGAAATCGAGTTGAACTTACAAGGGCTTAAGTCAGCGGAGTGCAGTAAATGGTATAGCACTTAGCAGCCCAATCAGTCAGAAACATCAGTAACAGCTTGCACTGCACGTGCTTGAGCATTGTCGTGCAAAATGATGGTCAAGTCCTGCAGAAAGTGTCATCACTTCCGTATCTATGCTGTTCATTTTGGGAACACAACCTACGACCAGCTCAGAGACAGAAGTGATGACACTTTCTGCAGGACTTGACCATCATTTTGCACTACAATGCTCAAGCACGTGCAGTGCAAGCTGTTACTGATGTTTCTGACTGATGGGGCTGCTAAGTGCTATACCATTTACTGCACTCCCCTGACTTAGCCCTTGTAAGTTCAACTCGATTTCTAAACTGAAGGAAACACTTCACGGCACTCGCTTCAGAACTGCTACAAATTCGTCGGGTAATAGACCGAGCCGCCCGAACTGTCAACACAACTGGCACTGCTAAGAGTATCCTACGATTTCCACATCGCTGGCAACAGGTTAAACCCAATGCTGGTGACTACTCTGAAGGTTAGTAAAACTTTGAAACACGTATCTATTTTGTACGAGCTGTAAATACATAGTTGCCACTATTAAAGTTACAACCCTCGTATAATTGTGGTGCTGAAGTAATATATATGGTCTTCCACATGTACGACAGATTCTTGCGAGCATGTTCAAAAATACTATATTTTATTAACTCCGTACTGCAGGAACAGAATTCATATACCCACAATCTGAGGCCTCTAGTTTGTCGAAAACTGAAGACCGCTCAGTGGCCCTCCTACCACCCGCCCAGTCCATGGAATATGCCAAAATTTCTGTGTAAACAGGTCAACACGTGTTGTATGCTCCAGCACCAGAACAACAATGTGCCCAATATCGTATGGGCTTTGCTCCCTTCGAACTGGTTTCTACTGTTTCAACATACACATCTCTAGCGTAGCAGAATGTCCGGAAAAACCGATGTGTTGCAATAAGACAAATATATGTCTCAGAGAAGGATGATTCTGCCATCTTCTAACTCACTCGCTGACAGAATTTGCGCCTCGCGGGATTATCCGAGCGGTCTCACACGCTGCAGTCATGGACTGTGCAGCTGGTCCCGGCGGAGGTTCCAGTCCTTCTTCGGGCATGGGTGTGTGTGTTTTTCCTCAGGATAATTTAGGTTAAGTAGTGTGTAAGCTTAGGGACTGATGACCTTAGCAGTTATGTCCCCATAAGATTTCGCACACATTTGAACATTTTTTGAACAGAAATTGCTAACGTTGCTTTCACGTGTACATGTTTTTAGAAAACTATTTACTAAACGAAACTGCCGTAATGATATTTTTGGACACCGACCAAGGGTCTGCTGGACCAACGTGGGCGCCACATTTCTGTATCTTAATCATTTACTGAAATATCGTGCTCTGTACATCATCTGAGTTCTGAATCACTCGGGTTGCGTGTTGTGAAGAATGTAATGGTTCAATAAACTGAACAGGTCAAATTCTTTGGGTATTCGCTGTCTTAGAATGAATTGTTATCTACAAATAAAGTTTCCATTTACTTAACACTGATGTATATGGAACACCTTATACCGCCTGTAGATTTTTCAGCACTAATGGCTACTTTGTGAAAGGACAATCAACCATTAACAAGTACTCATTCTCTGCGGACAGATTTGGAACTGATGCACTGCTTTCATTGTCAGCACTTGTTGTGTTCGTATTTCGATAATTTGATGCATTTGAGGTTTCCCGTAGTAGTGGTACCCACAACCTTAAATTGATGAATCTTCTTGTTACCGGATGACTTCTTAACATGATCATTGCTTACCTCTGTAAATAAATGAGTACAGTAAGTGTTCGTTTCATCCAAAATACGGTGGTCATTGAAGCGAATGACATGATTTCCGCCACTTAAATTATGCTCCATGACTGCAGAATTGTTCATTATCATAACACTAGGAGATGGTTCAAATGGCTCTGAGCACTATGCGACTTAACTTCTGAGGTCATCAGTCGCCTAGAACTTAGAACTAATTAAACCTAACTAACCTAAGGACATCACACACATCCATGCCCGAGGCAGGATTCGAACCTGCGACCGTAGCGGTCGCTCGGTTCCAGACTGTAGCGCCCAGAACCGCACGGCCACTCCGGCCGGCTAATACTACGAGAATAGTTCGGCTTTCATCGCCAAGTTTTGGAAGGTTTTCATATCAAGATTGTATGAAACCTGTTTTATTTCCTTTAGCGTACTACTAAAAGTTTACCCACCATAGAAGTGGATTTTGATGCTCTGGTTGTAATCTAAACAGAAATTCTGGTCAAATACTTTTATGAGTATTTGATTAAAACTTCACCAATGTCGTATGCCAAAAAGGTAACAAAATCAATTTTTAGTAGTAACAAGAATGTTTTTTATGAAAAATATTAGTGCAGTGATTCACAACGTTGAAACTGTTTCTCGTAATTCATAAAATCTAAATCAGAAGTCATAAAGACTTTCTACATTGACAAATGCAGTGAAACAGAAGATACGGTATCTTATTTTTTTCTTTTCCTTTGTTTCAGATCCATCCACATCTGCGTAGAAGAGACAACTTTTGTGAGTACCACAGACGATAGCTTTAATGTTTCTTCTGAAGCCATGATCCATTTTAAGCGTGGTGTCTATTCAGAAACTACAAAAATTATTTTTGACGTCTGGTTTTGAATGATCTTCAAAGTCCTGTATTTCCAAGGAAGTAATATCCGCATGAATGAAAACCGTGGTACGTTGTGTAACGACTGACTTAATAAGTGACATCAAGTTATTAGGTGAGTCACATTTTAGATGTACTTTAAACATCTATTTATGATTATTTAAAATTCTAGAAATTTAACATCTGAATCAGGTATAGTAACCATGGAGTAAAAATAGTGTTGCTGTCGTCTAGTTTGATGCGGTAATACGGTACTGAACATTACTTACGTAGTCATATCTATGTCCTAAAGAGAAATATTTGTGCACCATATGAGTAAAACACTGGATTTTAGCGTATATCAATGCAACTTGATCAAGAAGATCAGACACGTGCGAAACTCTATCAACGGAGACCTGTAGGCACTGATCTTCTGGATCGGTGTGGTTGTCTACTGAGAGCACTTTCATCCGAGTGATACTGATACTTCGAGAGCAAATGCAGGGGAGACGATTGCAGTCGTTTAACTAGTTCAGTTACAGTGGGTAACTGGATCAGAGTGCTGCAGATAAGTTGCTATGTCTGTGGCGAACGAGAAAAACCACAACACTGATAAAAAATCCATATATCTGTGAGCCATTAGGTAAGATCTTCGCCGTCCCAGATGAGTCCTCAGCACGCCACAAATTACATGGCAGAGAGACAAGCATGTTTGTGTGGACCCTGACTCTGGAGATTCGCAGCGTCGAAAGCTAACTCCCGGAACATGATGGTGTAACATGCGACAGTGAAAGACTCCTCGAAAATCACATTATATGGAAGAAACCATACACAAGAGATTACAGCTAAATTGGCGGGGAATCCCCGTCTGGTTAATGTTTATGTTCACTGTAACTGCTCGATTCTGTATAAGCTCTTCATCTCAGAATAACTACTGCGACGTACGTTGATTTGAACCTGGCAACTGTATCTATGCCTTGGTCTCCCACTTCAATTTTTACACCAACATTCTCTCCAAAAGAAAACTAACAATTCCTTGATCCCTCATGTGTCCTATCAACAGATTCCTTCTTTCATTCCACTTGTGCAAGACATTTCTATTTTCACTAGCTCGTTTCAGTACCTTCTCATCAGTTACGCTATCTACACATCTAATCTTAAGCATTCTTCTACAACAACAGCTTGTCTGAACTGCTTATCGTCCGCGTTTTACTTCTGTACGAGGATATATTCCAGACAGATATCTCCAGAAAAGATTGCCTAACACATAAACTTATACACTCTACGACAGAGGAAAGACGCCCCACGAAGGAATTACCCGAACGGGACGGAAATTGGTAGACGTGATGTGCATGTTCAGACAAGTAAATGATTACAATACGTTTGTTTGCATGAGCATATTCCGCAGTAGCTGCTAAGTCAATTATTGGTTTCTCCGTCTTAAGCTTTCTGCAATTTAATTGAACAGAGTTTTATACCAGACGCGTGTCGCTTTTATTTATAAAACATCGTCTGTGGTTATTAGTGTTTCTGCCTTTTGTTTACATATTCTTCAAGTCACTGCTTCTCCTCTATTTGTTAGCAGAGGCTGATGTTGAGAGACTTCGCTTCACATATCCTCTTGGCAGGCTTTGTCTTCCTATACTTTCTCTTACGCTGTATTTGCATTATTTACACTTCACCGTACTTCTGTAAATCGAACTAAAGTTATGTGTATTTTATCTCAACATCTCTCTAAATTAGTTACACTCATATACAGAAAAAACAACATCCTGAATGACAAGATAAGACGTTCATATTCACAGGACGTGTACATTAGTATGTTTTGCAGAAATGATTAGCATTTGAACTATGTCGGTCGCGGGTTCAAGGTCAACATAAATATCGCGGCGCAACACCATCCACCGGTAAAATGCACCCACGGCTCTCGTTGTTGCTCTAAGCCGAAGGTAATGGATCAGTGTGACTTGAGCAGACGTGCAGGATACCTCGCAGACGTATGCGCGAACCGTACCGTCAAATCAGTGAGTTGGAAAGAGGGAGCGCTGTATTGGCATGAGAAAATGTAATGCATCCGTCAGGGAAATTGCTGCTCGTGTAGGACCAGGTGTTTCGGTCGTGCAGCAGGTGTGTACAGAATTGTTCACGGAAGGCCATAGAACACGACGAGATGGGTCAGGTCGCATCACCCAGACCACCGCCCTAGAAGGTCGACACGACATCCGAATGGCATTGCGGGACAGATCTGCGTCCTCCTCGGCTCTGGCGTAACAGTGAAATAGTGGAATTCACCGTACACTATCAGGCGTGACAGTCCGTCGCCGTTTATTACAGCATGGGTAACGTGCGCATCATCCACTTCTCCGCCTATGTTTGACGAATGTGCAGATATGTGCTAGGTGGCAATGGTGTATGGAATGACGTCATTGTGGACACTAATGGCATCAGATAGTGTTTTCGGATGAATCCAGGTTCCATTTGTTTGAAAATGATGGCCACATTTAGGTTCGCCCCAGGCAGGTGGAGCGGCATCACAGTGACTGCATTCCCACGAGACATATAGGGTCAACTCGAGGTCTTAAGGTGCGGGTGTTTCTGGGTACAACCATAAATCACAGTTGGTGCGTGTCCAGGGCCTGTGACGAGTGTGTCCTACGTGAATGACATCCTGCGACCCGTAGCCATACTCGTTCTGCACGAAACCCCAGACGCCCTTTTTCAGTAAGCCAATGCACGATCACGTGTTGCTGCACGAACACGCGTCTTCTTGGTGTCACAGGATGTCAGACTTTTGCCCTGGCCCTTCAGGTCACCAGACTTGTCGCCAATCCAAAATGTGTGGGATATCGTAAAACGTTGGCTGTCGCGCTGCGAACCAACGCCGATTACCACAGATGAACCTTATATAACCAGGTGAAGGCAGTAGAGATGGCAATACCACAGGACGCCATTCACGCCTTATACGCATCGATGCCATCACGCATAGAACAAATTATCAGGAACCATGGCGGACCCTGTGCCTACTAGGCAACAGGACACATGCTGAACCGAGATGACTGGAATGCTAATTATTTCCACAGAACATAATAATGTACAAGTTCTGTGAATATAAATGTCCTATCTCTTTACGTTCAAGGTGATTTTTTCTGAACATGAGTATATGATGATGATGATGATGAGCGGGTGGCGTCATTGGCCGGGAGGCCCCTCGCGGGGCAGGTCCGGCCGCCATATCGCAGGTCTTATTACATTCGGGGCCACATTGGGCGACCTGCACGCCGGATGGGGATGAAATGATGATGAACACAACACAACACCCAGTCCCTGAGCGGAGAAAATCTCCGACCCAGCCGGGAATCGAACCCGGGCCCAGAGGACGGCAACCCGTCACGCTGACCACTCAGCTACTGGGGCGGACAACATGAGTATATCATGCCTCTCAGTTGCGGATGAGTTGTACCAAATCTTGTGACTTAAATGACGATTGACAAAATATCTTGATTGGGACTTGGTGCAAAATCCAACAAATCCGACAGACGTACTTCTGAATTTCATCGAGAAGTTGTACAATGAATTAAGTTTGAAACCAGTAGGATCTAATAAACAGGGGAGGTGAGGCGTATGAGCGATAGAGGTTGCTGAGACAATTATAGGCCTGTTCATCCGCAAAATGGACTAGAAGAAGGCTCAGAATTCTCGTTACAGGCCAGGGAATATCAATCAGAACAACTGTGATGGTCGTGATCAACCTAATAAAAATATATTACTAATATTTTTTACAAGGCCGTGCCGAAAACTAATGCCTCCGAATTTTAATGTGAAAACTCTCGAAACTTTTTATATAAAGTAAACGTTATTAACATTACACATCTTTATTTTTCGTGTCTACATATTTATTTCTCAACATAGTCACCCTGGCAACGAACACATTTGTCCCAAAGAGAGACAAGCTTTTAGTCCCGTCACTGTAGAATGTTTGACTTTGTTGACGAAAATACAAACTCTTCTCCGTTTGCACAGCTTCATCACTATGAAACTGAAGTCCTCGAATGCATTCTTTAAGTTTCGGAAGCAGATAAAAATCAGATGGGGCCAAGACGGGACTGTATGGATGATCATCGATGATAGTGAACCGAAGGATTCGGATTGTTCCAGATGTTCCAACGCTCGTTTTTAGTCTACCGTTGTCATCTTATGCGTGGACGAACTCTTCTGATCCGAAATTCGATTACACCTCGCTGTTTCTCTCGCATCGACATAGTTACGTTACACACGCCATCTAACACGCTACAGCCCTCTAGCAGCAGACAGCTGCAAACGTGTGGAACTGTAGGCTAAAATTGTAGGATGTCAGTAACTTTCGCTTTATTTAAAAACCTTTAAGAATTTTCTCATAAAAAATCTTCGGGATTACTTTTCAGCACGCCCTCGTATTACTGTTGTTGAAGATATGGAACAATAGGGACGATGCATTTTAATTAATAATTCGGGAACAGGGGGAGATAGCGTAGGAGTAATTCAGGTGGGTAGTTTCGTTCGTACATCGGAGGGAGAAGCGAATTCATCATTTGCGGTAAGTAGGTGTTCTGCGTTTTCCGATGATATGAGGTGCGGTAGCAACAGTAGTAATAATAGTAAAGGTATTGCTGTTGGTATTATGGAAGAAGGAGGGCTAACGTTGGGGCCATGGACTGGAAGTAGTAACGTTGTTAATAAACCTGCATTTGCAGTAAGCAGCATACTGATGAGCGCGCGTGCTATCAACTCAAACGTTTGTATGAAGTTTGTGTAACACTTGTATTAAATAATACCATATCATAATAACGTTTGGAGTGACGGAATAGTAAGTGAGACGATGATGTAGCTACTGCCATCGATACCACTGAGCAGATATCAGTGTATCTTTTTTCCATAAGGGAAGGTGACCTGACAGCTCAGGACAAAACTTTTGATTCAGCGTGGGTGCCGAAAGATGACAGAGAATTTAATGTTGCAAATTGGCGGTCATGTGAATTCGTGAACAAAGCTTTTGCATGAACCTGATGGGAAGATATATTCAAAGGTAACAAGGGAAACTGAGGGGTGAAAAACGGAAGTCGAGAAAGAGGGATATTCAACTGACTGTATAAAGGTGACAGATCTGAGTTACGGAAGGGGAGAAACAAAGGAGATTTCGGAAGCGCTTCACCGCAAGACAGATATTTAGAGAAGGAACTAAGTAAATTATAGAAATCAGTGTTAAGAATGAAAAAGCCTGAGTTCACCTGGCTTCAGGCAATTCAGGCAGCACGGTTTCAGTTGTGTCCTATTTTCATAACCAAGAGATCAAGCAGCAGAAACACGCAACTAGGATCAAAATTAGCCGGCCGCCGTTGCCGAGCGGTTCTAGGCGCTTCAGTCCGGAGCCGCGCGACTGCTACGGTCACAGGTTCGAATCCTGCCTCGGGCATGGATGTGTGTGATGTCTTTAGGTTAGTTAGGTTTAAGTAGTTCTAAGTTCTAGGAGACTGATGACCTCAGATGTTAAGTCCCATTGTGCTCAGAGCCATTTGATACATTTGTGATCAAAATTAAGACTGCTGCGGATAGGCCAAGCAAGCCTATAACTAATGAAATGCTAATAGAATTTAAATTTGGAAATATGTATTTTCCCATTTGTTATTTTATTGTTAGTGGCTGGGTGAAAACAATAGATGAAGTCACAGAAATACGAGGATGAAATGCCTCAGATTCGAGGAGGAAAGAAATCGGGTCTGTGCGTGATCGAAAGACATTCTCGTAGAGCAAAGACGTTGCACACGTGCTAAGATTATATCTTGTATTACCATTGCCTGACTAAAAAAGTGAAGCACCTGGGAAACACGGTCGGATGTCAGCGAAATTTCATACGTGTACTTCTCATCGGCGGGTGTATAAATGATTAGAGTTACAATTCTCTGTGACATGTATAATGACCACGCGACTTCATTACTGTTAGTTGTGTTTAGATTTGTTACAAGGCTTGGTAGGGTATATGAGGTGTGTCAGATGTTGAATGATGACTTTGAAGGTCACTGAGATGCCGCGTACTCGTCTGAGACAGCGCTATCAGCATCTGAGAGAGAGCCATTGAAGAACTGCATGGGAGTGTGAGGGCAGGCACACCCGTTGTCATGGTTCTTGCGACCAAGTGTGACAACTACAAGAGGGAACGTCATGCGGTGCACCAAAACATCGTAATCCGTTCACATCTGCACTTGCCACAACGCTATATGTTATCCCGCACTATTGGTCGGAGACAAGCAACAGCCGGACAACCTTTCCGTGTGTAGGCTGCCTTTCAAACCGTTTCACAAATCGCGGCTCTTGGAGCGGTACTGTGGCCAGTAGGCATGGACTGGTAATGAATGGTGTCGCCATGACCAGCAAAATCGTCAGCTTTGTACGTGAAAGAACATGCGTAGAACCCGCTCAGACGTCAACTCCATTCCAGTGTCAGTATCCAGGATAGCAAGAACGAATTACAACAGTTGCGGGCCAGAGTTACTCTCAGGAGAGGGAACAGCGCCTCTATTACGTCCTTCACAATCGAATCACTATATCGCATCCATATCAGAGGGGGTGCAATTTCACACTGAGAAGTAAGCTCATACTTCCAGAAAGAGATTTTCACTCTGCAGCGGAGTGTGCGCTGATATGAAACTTCCTGGCAGATTAAAACTGTGTCCCCGACCGAGACTCGAACTCGGGTCCTTTGCCTTTCGCGGGCACTTGCCCGCGAAAGGCAAAGGACCCGAGTTCGAGTCTCGGTCGGGCACACAGTTTTAATCTGCCAGGAAGTTTTAAGCTCATACCGTCAAGTTCATTCTAAATTTGATTTGATTTTGCAATCACTGAAGTATCTCGACATAACCTCTCAGTCCGTAGAGCTAGTTTCCTCTTTTCCTTCTTGTTGCTTCGTCAGGCAGTGTTAAGTAGTACAACTAAAGGTTTAAGAAGGAAAAAATGTATTTACGGCTGTGTAAATTCTTCTTACCTATGACTGTTGTATGTTCTAATTTACTATACACAAGACACCTTCAATTTATTTGGGTGTTTTTGTGGGTACAACTGTGTTGCCAAAGTTTCAAGTCCTGTAAATATTGAAAAAGAAGAGCAGTTTAGTGTGCGGGTGTCGAGAGAGAAGAGTGTCGTGCATCATTTGCATTTATTTCATTGTAGAGTTGGGTATAGGGCCAATGTCATTGTTTGTCCTTATTTTAAGATCAGTTAGCGCTTTCTTTTACGAACGAGGTTTTTGGTTTTGCTATTTAGTGTCTGGATTACAAGTACAAACAAATAGTTTTTAGATTTCATGTGGGTTTATTTATTTACTGAGGGTTTCAGGGCTCATTTTGTTCTGTAGTGACCCAGAAAAACATCCAAATGCATTCAAGTTACCTTGCCTATAGTAAATTAAAACGTACAATAATCACAGGTGAATAAATATAAACAACAGTAAATAGATTTTTTTTCTTAAACCAGTACCGTACTTGTACTACTTAATACTGTTGTACATGGCGATATGTTCAATGCCTGACCGTTAGAGAAAAGCACCAAGTCGGGTAAAGAGGAAACGAAACGAAGCTTCAAGAGCTGAGGGAGTATTTCGTGTTACTTTAGTGACAATAAAATCGAGTCAACTTTATAAAGAAGTTGGTAATACGAGCCCACTTCTCATAAACTGACGTACGGCCGGAAGAGCAGTGTGCTGACCACATGCCCCTCCATATCCACATCCAGTGACGCCTGTGGGTTGAGGATGACACGGCTGCCGGTCGGTACCGTAGGGTCTTCCAAGGCCTGTTCGGACGCAGTTAAGTCAATGATAATACAATATGTAATCTTTGCAAATCCACGTCTGCAACGTCTTTGCCCTACGAGAATGTCTTTCGATAACACACAGACCCGATTCCTTTCCTTCTCGAATCCGAGGCACCTCATCCTTGCATATCTGTGATTTCATCTATTAAGCTAGAAAGTCTTTGCCAAAAACTATGTTTTCAGAAAACCACCAACAGTAAAACAGCTGATGGTGATATACATATTTTCAAATTTAAATTCTATTAGCATTTCATTAGTTGTAGGCTTGCTTCGCCCACCCACTGCAATCTAAATTCTGATCCGATTAAATGTTTCTGATGCTTGATGCTTTCCATATGAAAATAGGGTACAGCTGAGATCCTGCTGCCTGAATTGCTTGAATCCAGGAGAGCACATGTTTTATCATTGTTAACATTGACTACTAAAATTCGTTTAATTCCTTCCCTAAAAATCTTGCTTCTATAAGTCACACCAATCGCCTTTAAGTAATCAACTGAATATCTCTGTAACTCGACTTCCATTCTTTCATCTCTCAGTTTCCCTTTCTTCTTTTTGGAATTTATCTTTATTCACTAATATCTCTCTACCTTTACTTCCATTCTTTCACCTTTCTTTTTGGAATGTATCCTTATTCACTATTGCACATGATCTCCACTATCCAACATTAAATTCCCTGCTATCTTTCGCTATCCAGTCTGTGTCAATATTTTTGTCCTGAGCTTTCAGGGCACCTCCCTCTGTTGGGAAAAAATACACTAATTCCGCGCTCAGTGGTATCAATGGCAGTAACCATAGCATCTACTCACCTACCAATTCAATACTCCAAACAGTACTATGTTCTGTTCTTGGGAGCAGTTCATCATTTCATGGAATTTCTACATTAACTTCATTCAAAATTTTAAAGTTAAATCAGATGCGCCCATCAGTATGCTGCTTATTTCAAATGTAGATGTATTAAAAACGTTATTACCTCCAACAGACGCCCTCATCGCTACCTCATCTTCTTCCATAGTACCAACCACAGTACCTTCTCTATCATTACTGCTGTTGGTACTACACCGCACCTCATTGGAATACTCAGTACACCTATATACCGCACACGATGGGTTCATTTCTGCCTCCGATTTGGGCGCCAAAATACCCACCTGGATCGCTCTTCTGCCGTCGCCGAATTATTAATTAAAATTCATCCTCTCCAAAATTTCATATATTTAATTTAATAAAAATAATACGAAAACGTGCTGGCGAGTAATACATCCGAATTTTCGTGTGAAAACTCTTAAAGCTATCTAAATAAAACAAATGTTGTGAGTATGTAGACTTTCCCGGCGTATTAGTTATTTGAACAAACCGACGGTGTGGCTATGGGGAGTCCTTTATCCCCCATAGTCGCTAATCCTTTTATGGAGGACTTTGAGGATATGGACCTAAAAACATCTTTTTCAAAGCCTTCGTGTTTTCTGAGATATGTTGACTATATGTTTCTTGTTTGGCCACATGGAATAGACTCTTTGCACCGGTTATTGGATCTGTAGTGACGTAACAAGACTGTTACGCCACTTGAAGTAGCCGATTGAAAGGCACGCGTACACACACGCCGACGGGCGTCAAGTCTGGAACAGGATAACTATTGAATGGTAGCAAGAAAAGTACGTAGCTGCTTTATACTTAACTTTAATAATCCTTGTGATACATCTCTCTGGACTATACAAATGCGACTCGTAAGATACATGCACTGTTACAATTGGCGCCTTGCTAGGTCGTAGCCATGGACTTAGCAGAAGGCTATTCTAACTGTCTCTCGGCAAATGAGAGGAAGGCTTCGTCCGTAATGTCGTTAGCAATGTCGTCGTACAACTGGGGCGAGTGCTCTATCGTATCTCGAGACCTGCCTTGTGGTGGCGCTAGGTCTGCGATCATACAGTGGCGACACGCGGGTCCGACATGTACTAATTGGACCGCGGCCGATTTAAACTACCACCTAGCAAGTGTGGTGTCTGGCGGTGACACCACAGGACCATTTTAATTGTCTCCATCCGAACATAAAATTTACGATGGAAATCGAAAAGGACGAAAAGTTATCTTTTTTGGATGTACTAGTTTACAGAAAGGAAGACGGAACTCTTGGACACAGTGTTTACAGGAAACCGACTCATACCGACAGGTATTTACATGCTACCAGTTGCCATCCACCTTTTCAACGTACAGGAGTCCTTCGGACCTTGGTCAATCGAGCATATGCTGCCTCGGATGCTGAAAATTTACCACAGCAGCTGCAACATCTTAAGGACGTTTTCAATAATAACGGCCATACGGACCGACAAATTCGACGTGCTTTTGAGTTTGGACCTCTACCTGAACACTCTGAAGACACCTTTAGGTCAGTGGCTTTTCATCCGTATGCTGGGAATGTGTCCGCCAAGATAGGTAGACTTTTGAAGAAATATGAGACCAGATGTATTTGTCGTCCACCAGCTAACATTCGAGCACTGCTTGGCTCTGTCAAAGATGATTTAGGTTTTAGGAAGTGTGGCGTTAACAAAATACCGTGTGAGTGCGGGAAAATGTACATTGACCAAACTGTTCGTACAGTCAACGACAGGCGTATTGAGCATTATCGTCATACGCGATTATTACAACCAGATAAATCTGCGGTGGCTGAGCATTGCCTTACAGAGGGACACAGGATGTTGTACGAGTACAATGAGGCGCAAGTAGTTGCAAGTGCTTCTCGGTATTGGGATTGTGTTCTAAAAGAATCTGTCGAAATCAGACTAGCAGATAATATTATTAACAGTGATAATGGATACCCGCTAAGTAAAACGTGGAATCCTGTTTTATCAGACATGAAGAAACAACGGCATCTGAATCTGCCGGCTATGAATAATCATTTGTAAGGAATATCATTTTCAACAGTATTCACCACCGGAGGCACTGCAACTCTTTTTGAGCCAGAGGGCGGCAGGAATGATTGAGCTCGTGCGCATTGCATGTAGCGCATGCGCTGTTGTATTTCCGATGCATATAAAGGTGCAGTCATTTGCGAGCGAAATCCGTCATTCGAGGGTTGGATCCCCTCAGTTCCGAGTCAAGGACTTACACTGCCTGGGCTACACTCAGGGTGTATCGTCGATTTGGAAGAGCCCCGGCCATTGATGTCGTGTTTCCGTCCGCCGTCACTGCTGCCCGCCGCCCAGTCCTCGCCGCACGGTGTTCGCCGCCTCCGCCACCGCCGCCGCCGCCGCCTGATCGCCGTCTCCTGGTGCTCGATGCTGCTGCTGCTGCCGTCGGCGTCTCCCGGTGCTCGCTGCTGCTGCTGCCGTCGGCGTCTCCCGGTGCTCGCCGCCGCCCCCCCCCCCCCCCCCGTTTTAATTCATTTCGTACTTCGGCGCCTCCTGTCGCTTGTGGGCACTGCCTGCGATCATGGACACGCCCACAACCACCATCATCTACATCTACCCTTCACCTGACCCCACTGTAACATCGTGGAGTGCTTCCTCTGGGATTAACCCGTCTCATCCACCTCCCCTACTCACATACTCACATTCTCCTCCCCTTCTATCTCCTCCTCATCCCTGTATCCCCACCTGTATGTCGCTGGCCCTGCTTCTACTCTTGCTCCTGCTCCTGCCACCCTCCCACGCCTGTCGCCTGCGGAGACGACTTTCCCCCACTTCCCACCCTCCACCCTACAACTACCCCCCTGAGTAACCACCCGCCGCCCCACAGTCGCCATCACAGAGCACCCCATCCTCTTACCTGGTGCCACTGCTTCACAGGAGGGCCCTGCCTCCCACCACCTCCCCATCCATCAAGTCCCTCATCCCTCCTCCCAGGCCACATCCGCCAAAAAATCTTCCAAACGACCCAGTGGCGACCTCTCCTCCATCCTCTCCTCCAAAACACCACTGCGTGCCCTACTTCCCTCTGACCCTGCCATGGATACCACCCCATAACCCTCCTCCCCAGCCACCTCCTTGTATTCCTTCGTCCTTGCCAACCTGATCCAAAATTCCTCAATGCCCACACCCTCACCCTTTAAATCTGGAAGTACATCACCCATGTACCCATTACCCAACTTATACCTCACAGAGACTGTTCTCGTCAAGTCCTCCTCACCCTCTCTCCATACTCATCTCCTCCGGTGCCTTGCCTGCTTCACCTTTGGCCCCCATCCATCCCGCCGGCCGAGCGGTTCTAGGTGCTACAGTCAGCAACCGCGCGACCGCTACGGTCGCAGGTTCGAAACCTGCCTCGAGCATGGCTGTGTGTGATGTCTTTAGGTTAGTTAGGTTTAAGTAGTTCTAAGTTCTAGGGGCTGATGACCTCAGATGTTAAGTCCCATAGTGCTCAGAGCCATTTTTTTAACCCATTTATCCCTCACCCCTTTCCTTACATACTCCTCTCCTTGTCAGCCCTTGTCCGCCAACCCTCACCACCATGATCACAAAACGCAGCCCTGTGGTCACGGAGGCTGAGGTGTTGGAGGAACTGAATGCCCACCCACCCTGGAAATCTGCTCGGCCTGCCATATTTACAAATCATCTGGCCCTACCTCCCTCATGCATATATTTACAGAGTCTGTCTCCTCCAACAACCACCTCCTCACACAGGGAGCCTTGATTTTCAACCGCCGCCACCCTGTTGACCAGATCCCATTCCCCTCCTCAATCCTACATCTGCCAGCGCTGTCTCCTGTGCAGTCACCACCCCACCCAAAACTTCAAGAACCCCCACCACCTGCCCCCATTGTAAAGCCTTCCACTTCCTTAAACAGTGTCTTAACCTCGCCTCTCCCCCTTCCTGCAACACCTGCAATGAACCTCACCCCACCTACTCCTCCAAATGCAAAGCAAAACCCTGTCCCACCAACCATGAGCTCACTGTCCCCGTTTGCCCCATCGACGCACCCATCCACCCCAACAATTCCCTCCACCCTCCTCCTATAGCAGAAGACATCATCTGGTTCCTCACCATCATCCTGCAAAACATCCATCCCTGACAGTGCCCCACACACTCCAGCAGATTTCCCTCGCCGCCCACTCTGTTCCCCTCTTAAACACTACACCACCTACTCCCACAACCAGGACCACTTTACCTTCACCTGCCTTGAAAACCTCGATTAAGCCCCTCTCCCCCTCACCCCGCTTCCTTCTCACCTCCCACCTCCTGGCATATCACCAGTATCATCTCCTCCACCTCAACATTCGCTCCCTCCCTGCCAACAAACACCTCTTCATGCATACCCCATCCCAGCACCAAGTTCACTCCTTCTTCCTTAATTAAATCTTCCTGCAACCTCACTGTGTTGTCCACACCTCCCCCTATCTCATTCACGGCAATGACAATCCCCTTCTCATCGCCCGAGGTGGGGTCGCTATTGGCCAACTCAAGCATCTCCCTGTCTGGCCACAACGCCTCCTCAATGACCCAACTGAACACCTTCTCCTCAGCATCTTTTTTCCCTCCCTCACCATCGTCTGTGCCACTATCTATATCCACCCCACAGCTCCTCTCCCCTACGACTTCATTTCCCATGTTGACTGTACCTTCTCCACCTGTGTGATTGCCGCTGACCTCAACATCCACAGCCGTGACCCTGCCACCCTTTGGCGGTGGCATCAGTTCCTTGCCACCTTCCATGGTGACCTTGTTCCTCTCCAACAACATGCCCCTCCTGAAAGTAGCTCTGCCCCCGATGTTATCCTCGCTTCCCCCTGCTCCTTGGTCACATTGCTGTGGCCATCCTCAATCCCATTGATAGTGACCATCTCCCTGTCCTTCTCACTGTCTCCTCTGCCCATGACACCCCTGCAGCTGCCTACTCAGCTGCCCCTCCAAAGTCTGTCCATGACTACCACTGTGCCAACTGGGATGCCTACCGGGAATCCATCGCCTTACAGGTCGAAAGCCACCCCCTCACCTATCACCATTCTGCTGACATCACCCATGCCTCTTCCTTCCTTCAAAAGACCTTCACTGACGCTGTGAAGGCCCATGTCCCTACCAAACTCATCCATCCTCACCACTCCATGTTTCCTCCACAGGCCGTTTTATTTCTGCGTGAATCTCACAGGATCTACCGCTCCTTCCTCCACACCTGTGACCAGGATACACTCATCCACTACCGGCAATTACAGCGACACATCTGGAACCTCCTTACAGCAGAGAAACGCCTGGTTTAGAGCCAGCCATGCACACGCCTCAACTCGACCCTCCCTGTCAACTTGATCCAAGTAGTGGTCAGCCTTCCACTGCCTTACTGGTAGCCATCCCACCCCACATTACCCTATCCTCCACGATGATTGGCCCTTTCCTGACAACCTCAGTAAGGCTAAACATTTTGCTTCCCACCTCTTCAAGGTCTTCTCCATTCCTGACGATCACCATTTTGATTACTCCCTCTTCCCCACCATCCTTGACCACACTGATACCTCTGTCCCACCATTCACCCCTAGCTTCCAGTACTTGGATCAGTTACCCCCTCTGACATCAACACTCCCATCACTGCACATGTCATCACACTCGTCCTCCGCTCCAAATGCAACACTGCCCCTTGTCATGATGGCGTCACCTACTGCCACCTCAAGGAATCCCCCCCCCCCCCCCATTCTTCCTGGCTGTCCTTGCTACCCTGTACAACGTCCTCCTCTCCACTGGATTTTACCCCGACCTGTGGAAGACTTCCCGTGTCCTGCTGTTCCCTAAACCCAACAAACCCCCCTCTGTTACCTCTTCCTATCATCCCGTCTGCCTCACCTCTGTGATTAGTAAGGTCTTCGAGACCATCCTCTCTCGCCATATTCACTGCCACCTTAACCAGCACCGCCTCCTTCCCCTTACCTAGTGTGGCTTCCAGCCTTCCTTCTCAGCTAACGACGAGCTCCTTAACCTTACCAATCTTCTTTCCCTCCAACGTAACTCCTGTCGCTCCACTGTCTTTGTTTCCCTTGACCTCCAGAACACCTACGACCATGTCTGGCATCGTGGGCTCCTCTTCAAACTCAAGACCTATGCTCTCCCTATCAACTTCGTCTGTCTCGTTGCTTCCTTCCTCTCCCATCGTCCCTCCTATGTGGCTATCCACAATTCCAACTCCCATACTGTTTATCCCTCTGCTGGCGTGCCCCAAGGCTCCGTCCTTTCCTTTCTCTTGTACACTGCTGATATTCCCAAACCTCCCCTGCCTGTTCATCTCCTCCAATTTGCTGATAACACCGCCTTCCTAGCCCTCTATCCTACCCTTCAACGGTCCCTACGTACCCTCCAAACCCACCTTGACCAGTTCACTGCTTGGTGCAACCAGTGGTTTTTTCTGTATCAAACCCTCCAAGACCCAGGCGATCATCAAAGGCTGCACCATCCGCTCTTTCCATCTCCATGATTTCTACCTCACCATTTATGGGCATCCTATCCATCTCACTCCTACCCTCAAATACCTTGGCCTCACCCTCGACCGCCACCTCACCTGGACTCACCATCTCCTTACCATCCAACATAAAGCTCACAACAGACTCTGCCTTCTGAAACTCCTGTCTGGCTAGACATGGGGTCTGGATCCTTCCACCATCCTTCACACCTACAAATCCTTGATCTGCCCCATCCTTTGTTATGCGAGAGTTGCTTGGATTTCCGCCCCTCCCATGTTCTATAAAGCCCTCCAAATCCTCGAACGCCATGCACTCCACCTCGCCTTCTGCATCCGCCTCCCATTCCCCACATGCATCCCTTACGACTTCATCCCCTTCTCCCACCTTGTCCTTTTCCTTGAACACATCTGCACCCTATATATTGTCTGCCACCTCAATCCCCCTCACCCCCTTGTGTCTCCCTTCCTCTCCACCCCCAGGCCTGTTGCCATACCTTTACCGTTGTGTCCCACCCTCTTTCCATCTTCACACCCTCCACCTCCTTTGCCAATGCAACTTCCAGCATCTGCCCCTCACGGATGATGAGCTTCACCCTGACATCTACCCTTCCTACCAACTCTAACCCCACCTTCCTCCTGCCTCCTCCTCAGGGCTCCCTCTTCTCCCCCTCCCTTCTCCTGAGTGGGTTTCCCCTCCTGTGTCCTGTCCCTCTCCTGTGCTCCCCTTCAGTGTCTATGCACTACCTTCTGCCTTGTCTTCCCTCTTCATCTCCAGCCCCACCTGTCTCCTGCCTCTTGGTGCACCTGGTGACGCCCCTACTCTTTTCATCCCTCCCCTTCTCCTGCTGCTCCTTGCTCTCCCCTCCTTTTCCATCCTCTCAGGCATCTCCCTCAGTAGGTCCCACCTGGCAGTTTTATTCTTCAACGTGTGTGCTCCAAGTGGGTTTAAAGTTTGTTGTTCTGGAGTGTTTTTAATACTGTGGCCAACTTTTAACCTGTGTATGTGACTTCAGTGTCTTTTCTGTGTTCTAAGAATCTCCAACTGTGTTTTATAACTTTATGTCGACTTTTTTAATTCTGCCCCCCCCCCCCCCCCCGAACGTCTCCATGTCAGTGTATTTTTACCTCCATCATCTCCCCTTACTCTGTTTTATATCCCCCTTTTTTATCGCCTTATATGTAACATTTTCTTCTTGTATTAGCTGTTATGTCACTCGGCTGAAGAGCGTCGGATTGCGCCGCTGACAGCCCTCCCCTGTCCATATGGGGCAGCAGAATGAAATCACAATAAAGGAAAAACAATAAAAAAACTAGTGGAATCAGTTTTCGGTGAGAACAGCGTAGATGGCGGCCAGGTGGACTGCTGAAATATTGTGCTCAGATGACAGTTTGATCGGGCTGGAAACCCGACAAGAATTTGATAAAACAAATGTTAATAACATTCTACAATTTTATTCTTCATATCTACAAACACTAACGGAAAAAATCGCAACACCAAAAAATAATTACTGTAGAGTAATGAAATCTCGGGAATAGATTTGTCTAGTTAACACGTTTATGTGATTAACATTACAAGATCACAGGTTAATGTACGCTTGAGATATTCAGTTCTGCAGTGATTTTTTCAGCTGCAATCGTGTTATTTTACGTCACAGTCCTCTTCAGTGATCGTCTGTGACGATCACTCAACACTTAAATTCGTCCGCGTTGTGACTTAGCTGCTGATGTTTTTCCGCTTTCCCTGTATGCGATACGAATCTTCTACACGATGCTTCTTGAAGCACCAAACACTTCTGCTAACTTGGCGACGGAAGCATCCACCATACTAGAGCATCGACAATTTCCCCATGTTAAAACTCACTTAGCTCCAACATAATGCATTCACGACCATACGGAACACTGTTCTAACCACGACTGACACTTGCTGGGTTTCCAGGGCAGTGCACAGAAGCCGCTTGTGCAGTCGAATGAAAATCGAACTCCCTCTACAACGGGACCATGAAATGTTTCCATTCAAAAGTAATCAGCACAAGCATCAGTGCATTTATCCCACTGGGAAACGAGACGATCAATTCCTGTTTCGTATAACAACCGCACCCACTGTTGCACCTGCCCGTCCCACTGAAAGCGACGTCCACAGGTCTTTCTTCAGGTCACCAGTGATGTGAAAATCCGGGCTGTACGGAGGATGCTGCAATGTTTCCCAACCAAATCGCTGAAGCGTGGCCTTCGTTGGCAGTGTGGAGGCGGCCGTTATCATGTGACAGGATGATTCCGTCTAACAGCATTCCTGTGCAGCTTTTGCGAAGCTTCTACATAGCGCTGCGCATTGATAGTGGTTCCACGCTCGACGAGCTGGACCAGGAGACGGCCCCCGCATTCGAAGAAGAAGATCATCATAATCTTATCGGAACGTATGTGAATAGCTTCGGATTTCTTTGACGGTGAGATGTGGGATGTTTCTGCTGTTGGCTTTGCCCTTTGCTCTCGGGCTGTCGGAATGCTGTTGGACAGAATCATCCTGTTGAGCGATACCGCCTGCCTCCACATTGCCAATCGGACGAAGGCTGCGCTTCAGCGATGTGGTTGGGAAAGATTGCAACATCATCCGTACAGCTCGTATCTTTCACTGTGTGACTTTCACATCTTTGGCTACCTGAGTGAGTGATATGCATAGGCGTTAGTTCCACTTGAACGAGAAAGTGCAAGACTTGGTATAGGTTTGGAGCCGTCAGCGACAAACCGCGTTCTACGAAACAGGAATTGAACGTCTCGTCACCAAGAGGGATAAACATCAGTACGCGTGTGCTGATTACCTTTGAATGGAACCATTCGATGATCCTGTTGTGGAGGGTACTTGGTTTTCATGTGACTGGCCCTTATACAAAAGACTGCTTAGCTCTTGCATTTGTGTTCTAACCAACATTTCTAGCACTTTTTCCATGTTTTTGTCCATTTTAATGCTATTAACTCCCTAGTCTCCTTACGAGCACCAGTCCTTCTGAAAAAAAGCAAGTAATAGCAAAACGGAGACTCTAGGACGCAATAGGCATATGTAGATAGAGTGTAATCCTTGAAAACTATATCTGCTTACAAAAACTGTGGAAAGTTACTGTTTAGACTAATCTGTTCGCCATCTTCAGATGGGGTAAGTGAGATCTGTTTCTCATTATCGAATCTTTTCTGCCACTTTAGCGTAACATAACTGACTTAATCGAATTTTCTACTAATTTAACTAGAGTATTTATCTGCAGAATTTGGATCTCCTGTCATTGTGACGTAAGACACGACACGTACCTCCATTATACTCGAAATAGAGGGAACGGGACTACTAGAGCAGGATAAGAGGCGGCCTTACTGCTGGTGAAGACGGTAACTCATGTTCCAGGAACCCCACTAGGTGAATACTATACTGTCGGACATGGTGGTACAATGGTACAATGCAAGCCTGGAAACTAAGATTGTGGGATCAAATCCCAGTCAGACACCACAAGTTTTCAGTCTTTCTTTACGCTAGCCTTCAACTGTCAATGATGTGGAGATACGCTTGGAATGACACTTGGTTCAGATTCCAGATTAAACTACAGATATCTTTTTCCCTGTAGGATTACAACGTTAGGCTAAGAGCGCACAAGTCGCCGAAGTGGGATCCAATCGAAGGAACTTGCAAACAGACAGCTGAAAATCCGTGTTGAGGGTCTTCCAGTGATTCATTCCATATGAGGATGTCTGTACTAATGCTTACTTAGTCTATGAATGGGGTTAGTGGAATTTCTGTTGCAGCGGTGATGAAAAGCAAGGGTAATGAAGAATATCTCTAGTATCTGCACACTCATGGCCAATCCATTTATTATTTATCTGGCATTATGCGCTGTGAGATGTTCTCGTGTGCATTGATGGGTGCAGTAGGAAAGAACAGTTTCAAATATACGTGCAAACTCGGGTATGTGGTGGGTGGAATAGTAGAAGAAAGTTTAATGTATCATTTCGTTTTAACTAACCAATAATCGCAAATATATACTATCGTTTTGATTATCTTGTCAAAAGTCTATTAACGAAGATGAGACTTACTTCGTACACGGAGGATGCTGAGTATCGTTTTGGTTAGAACCTACGGTGTGATATGATTAACTGATCAGTAGTTGGTACCCACTGCAAGCCATTGTTAAAAGAAATGCCTCTCTGAGCCATCAGCTGTACAAGTAAACCTTTATTCACTACCGGTTTCGATTAAATAACCATCTTCAATGAGGAAGAGCTGTACAATGGTAAGTCACAAGTACATTATCTTCGAATCAATTCCAATCATACGTTCATGCGATTGCTCCATACACTGAGACCTGAGTTTATGGAGCATTTGTATGAAAGTTAGTACATTGGAAGGGTAGGCGCAGGAGGAGGAAAGGTAGGTGCAGGGAAGGCAGACAGGATGAAAATGGTGATACAAAGAGGAAGAAAGGGTATCACTGGGAGAAATGTGATCTTAAAGAGTGCAATAATAAATGGTCTCAACAATATTATTTTCCCAACAATCGAAGCTCTTCGCAAATATTTTAGTCTTTTTTAGTGACATCATTGTTACATTCACAGGCCAATATGCTGCCAAACATTATAGAATGGTTGATGTGACCTCAACTAAAATGAGCTCATTTACTGCAGTGCTTTTATTTAGCAGCTATATTGAAATTCGAAAGTGGATTATTTACAGGGAAATAAGATCTGATTCTGATAATAATCATGTTGCTGGGGCTCTTTCTCGTGATAGAGTCAAATCTGTAACGTCCAACTTACACTTATGTGACAATGACCATCCAAATAAGTTAGAGAGGTGCCCTAAAGTGAGAAAATTATTTGACATGCTCAACACACGATTCCGGGAAGAAACAGTGATGCATTTGCGGTGTCGTCGAGTACTGAGAGCGGAGTATCAGCCACCGCAGAAATATTGCACGGAAAAGCAGTACCATGAGCCGCCAGTGAAATGGTCGTAGTTCCGAGGCGCTACCGACTCGCCTGTACCGTGAAACGCAGTCGCCAGGGTCCAGGAAGGCAGTTCTCTTTTAGGACGGATCCTGCTCACTTCCAGGAAACTCCTGTCGGAGTGACGTCGTTGTGCTGCTTAGTCGCCGTGTGACACAGCCCGCGTCAACCGTCGGGGAGAGAAGAGACTTCCGTCTCCTATGAACTGTGTCAAAGCGCCAACGCTATCAGAACTGCGTCAACCAGTTTGTGTTTTCTAGTGAGTTTAGTGAAGCCACAGTATGATCATTCTGAACTTGCATCAGATCGCCACTCAGTAATCGTGGCTTATTTAGTGTGTTCTGAACGCCAAGTCCACGTGGGCAGGCAGTCGAGTCTGGCGAGTAAAGATAGGTTTAGTTTTAATTAGTAATGTATTATTTACTCAGTGTTTTCTAATTATTATTACTAGTCACCTCAGTGTCCAAGAAGTCGGACACAACAACATTACTTTCATAAACATGGGAGCAGTTCATTAGAGGATAACCATTATACTACGGCTACAATATTTGAACTGGAGCTACAATGACTGGGTACATTTTATGGATGGATCCTTATCCACAAACACTAGGTCTGAGGAGGAGGTGTCGTTCTTCAGAATGCTGACGTGGTATTGACTTTGGGGAACTGCTCTTATCACCTGTTTTCTAACAATGACCTTACATTATTTCCCCTCCTTACTGAATTATTTGATAAATGATTCCGAAGTACAGCGACAGTTAGAGAAAAAACGGATCTCAAAATGCTCCTTACTGCGTAGTAAGAAGATGAAGAAATCCCATAGATTTCAAAAGTGGTAAGTGTAGCCATATATTAGTTGCAATGTAGAATGACAGTAGTGTGGTCAGAACAGCCCCCAGTTCTACACCTATAAATTCACTATGCACAATAAAACGATTTTTGCAGAGAAAAGAATAGCTTTCAAACAATCGCAAATGATTCATCTTTGCAATGGTTATTGGGATTATCAAAACGTATGCCTCCACAGGACACATATCAGAGGAAAAAAATGGTACTTCAGTTTGATAGCTCGTTGCATTAATGTAACCGAAGAAACTGCATGGCAATTACATAGGCTTAAAGATTATGAGAAACTGGATCATCTTGAATCTAAAATTTCGTCGCCGTATTATAATTTCCATCCTGGGAACAAATGGCCAAGTATACAATCCTAAAGGGAGGCCATGAAAGACAGAGCATCATGACGCCAGATATGATAGAGCAGATCACTGGATGATTGGTAAAGACAAACAAACTCGCTTCAGGCTCTTCCATACAAGTACCACGACAAGATGTATATAGTGTGATGTTGGTTTACATGTAAAGTGATTGTTCAAACATGTGTTCGATACATTGTTAACTTTGAAATGTCATAAATTTCACTGTGTTTAAAGTTAAAATCTTCTGAGTCGTTAGACTGCGTCATATTCCCTTCTAAAATAATCGACGTTTCGACCCTTCTGCTAGAATCTTCCTCAGGATTTTAACTTTAGTGATAATGGCCACGAAATCCTGCAGATTAATGGTTTTTGTCGTAACCAACATAATTATAATATGTGGGAAACTTACTACTTATATGACTGACGTCCTACATACAGGACACCCCGTTACTCACATAATAATAAGTTTGTAAGCATGAATCTTGTTTTGATGGGTTATATAATGCCTTTGTAACGCATTTATTTAATAATTACACAGAACTTTACAAAAAATTAATTCAGTCTTACTGGTTTAAAACACAGCTTGTTCCATTTTCCTTTTAAACTTTGACTGTTACTCATTTAAGTAACTTCCGAGGTTGGCTGAAATACTTAATCTTTAGCAGCTAGCAGGCTGATGTCCCTCCTAAGAAGAATAATTCATCTAGAAACGTATTTAGTTTCGTATCTAATAAATCTGCAGTTACATCCCGTACTGTCTGATATAAGGCGTCGCGAAGTCACTCTAAAGCAGTTTTAGCTACTTGTGGTTTGGATCTGCGACCAAGACCGAGAAAAATATTAAAATTATTTCTTCTTGACAGTTTGCTTCGTCCAGCAGACAAATTTTTACTTAGGAATTTGCAGAACATTTAGTTTAAACCATTGATCTGTTTACTGCTAGAATTAATGTGCTGTAACTAAAGTGAATTAGTTTTTGCTGTTGTAGATACTTATTTTCACGTAAGTAAAATGTTCCCAAAATATATTTTTCATCAAATACCGTCTGTGGTTTACCTGTCCCAAGTTAGTCCAAAGTACCCTGCCAATGTTACAAGGAACAGTTTTGTAACGAACTAACTTATTATTTGGAACTTCTATAAGCGTAGTGGTTAGCATACTTTTCTCTTATATGGAGCCTTTTCCTAGGCATTACGTTCCAAAAAGTTTCTCCTAGTCTGATTCTCTTTCCATGTCTAGTAACAATCGATATGCGTATTTCTGAATGCATTCTAGAAATGCTCTTCCTATTTCACTTATACAATTACATAGTTCCTTGACACTATCTGTCTCCTGATCATTAATCGTATAGTATCGTATCGTAATCGAGAGTGCTGTAATTGTTTTACCTGCGTCGGTGCACACTATAATTTGTACAGTCTTATATGCGGAAACTTTAATCAAAAGGTACCGTATTAGAAAACATTTCTTGAATATTAATTTACTGTTAGAATTTTGGGACGATGTCCGCAACGTGCCACTCATACCTTTTCATTCGTGGTTTTTATCAATTCAGTGACAATAGCTATCCTTTTTCTTTGTATTACCATGTAACATGACGCAAAAAAAGCGGAAACATTATTATGCACCATAACGGCAATATCATTCTAGAAGAGCAGTGAAATGTACCACTGGGATTTTTACATTTTTATTGAGACTGTATATTAACTGTTGCTGTATTATGGGCCAGGAATGATTGGCGATGTACACGCCTGACGTAATGCACTTTTCCTGATGGCTTAAAGAACATGATGTCTTACGAATCCAGTTACGTAAACATGCTGTTCTCAGATTAGTTTCATTTCAGGAGCTCTTACAGATACTCTGTGTAATTTAAAACGTAAGTCTCATGAAACAGATTATAAGTCTCCTTGTCAACCTTTTAACTGGACAATGTCGCCTACAGATAGCATTCAGAAAAATGTCACCGTATCTGCAGGGTTCTTATTTCCTGCACCAGTTTCTTTCTCAGTTCACTACAAACGTCTAATTATTGCGCACACGAGTTAATGTGCTAAATATTTGACATTAAGCATGAAAGCAAGAAAAGATTTAGAAAAGATGGGAATTATATCGGAAACAGCTAAATGCTGTCATTATCAAAAATGATTTGCGCTCCGTTTTAAGCATATGCTAGTTATTCATGCATCTCAATGATTATGACGTGATATCTCCTGAACTACGTATATGACGTACAATGATATAAGTTTGCACGTACATCTTCTGGTGTATGTGGATCTGTCTGCAAAACGCATTGGGAATAGAGTTAGTAATAATTAATAATTAAAATGTCATGCTTGATTTATCAGTTTTACTTATTTTATTTTATTTTTTATTTATTTAATCCGATATGATTATGGTCATCAGGCCACCTCTTACATCGTACCAGAGTTTCACACATGCAGTACCTTTATTACATCATAGTTTCCTAAAAACTATTTTAATATGACATATAGTATTAAAATGGTTTGAGTGTCGGAAATGGCAATGGTGAGTAAATAATGCTGACTATGAGCTAATAAAGTTAATACTGGCATTACTTGCATTATTGTAGCTGCTGCCGCCACTAGTAATAATAGTAATAATAATAATAATAATAATAATAATAATTTACTACATGAACAGTGAAATTGTTGCATGGGATAAATTTCTTTCCCGTCATCAGTTCGTGGAGGGTTTTAGCGAGAAAAAGTATCGTAAACGTTTCTAATTATGTGTAAAGTTCGTTGCAAGTCACTAAGTGATCGCATTCTCAAATACTGGATGAATATAGTCTGGATACTCGCACACGATGTGTTAAGCTTCTCAAGACATATACACATTTTTGACTCAAATACGTATCTTATTGTGTTAAGTCTTTAATATAGGATTATATCTCTTCATGAGTAGATTAATGCGGCATTTCAAATTTTTTGATCCGGCCAATTATTATATATTTCATGTATTAAATAATGAAAATCTGGTTTTTGTTGCACCTGGAAGCTCTACAACATTCAACAGTGATTGTGCAACATGAACCATGAACCGGGTTAGCCGTTTAGTAATATACAGAGTGATTATAATTAAACTTTCGCTACACGAGAGGTTTCCCATGAAAAACGAGTGATCGTAGAGCAATGAAACTTTGTGGAAACATTTGTAAGGACATACGAATATTATACACTGAAGAACCAAAGAAATTCGTACACCTGCCGATTATTGTGTAGGGCCCCCGCGACCCCGCAGCAGTGCCACAACACGACGTGCATGGACTCGACTAATGTCTGAAGTAGTGCTGGAGAGAACTGGCACCACGAACCCTGCAGGACTGTCCATAAATCCGTAAGAGTACTAGGGGGTGGAGATTTCTTCTGAACAGCACGTTTCAAGGCATCCCAGATATGCTCAGTAATGTTCATGTCTGAGGAGTTTTGTGGCCAGCGGAAGTGTTTAAACTCAGAAGAGTGTTCCTGGAACCACTCTGTAGCAATTTTCGACGTGTGAGGTGTCGCATTGTCTTGCTGGAATTGCCTAAGTCCATCGGAATGCACAATGGATATGAATGGATGTAGACGATCAGACAGGATGCTTACGTACGTTTCGCCTGTCAGAGTCGTATCTAGACGTACAGGGGGTGCCATATTACTCCAACTGCACACGCCCCACACCATTACAGAGCCTCCACCAGCTTGAACAGTCCCCTGCTGACATGCAGGATCCATGGATTCATGAGGTTATCCCCATACCCGTACACGTCAATCCGCTCGACGCAATTTGAAACGAGATTCGTCCGAACAGGCAACATGTTTCCCGGAATCAACAGTCCAATGCCGGAGTTGACATGCCCGGGCGAGACGTAAGGTTTCGTGTCGTACAGTCATGAAGGGTACACCAATGGGCCTTCGGCTCCGAGGGCCCATATCGATGACGTTTCGTTGAATGGTTCCCAGACCGACACTTGTTGATGGCCCAGCATTGAAATATGCAGAAATTTGCGGAAGGGTTGCATTTATAACACGTTGTACGATTGTCTTCAGTCGTCGTTGGTCCCGTTTTAGGAGGCTCTTTTTCCGCCCGCTGCGATGTTGGAACTTTGATGTTTTACCGGATTCCTGATATTCACGATACACTCGTGAAATGGTCGTACAGGAAAATTCCCACTTCATCGCTCGCTCTGAGATGCTGTGTCCCAGCGCTCATGCGCCGACTCTAAAACCACGTTCAAACTCACTTAAATCTTGATAACTTGCCATTGTTGCAGAAGTAACCGATCTAACAGCTGCGCCAGGCACTTGTTGTCTTATATAGGCTTTGCCGACCGCAGAGCCGTGTTCTGCCTGTTTGCATATCTCTGTATTTGAGTCCGTATGCCTCAGTGTAGATTTCTTGTTCAAATGCATATTCACAGAAATAAGGAACCGTAACCTAAAGAAAAAATAAACCAACGCCCAAGCAAATTTAAGAAACCTGTTTAAATGAAAAATAAATATACAGAGTGTAACGCATTCCCTTTGCAGACTTAGAGGACAGGTTCCTGACGCCACAACAAGAAAAAGATGTATAGTGGACATGGACTCTAAATTGCCTACCTTAAGAGTTATGAGCACTCGTTCGTCTTAGATGCTACGAAACACATCTCTTCTACTGATAGCCCTTTGCTTTCCATATTTCTGGAGGAGGTAATAGGAGCAAAACAAGAAAAGGTGCCCAGTAAACATGGCCCCAAATAAGGATACCTTAAGAGCTATGTGTACCTGTTCAATAGAAAAGAAGTGTTTCACAGTAGCAAAGAGGAGCAAGTGCTGGCTTTAGAGACCATTTTAACTTGGCATTTTTCTGATTATTGTGTGAGGAATTTGTCCTCATAGTTTCCAAAAGAGGACTTTGTTACATTGTGTATAACTGTATCCCTACAAGGCAGTGCCTGGTAATTACATCTTAAGTAACGCTGGAAAAATTTCCAATGAGACCATAAAACAGAATCCCGTTTCAAGGGAAGAATACCGGTACAGTAACAAAATGCCTTATGCGGTATCTTTACGTGTAAATTAACATGCAATCTACGGAGTGGTTACGGTTAAACTTTCGCTATTTGAGCCAGTGTAAACGGAAAACTATTTACTGTATGGGTACACAACAATACAAAAATGATGTTCAATCTGTGCATTGCTGGATTTGAATTGCTAGTAGTGTTAATGTCATGACTTGCCATTAGGCGCCAGTACTAGTACGGCGACATGGGTACGAAACACAAGCACCTGTGTACATTACAGCTGCAGACAGTCAACATAGGTCTGGACAAGGTGAGCAGGGCTTTACTCGTAAAGCTGTTTTATCAAAACAATAGCAGTAGTGCAGCTACTCTTAGGGAGTATCGAAGCATTAAAGGAGAACCGAGAGGTCCCTTTTCGGCCTAGGGTTGAAGAACATGATTCGGAAGTTCGAATTAAATAGCGATTTGGTAATTGCTCCTGAGAACTCTTTCATGGCCTCCCTTTAGGCTTGCGTACTTGGCCATTTGTTTCCACGATGGAAGTTATAATAGGCTACGGCCAGTTGTACCATGAACTGTTGAGAAAGTTGCTGTTGCTGAGAATGCTGGACGCAATGTGCGATCTTCAAGTAACACACGAGCTGTGTCACGATAGCTGAAAATTCCGTGGTCCACCACACGAAATGTGGTGAGATCAATTCTGAAATGGTATCTCTAGAGCCGTCCCAGGCTGTCGTGGATGCAGATGGTCGCCACATTGAGCAGCGTTGCTAACCTGAAATTTAAACATGGTACGCTAGCAACAAATGTTACCCTCCCGTGTAGAATTTAAATGTGTTTCTTTCAATGGTTTATTCGATACCTGTCTTCCGCATGTCCTTGCAAATATTTCTAAAAAGTCTGATTGTCCTATGATCACTCTGTTTTCATAGGGCACTCTCAAGTAGCGAAAGTTTAATTTTAACCACCCTGTAGTAGACTATGGTATAAGGACGTAGACAGTGTGACATATACAGGTTTCGATCGATCTGGGAAGCGCGCACGGATGGCCGAAGTGGTTAAGACGACCGCTGGCGATAAGTGGGATATTTGGGTTCCGGTCCCAGCCCAGCACAAATTTTCATATGTTAGTAATGTGTAATATCTATACTTAATACAACTGATGCCAAGGAATTCGCAGTCAGCGAATGTACGAGTATTTCAAAACACACCGTACTATGACGTAGTCGTTAAAACCCTCAATACTTTGATCAATTTTTTTCTACTGTAAGAGGGCTCAAAGTGATTTGTGATACCTCCCACCACAGTATGTGCACATTCCAGAAATTGGCAGCGTCTCTATAGTTAGTTATCTTAAAAAAATTACAAGAGTGAGTGATTTATTTCCTCATAATCGTGACAACATACGTATTAGTGAAGATGAATTAAAGGCTGGAGTAATAAAGTGTATCTGCTTAGTACCTGAGTGGTAAGCGCAGCTGACTTCCATGTGCGGGGTCCGGGTTCGATTCGCTATAGTGCGAGGAATTTTTCCTTGGTGGGAATACTCGAACAGATTAATGCTAATTCAGGAGCCACTTGGCCGAGTTGTAGCGGCTCCAGGTCACTAAAACTGATAACAGCCGGGAGAGCGCTGTACTTACCCAACACACTTCCAAAGTACATCCAGCGACACCATAGGGAGAGTACGACACGGCGGTCGGTCGGTACTCATAGGACTGTCAGGGCCTGTGGACAGAGTTTACAAGTAATGTAATGTAGACAATTGCGTTATGTACATTGCTTGTCTGCATATGAACATATGGATTAACTGCTTTCCAGGAATTGCTTGACAAACATTATAACAGGCAACATTTCGTATCGTGTACGTAAGGAGCAGTCTCCTTTCTCACAGAACCAAGATAATAGCATCATTTTTTGCCGAGTTAACTTAAATGCACGCATAAAAATATTTCTGATCTGCATTTTATATCTGTCTTCCAACTAACTCAGAAACTTCTCTCACTACAGACATAAGCAACAATATGCTGAGGTGTCTGATGTCGTCAACTTGCTTTAGTGTTGCTTCTCATACTACAGAGAACCTCTGAAGATGGTAATGCCATCAAATATGTGTCTTGTTTGTCACAGACCATAACATGTGAAAAATGTTACACAGAAGGTGTTGTCTGTCAAGATCTAAATGCAGTACGTGAGCGAACTCAGTAATGGTCCTAAAAGCCATTGGTCACCTACTCTGTATATGTTTCCAAGAACTTCTGAGACGTCATTCACAGATTTCATGGTCAATCTAACAACTTATGTATAATTGGAGTAAAAATTGTGTGTGTGTGTGTGTGTGTGTGTGTGTGTGTGTGTGTGTGTGTGCGCGCGTGTGTGTGTGTGACTGAGTGTGAGTGTGAGTACATCATGCCTCAATAATCGATTTCACTGGACAATAAGAAAATTGTCGTAAAATATTGTCTTTAACTTTGTCTTCATGCGTGTAGCGTGTAATATCGGTTGGTTGGTTGGTTGGTTTGGGGAAGGAGACCAGACAGCGAGGTCATTGGTCTCATGTAACATCGGTCTGCAGATTATTAATTTCGTCCATTTGATTCAATTTACGAACACTTCGTTTCCCGTAAGGTACCTTTGTGTACTTGAGTGTTTCTAATTTCCAATCTGTGTTCTTCAAATATGATTTCCATACAGCAGGAGCACACCTGATGTCTTGCTGTATCAGATATGAGGTTTCGAGGATTCAGAGCTGACTGTGGATAGGACGTCACAAGTTGCTCTCATTAACAATTCAAGTGTGAGAGGCATCCACCACTTTGCATATTACCTTCCGGCAACCCTTAACATCTGTTTTCAAATCTTAGAGATCCGCTTTAATTTCATTATCAGCTGGTGTGATTTCGGCTTTTAGTTTTCTTAAATATGTATTTAGATTAGTTTACGTTTGAAGAATCTTTCATAATGTTCCAGTAAAACAAGCTGTAGTGTCCTGGAATACGTCGAAGCTACCAATATAGTGTTGGTGTGGTTTGCATGGCGGAATAAGGAGAGTAACGACAGTATTTCTTCTGTCATTAACCATAATTGATCTTCATAATAGAGTCGAGAGGGAGTAGAATTTCCTTGGTTTTTTAGGGTTGATGCTGGGGAACAGGAAAGGATCTTTGACCGTTATGGTGATCTGCCAAAGTAGCAAAACGATACTAATTCTGGAGACAATTTTATCTACCGTTAGACGTATTTATATGTGGAGTGCCTGACCAACAGATCCACTGACTTATATACCTCATCCGGAACACTTTTCACTATATTCTGTCCCATTACACATGTGTTCCCCACCACCAAGAGACAAGAGCCACTACCCTCTTGTTCTAATCACCATTAAATGCACTACCTGGGGACTACTAATTCAGAGATAATCGCAGTCTTGATACTCCTTCTGATGTCTACGGAATCAATATCCACTTGGCCTAAGTAATAAATCAATGGCCACTTGCCCTAATTTTTATATCACTGGCCCATTGGCCAAATTCACAGGAAACAAATACTATTCAGCTACTTGGTATCGAGCGAAGAGGCGCAGTGTTTAGCATACCGGACTCGCAATCAGGAGGACGACGATTCAAACCCGCGTCCGGACGTCCTGATTTAGATTTTTCGTGATTTCCCTAAATCGCTTCTGGCAAATGGTTCCTTTGGAAGGGCACGGCCGACTTCCTCCCTCATGCTTCCCTAATCTGATGGGTCCGATTACCTCGCTGTACGGTCCCCTCCACCAAATCAACCAACCAACCACTTGTTCCTACTAGCAAGTGAAGTCCGCTACACCGCCATTTCACACAGAGAAAGACTTTCTCTGTTCAACATTATTTAATGAAACATATATCAGACACCTGTAAGCTTGCTTCTTGTCTTTCAGTTATAGTTGCGACGCCCGAAGCTCACCAATGTCGCTGGGTCCTGCCTTGGCTTCATTGTTTGGTTACTGCTTGGATATTTCTTTTATACTGCCTCGATATTGGCCATGGTTGCTCTTTCATACTCTTATTAAGGGTCTGTTTCAGTCGAGTATGATTGCACCCAATACCCTTCATTATCTTTCTGGACTGCGGGAAAATTCCGTCCACATTTGACCGTCTTGATTTTCACGTAATAAACAGGATTCTTAGCCGAATATCTCCTATTATGAGTATGGCCTCTAACCTTTACCGCTTGGTCTGCTTACAAGCTGCTACCACATGCTTGCACCTTGGCTGACCTTCAGTTTATTACTCTGTGGGCAACTGTTTCTAGACGTGATATCTTCGGTAAATGTCCTGCCTGCCTTTCCGTCACTGAATTGAGCACCGTGGCATGCATTCCGACGGATTTTTGGCTGAATCTTTTCTCTTTATAATAAAACGTATGACTAAAACAGTCCCAGGTCAAGAGAAAACGTATTTCACTCTATTTGTGAATATATCCACAAAAACAGAAAGGAAGCAGCTAGCAAAATAAAGTCATACCTTGAAAACTTTTTATTTGTGCATCATTAATCATAATGGAATTAATGATTTCACAGTAAGTGTACAAACGTACTGTCTAAAGTGATTTTATTGAATCTTCTGAACAAGATACGTATTCAAACATAACATATACTGGGCAAGTAGCTTGTTTGTGCTGTAGGTCAACGTATAGGTTGTCAAACTGGGATGCTATTTTAGCACTAAATAATCAAAACAGCACTAAAAATCGCAGAGTAATACCATACCACATATAGCAAATGCGGTAGGACAGTATGAATAGCACTTTAGTCTAGTACCATACGCGTATTGCTCACATGATGCAGAAATGGAACTGCAACTAACCTCCAATAATCAATATTGTAGTGAATCCTTCAAAACTCTCTCTGATATCAAATCATATACAAATTATCAATGAGATCACCCCACACTAGGTGTGAAAATGTAGTAAACCCAAAGTGCTTATCTCTGGCACGAAATGACATGTAGCCGGCCGAAATGGCCCAGCGGTTCTAGGCGCTTCAGTCTGGAACCGCGCGACCGCTACGGTCGCAGGTTCGAATCCTGCCTCGGGCATGGATGTGTGTTATGTCCTTAGGTTAGTTAGGTTTAAGTAGTTCTAAGTTCTAGGGGACTGAAGATCTCAGATGTTAAGTCCCATAGTGCTCAGAGCCATTTGAACCATTTTTTGAAATGAGATGTAGATTACTAATGAGATGGGCCCATCCTGGGAGCCAATGATTAAGTGCCATCAATAAGTAAGGGAAATGAAACAGAAAAAGGTTATGAAGTTAAGAGATTGATAAGCGGATGGAACAGATTAATTAGAAGACTAAAACAAGAATTTTTTCTTTTATTACAGTACCTATTCTACATAAAATTACAAATCTCAGGGCCAATTTGTTAGGGTGTGAACAAGACTCAGTTATTAATGGGAAGAAAGGGGCAATGAATCATCTCGCCATTCTTCGTAGTCATTTGTCGTGACGTGATGTCGGCTGCAGACGCTGCGTCGGAAAGGCGCGTCTCCTCGGAGATGTGCGTGCGATGACGAGTCGGCCGCCACCCTAACCGTCTCACTACTGTCCAGGAACAATCTCAGTGTTGACTGCTCGCCGCGTGCTGCTGTAGTCAAAGCAGCAATATCGCTGTGTAGGGAGGCAGATGTTAGGCAAGCAATTGCAATGCTCAGTCGATTGCTTCATTCCCAAGCACTGGACAGTAAGGATTCCTTCATTTAACGTGGAACAGGAAAAGAATCAGAAAGTGAAGATGAACATTAGAATAGAAGTAAGGATCAGATTCAAAGTCAACGAACTTACAAGACGATGGATGGGTCCTCTTGCTTCCTTACTACCACATCGACTGACCTTCATTTCCTTTAAGTCGGCTTAGCTCATAGACTTGTCGACATTTTCCCCCTCACGGCTTTGTCAATGGCGCACTAAATTTGCTGTGCCACCCAATGACTGATCGCTATTTCTCGACCACGCCTCCCATTGCAGGATGGAAATTTTCTGCCTTGGGTGGGCTTGCTTGTGACTCGAGAACTGGCGATTTTCACACGTGTTCACTGCTGAAAATGTTTCCAGCGCTGGTCCAGCATATTGTTCCGATACTTTTCCGCATTCCTTAGTTGCTGTGAAAACAGCCACACAACACTTCTTTGTAACTGCTGCCTCTGCATGAAGCCTGGACAACCTTCTGTTTGTGCTTCGTCTAAAAGTCTGCTCACATTCGTGATTTATAAGCAACCTTCTTATCGTCCAGCAAATATTTTTTTTAAGCAGCTTGCAACGGTACTTTCGCGTTCTCGTCAATACGGTACCAGAACGTTTAAGTTTTACCACCGTAAAGACGGAAGACCTGCGATTCGGAATATCAGAATAGTGTAAGAAGTAGCGGCAGGAACACCACCACAAAGTTACGCAGCACTAACACTCCAAACCATCGACTCTCGGAGAGAGATTTTAACCGTGTTCAACCTAATGGTAAACTATCGAATTATTTTTCTCCGAATCATACAGTTTGGGGGGAAAGCAGTGAGAATAATTACTTTTGGAAACCTTTTATCAGACAAAGCCTGTTCTAACAATAAACTGTTTCGCTTAATAAAACGGCCGCCAGCCCAAATCGGGCACAGTGTCTACACGAAAAGATGAAGTCAATTTTCGACACTGAGTAAATAACTACTTTCACTTACTACGGTCACTTGGCAGTAAGTACTATTAATCGCACTTTCTGTTCCTTATGGAATTTATCACTATACTTCAGTAATTATTTAAAGAAGACACACATATGTTTCAACAAGGATACAAAAAAAATATTCATATGACCAAAACTATTATTTAACACGACTAAATTTCATTCCTTTAGGACTGTTATTTGTTAACGTTTTACTAACACCAATATTTGTCTGGCTTTCTTTGACATGGAGAAGCAACACGAACAATTACTGTTAAGATTGTTGCAGTTAAACAATTATGTTACTTTACTTTCAGAAATACTATTGAAAACTTATCCTCATGGTCACGCAAAGCGGTGGCCCTTAAACTGATACGTGTAAACTTAAGTATTTAATAACGATTTTCAGAATTTACTACCAAAACAGTACTATTGCCAGTAATTTACTATTATTCAAGCTTCAATAAACATCAGGATACTCGGATTAAATGTGTTTAGGTAAGGACCCTACTGAGGTAAATGAAATAGGAAAGTTACGGTTAAACACAAAGGTACATTTAACACTTATATTCCACTGATTGAAGAAGGATGGTTCATACTGTGATACACTTCTAAATAAAGTACTTTGCCTGTTACTGATGTCGAAGGTGGCGTGAGGCGGTGCTGCGTAGTAACATTGCACAGGTACGGCTCTTGATGTACATAACTCTGTCTTCCTCATGGAGGCGACGATAAATTGAAAATTTCTGAGCTATTAATTTATTGCCGTACAGCGCCAATCATGTAGAACACGTCCGAGGCCAAAACCCAGTCTTGCAATTAAATTCGGGGCCTCTAGTGCTTGACCAACGTAATGCGTGTTCACTACTTGCAGGGCAGCTACCAACTGTATACGCCACTTGCACGCCAATTCTCACTCGCGCGCCCCACCGCCTTTTCCATTCCTCCACAGAACGGAGTTCCGTTCTACCTATGATCCCTACACCTTTTCAATTTACACTCCTGCTTACAAAATCCCTAAGTATGAACCATCTACAATTGCATGACAGCATATACATACAAAATTGACATAATTAATTACAGTTGTACTTGAAATATTACACAATTATTTACAAATATGTTTTAATACATTTATTCCACCTACGTCAAAGAGGTTATTTTAAATAGATAAACTACACTTAACAAAAGCTTATTCTCGTTATAGTATTTTCTTAATTTTTCAAAATTATTATGGAACAAAAAAATTTAAAATATAGAGATTAATGGCAGTATTATATTTACAATAGCATTACAAGCTGACTTTTTCCTCAGTTTCATGGTTCCTCACGCCTCCGTGTGCGAATTCTTGGCGCTTGTGTCTACTCTTCGTCTCAGTGCCTGCGGGGGTTCGTGGCAAGATTCTTGTTTTTTTAAGGCAGTGCTGCCAGTCATGAGTTTTACACGCCTTACATATGAATTGTTACGCTTTTCTCTCTACGCCCTGTCCTAGTGCCTCCAGGGGTCCATGTATTATCGAGAAATGTCTCACTGTCCACCAGACTCTTCAGAAAATTTTCATTCTTAAGCGAGCCACGGGCACCCACCGTATATGAGGTCCGACTTTCCGCTCGTCCTGGGCCACTGGTACTGGGAGTCGCAAAAGGGCCCACTGACAGAGTTATTACACAGCTCCTTGGCAGGAAGAATGACGGTCATGGCAAAATTGTCCATATATGTTCATTGTGCCCTTCGCACACACACTTCAAAATCAAAAACAAAAATTTGTACTCCGTAATAGCAACACCAACACTTCACTTGCTAACGTGGGGTTTTGTGGGGACATTACATTTTCACTTGTGCCCTATCGTGTCAAGCCCAGTCGACTGTTTACACAGATGTTTGCCCTTGATGGATCGTTACAATACAGGGACAAACAGACAAAGATCAAAACAAATAACCGGGACAAAAGGAACACAAATCATAATGGACGTCGTGATAACGCCACAGATGTACCTAAGATATTTACATCATAAGCCTGGAACTAAGACCTGTGAAAATGAAAATAAACCACGCAGAGCAGTAACATTCATCACGGATATCTACAAAGTGTCTGGGCCAGACGTATACAAAAACGTTTGTTCATATTTCAGTACCTATTAAGGTTTATAACTTTTTATGCATGTTGGTTCAATATCGGCGCGGTTTGTAGCTCGAAAGATACCGAAACGGTCCTCCACTCCTCGCAGTATGCTCGTAACGTGACAGGTGAAATGAAATGTGTACATGGCTACGGCGTCCCGTCGGGTAGACCGGTCGCCTGGTCTTTTTAGTTGAAACCACTTCGGCGACTTGCGTGTCGATGAGGATGAAATGATGATGACACAACACAACACAACACAACACCCAGTCGCCGAGCAGAGAAAATCTCTGACCCGGCCGGGAATAAAAACGGGACCCCTCGCATGGCATTCTGCCACGTTAACCACTTGACTATGGAGACGGACAGTATGATAGGTGTTATGACATCTACTGCGGCACAGATCCATTGCCTCATATCAACCATATCTCGAACCCTTGCTCTGTAAACAATGTACTTGATAAACCCCAATGCACTGGAATCCACCGGAGTCAGATCGGGAGACCGAGGGGCCAGTCAATGGGACTGCCCCTTCACTATCCAGCGCCCAGGAAACGTGGTAACGTGATAACGTCCCCATACATTTGTGGGGTGGGGGTGGGGAGCACCATCCTTCTGGAAAACGACATCGAGAGCAATCTGCGAAACTGCATAGTTGGCCAACAATTTGAGAAAGGTGTGCCCCCTCTCTGACGAGCATCTTCCATGCGACTGAGCGTTGTTCATGAAATGGTGATGATCACAACTTGGAGAGTGTTTCTGTTGACTGCGTATTTACCAAGCAACATAAAATTAGAGTTCTTTGATTATAAGTATTTGTTTGTGCGAAACTCTATCCCGGACACCTTTATACCACAAATGAAAATATTATACACACACAAGACACATGGTATTTATACATGTGAAACAAAAATAGACCTTACACTATTGTAATGTTCGTCAGAAAATTATATAAACTAATAACGGCATGAGAAATACACAAGACACTTAGAATTAAGACATTTGACACAGAAGTTGACCTTACACAGTATTAATGTTCATTAACGGGCACTATAAAATGGATACAAGCGAATGTCAGTTCAAACATTTGGCCACACAAAACAATAAATTTTTGATATATAATTAATGGAATTTCATAGGCCAAGCTGGAGAGAATGAGACGGGCGAAACTTTAGCGTTTCTACCATAAATGCTCCATGTTCCTCCTCAGTGAGCGGTCCCCCACCCCCCCTCAACGATGCATTCAGTAGTTAGATTGGTGTATTCATTTATTCCACACAACCTACAGCCATTATGTATAATGGACGGATCACCGATCTTTGGGAGGCCTCTTTATTCACTAGGTTTCATAGTGTCGGCTCGAATGTCGACGGACTCGAATGTCGACAATACAAAAAATCGTGTGTTCCCAACTTTGTATACTCGAGGGAACTTAACCTATCTTTAACTTCTAACATGCAACAATAATCCTAACATACCTCAATCCAAGTCTCATGCGCTACATTGAAAAAATAAAATGTCTTTTCCACCGACTGTAAGGTCCTTCTGGTGCCGCTGTAGACTGCAACAGAAATACCTCAAAATATTGGTGCATGTGTTGTTCTCACCACACACGCTAGCCTCATTCCGTTCTGATGAATACTATAAGATAAAAAATCTAATGAAACATCAACACCTCGTATTCCAATTAAGTATACACAACAAACAAAAAATAACTTGCGTGGAAATGGCAATGCCCTTGCGTGAGCTTCATTATAATCCTTCGCAACGGGAAGTGCCATGCTACCGAATGCAGTGGCTCCTCTCAGCCTCGTGCCGTGCAGTGCGTCGGTGCGCGGACTCCCTGCTCACAAACATGCGACAATCATATCATGTTTCCACATTCTCACCAAGTGCCCCACAGACCATGCACACACCACTGACTATCTAAGCACAATAAATTCGTCCTAATTACTATGACAGAAGTTACGTCCACAAAATATAAGGTGTTGTTTACTGTTGCGGACAATTGTCTATATTACTTCTACTGTACACTACACTATTGAATTACATAAGCTCTCAGGCTGTGGGAGTTAAATATTCCAATCTCGCTCTCGTCGTCATAAATTGCGAAGGCATTCGACGCTGTCACCTGTCGTACGGCGGATGGGTGTAGAAGAACTTTTCTGTCTTTTTCTTTTCTGCATCCGACGGCCTTCGTTTCTCACGACTCGGTCACCGGTCTCGTAAGTATTCTCCCTTTTTCCCTGCTCCCTTTCGATCCTTTACGTCGCCTTTTCCATTACGAACTCCCGAGTCCGATTCACGCGCTGCCGGGTGTGCCCTGCCTCTTCTCCCGACGGAGGGTTGACAATCCTATCAGCTACGGACTTCTCCGGTTTCTGGAGGTCTATTGATCGGCGTTCTGTAATGCAGTGCGCGGCTTCATTGAAGTACCTCTCTATCTCCGGTAGAAACTGGATCCAGGCATTGTGTCTGTCAGAATCCAATACCCTAAAGAACACTCCCAGCTGAACATACATCATTCTGTGGAATTAGATTGAGGATTTCTAATTTAGGAGAAGTGCCATTTGATCCCTTCATTTTCTAATTCTACCTTCCATTCTGGGACTTGAAAATCGTAATGTGGTCTGAGAGGCCTGCCTTGGGCTTACCACACGTGCGCACGTAATCTTCCGTCAACATTTTTACATATATTTTCGTTGTGGTGCAGTTTGTGACGTAAGGCCTAAAGTGCTTAGTAAATGTGTCTACGACAACGAAAATAAACTACTGTTCGAACTGTCCTTTTGGCCGAGGGCCGTAATGATCAACACAGACATGAGGTCGTTTGGCGCTTCTCATGTAATTGTGTGCATTTCAGCTCGTACAATAGCATTCGAATATTTTAAACGCTGGCACATGTCGCATTTCCTAACTATCTCCGCAACCTTTCGTCTGAGTACGGCATGTTCGCACTCCTTGGCGATTTTCACATGCCACTTCGTCACTCCGCAGTGGCCAAGATGCTGATGACCATGTTCGATTAAATCCTCAACAAGTGCGTCAGGGAGAAAAATTCCCCTCCCCTCCCTCCCCCCCCCCCCCCCCCAAATTACTTGCACGTTTGCGTTTGTGAAGAGTTGAAAAGAGGTCGAGAAGTCTTGGTGCACTGGACAAATTCTGTCATGGAACACAATCTTAACCTTCTCGAACGCGTTTTCCTCCTCGTTCCCCCAGTTCTGTTTAGTGCCCCTCTTCAACAGCGCGTATAGAGGACTCAACATCTGTGTGAAGTTAACTACGTGCCCCTTTTAAAATGAAATCAACCCCAAGAACTGTCTTAATTGTAGTACGCAGGATGGTCGTTCCATTTTCGTGATTTCCATCAGTTCTTGCCTTTTTCAGACGCATACTTTCCGGGGTCATCTCGAACCCGAGATATGGTTCAAATGCCTCTGAACACTATAGGACTTAACGTCTAAGGTCATCAGTCCCCTAGAACTTAGAACTGCTTAAACCTAACTAACCTAAGGACATCACACACATCCATGCCCGAGGCAGGATTCGAACCTGCGACCGTAGCGGTCGAGCGGTTCCAGACTGTAGCGCATAGAACCGCTCGGTCACCCCGGCCGGCGAACCCGAATTATACCACCCTGTTTGGGCACAGGTTCACTTTGTTCTGCAAATGCTGCAGACGCGATAATTAGGTCGTCGATATAGGCAATGTGAAATTCCCTCATGTTTGGTGTGATTATTCCATTCAGAGCTCTCACAAATGCAGAGCTCGAGACCTTAAACCCGAATGGTACTCGGTTGTGCACGTACTGTTCCACGTCGGATAGGAAGGCAGTGTACTCTCGACAGGATGTATCGTGCTCCACTTGCTGAAACCGACTGTACTGTCAAAGACTGACAGCCAAATTTTCCCCGAGAACTGGCGCAGTATGTTCCAGATCAGTTCCAGCCTTGATCTATCTGCCACAGTATGATCATTAAATACCTTCTCATCGAGGCAATAACGCACGGATCAGTCTTACGTAAGCACATCGCGAGTGCATTGACAGATTCCGACGCGGCCCCCGATACGACTCCGGCTGCATCCATCGCCTGTACCGCTTCCCTTGTAGCTTTTAGGTGCTTCCAGGCCACTGAGTACGCTTTCGTTGTCGGTTGCCGATCACAGGTTACTATAAACTTGTGGACCAGTCCCCGAAATTTTCCCGTAGAAATTCCACGATTGTTTTCTCCAAATACAGTCTCTGCTCATTGCTCAACAATGGATTCTCTAGAGTATTCCTCCTAAGTATTCCAATCGCATTAGCCTCGGCGACCTCCACATCCACCTCTGGCTGTTCGTCTATACATTAGATGCATCTACTGCATTCTTTATATCTGGTTGAGATATGATCAAGTTGTCTCATCACTTTGACCCATGTCAACACCTGCAGTCCGCCGAAAACCATCTGACTGTTGTAAATATTATCTTCTGCTACTGACGAGTGGGCGTAAATGCCGTGTCCCATGCATGAAAATCTCCGTGTCCTCCTTACATAATACTAAACTAGCTGTGCCGTTAGTGCTCTCTGCACCCTATGCAACCGGATCTCCCAACACGTTAGCTACAGTTTTAACGGTCCACTCCATGATCACAACTCTACTCGAGAGTAAGTCATTACCGGTTATAAAATTTAGCAACGACCCACCAATGACAACTGCATTCACATGGAAGCCACTTTCTCTGTCGCTTAGTGACAACAATATCTGTTTTTCTACCTTCTTGTTTTTCACCCCAGAGTAGGAATTAGTGAGATTCCTTTTTCAGATACCTTAGCTAATTTACTACAACTTTCCACCAGTTTTGCGTAGAAGTACGTTGGAAATGCTGTCGCTTCCGATCCAGGATCCAGCCATGCTCTCATTTTGATTTCTTCAACGGTTATCTCAATCAGGGGAGACCGATTTTCAGCCTTATCAGGCAACTCCCGGTCATCATATTACTGGTCAGTGTCGTCTTGCGCTTGCGACTGTCAGTACGGCACATTGCTTAAGTGGTGTCCACGCTATACTGAGGCATTCCCTGTGATATATTATTGTATTTGGTCATTCAGTCGTGCGATCTCACGCGCTTCTGCCTGATGTGGGGCAAGTGGCAGTGAACTTCCATTACACTCACAACCGCTCTAAACATACGACGCTTGCACGCAATTCACGTTGCGTCCATGGTCCGGCGCTTCGATCCTGCCTTGCTCTCCCTGGTGTCGATCATGGCGTCTTTCCCACTCTCGCCTATTCTCTTCTTCTGTCATTCTTCCTCTGTTGTGCCTATTCTGCGTGGCATTTTGATGCACAAACACTTGCGGCACCCTATTTTGTGCGCTCATTGTTCTAACTTGTGCCGTCCTTTATTACTCCTGCTCTTCTAAGTGATCCCAGAGCTTTAAAATATTGAGGAACTGTTTTCTCGACCGTGTCCCGAGGAGTGCACGTTGTAGACAAGCAGGAAAATGTGACTGGATTCCGCTACACCATTTCTCAGCTCATATTTTGTTGTCCAAGCATCTCGCCTGAACCATTATGTGACCTTCGTATATTTCCATGGATTACTGTGTCCGTGGCGCACACTGACCTCGATATATGCTCTTATTTGCGCTTGCCTGTACAGGTAGGTTCCGGAACGTTGCCAGAAATTTGTTTCAGAAATCCTTCTAACTACTGTTCTCGCGAACTGTTACGTCAAACTAGGCTGTCTCTTCCTGGTGGAGCCTCTGTCGTGCGACAAGCCAACCATTGCATTGCGCCACTCCTTTCGCAGTCAGATTAGCGTCTAAATTCGTTTGGTATGCTTTCGGTGGATACTGGTCGTTTGACCGAACGTAAGTTATGATATGCCTATCCCGTGCATCGGGAATGCGGCATGCAAATTCGTTGGCGTGATCTGTGTTACAAGGACATTACCTTGTCATATTATAGGCACTTCGTACTCGAGGACTGACACTCTTGTTTCTGTGTCCTTGGACGATTTACTTTCCTCATCTATACAGGCGGAGATTTCAGTCATCTTCGTGTTTACGTTCATTTCTAGGTTGTAAGCCTTCCTTTCACACGCTTATCTCACCTCGTCCAAGCTGTTGGTGACCTCAGTCCGTATCTTTTTCGTTTCAGCCCCGATTTGGGCCTGACTTCTGATTACAAAGGTTTATCTTGGTTTCTAGTTTTTCAAATTTTGTTCTATTCTCCTCCCTCGTGGCGTTTAACTGAGCTCTGAGGTTTTCCAATATCGCGAGAATTCGTTACGGTGAGTTCTGACTTCGTGCACCCTCTACAGACGTGCGCTATCTTTCTCCTGTGCTTCCGTCAATTTGCCTGTCAGTTTCTAGTGGACTTTGAACTTGTGTACTCCCCATACACATGCATAGCATTCTCCACCTGTTGGGTTCCATATCTATCAATATTGCAGACCTCAGTTGCATAAAAAACGAGGCCACAAATAAGAAATACTCCACAGAGCGAAATGAGAAAGACAGCACGACGTTGATGACAACGTTGGTATCCACAAACAGTGCAATGCAACCGTGGAACAGAATATTCACAACAACAAACTAGACGTTCTAAAACGACTTTACAATATACGAGGGTGGCTGTCCGAACCGAAACGAAATTCACCAGCTACAGCTTTGTCTACTTCATATTGCACAGCTGCAACGCATCCAGCACATACAAACACATCATCCGCCTATTTGACATCACACACAAAGGGGTTAGCATATTCTAACAAAGGTATGAGACGTTAATTCTCCCTGAGTAGCGTCTGAATTTTGAAGTTCCGACACTACCAAAAACTAGAGAATGAAATCAAATTGAAACCCCATGCAAAGCGCATAAATGTAGTGAATCCTTCACATTTCTCTGTGATATCACACAGCATTCAGATACCAATCAGATCGCCACACGTTAGGCGTCAAAACCGTTGTGAGTCCTCATAATTCTCAGTGATATCACATAGGATGTAAATTACCCATACGATCGCCCCACGTATAGTGCCAAAATGAAGTAATTGCAAATATCTTATCTCTGGGACGAAATGACATGCATATTACGAGTACAAGGGAAATCATCCCGCCCTGGGAGCCAATGATTAAGCACCGTCAATAAGTAAGGGAAATGAAACAGAAAAAAGTTATGCAATTAAGGGATTGATAAACGGATGGAACAGATTAATTAGAGGTATAAAGCAAGAATTTTTTCTTTTATTAGAGTACCTTTTCTAATAAAATTACCAATCTCAGGGCAGCTTTGACTGGACGTGAACACGACTCATTTATTAAGGAGGTGTGAGACGAATCATCACACGATTGCAGCAAATTTTGTATTGTGGGCACCCACAGCTGATGTATTTTAACTTGGACTACCGTCCTCTTGGCGGTTGAATATTTTTATCATAGTCCACACAGGATGTTGCGTCATCTACTGAATCTCATTTGAACTAGGTTATGAAATAAATGTGGGTGCAAAATTTTCCTATATAGTTTCGTGTACAGTTCAATTACATTTTAAACGAAACAAGATCTTTATACGTTTTGCTCTTGTTTTTCCAGCTGGATCATACATAAATTCTGATGGGAAAACCTGGCAAGAGAGTAATGAAGAATGTACCTCAACTGGGCACAGGCTTTATAATCAATAAACAAATCCTGGGAGCCATCACTGGCTTCAGCGCCAGAAACAGTAGACTTTCCACACTTACCTTTAGGGGAGCAAATAAAATTTATACCTTAGTCAACGTACATGCTCCCACAAATAAGACTAATATAACCGACCCAGAGAAAGTAGAAGAATATTGGGAAGATCTGGAGGAAACACTATCTAAGGTTATAACTAGGAATGTTATCATACTACTATCATACTACTTGGAGACTTCAGTGCTCAGCTACGGAAAGAGAGAAAGTTGAGAAACATAATTGGGAACTATCCAGTCCATAACAGGACTAATCCGAATGGTGAACGACTAGTGGAAATTTATAAGACCTTTGACCCGATAATGAAATCAACGGCGTTTAAACGTTTTCCAACAAAACAGAAAACATGGGTATCTCCCAGTCCATTATTAGGAGAGTTTCAGCTTGACCGTGTAGCGATATCAAGACATGCAGAGAAGAAAATTCGAAATGTCAAAGTCCTCAGGGGTGCAAATTTAGACGCAGCTCACTTTCTATCCAAAACAAAAACCAAAATTCTACTAAGAGCCCATCAGACTAAAAACACTACTCTATTGTGAAGTTTGATACAGAGAAACTTAGAACTAGCAAAGATTTTAAGGCAACCTTGAATCAGAGGAACTGTCAAGGGCACGAATAGTTTAAAGATGCACTGATTGACAGAGGAAAGGAAACATTTCGTCTGGAGAAGAGGCAGAAACATCCATGGTGGTCGATACAAGGAGATAAAGCAATCGAAAAGTGTCAGAAAGCGTGGGTTGACTGGTGCTCTCATAAAACACCAGAAAATCTAAAGAACTTCCCAGAAGTAAGGAAAATCACTGCTAAAACTATCAGATAACTCAAGAAAAAATATTTGCAAGAACGTTAAACTCAAAGAGAAGAAGAGTTCGGGAAGAACAACACCCGAGACTTCAGTAGAACATTCAAGACCAACTTAAGTAGATATGCTTCTCACTGTCCGCCTGGCCCTTCGTTAACTGTCAATCCTTAAGCGTGCCTAGGGCATCTTCCAGCCTACCGTCTGTGTGGTTTCAGAATGCTCCGATGTTTGCGTCTCCGGCCGTCCCTGTATGAGATGCAACTTTCGCCTCATCCTGCGCCGCTGGCGCTAGGAGTCAGCGAATGTGTCCACCGACGGATACATTACAGTATCAACTATCTGTCTCAACAATATCTGAGAAACATACCACCATTCATTACATTCAGTTTAGCCTTCAATAGCCTCAAGCTGTTGAAAGTATTCTATCCATATCAATCAGCAGGTCTTCTAACGAGTGACACCCGGTGCTCAATAGATGTATTTGTTAATATATGCTTTAACAATTAATCTTCAATCACAACAACGTTTTGTATCCTATTCCATTGGTCTTTGGAACTACATCTGCTTCTGCAGAGGAATGACATCATTGCCTCAGATGAATTATTGGGAACAAATCATACTTACTGTAAATAACTGGATTCATTTACGAAATACGTGTTGTTGTAACGATGGAAAACTTGTACATTCTCAATTACATGCCATAAAATTTGTAGATAACAGCATTTTTGTTTAACATAGCTCCTACACGGTAACTAGATTATTTGTTTTTGACGTTCTCTCTCTCTCCCTCTTTCTCTCTCTCTCTGTCTCTGTCTCTCTCTCTCTCTCTCTGTCTCTCCCTCCCTATCTCTTTCTAGAGCAATTTAATTCCTGGCTTTACGAATATTAAAACTGAATGCGGAATATTTATTGAACCTGTAGCAACATCCACACGTTTTAATAAACATTCATGCATCAAAAGCATGACTGCCACTTACTTCCCACTAAGCTGATTAAGCTGAATGATACCTATCCGTGAAAATATCTGTTTCTTATCTATACAGTTTCTTTGAAATGTACTTCAGTGTTATTTCGATTATCTCTGTAAATTAACTTGAAGACATGGTTAGAAGATAGAAACTGTTATGTTATATATTGTAATTGTACATCGTGATCGTAATGCTTTCAGTTGAATCTAGTATTATGTTATAGTAAACCAATTACTGTTCCTTTCTTTATCAACTACTAACACACATGCTTGTTTTGCCTTGAAGGAATTCTTCAAATTTTGGCAAGTGTAGGAACGCTATCTTCATTCACATAATTATATTTCAACTAAGTGACCTGATGTACTACTTGCTTAAAAAATATTATCTGTAGTATGTTTCTGGAACGTCTGTTCTTCCATCAGCGATACAAATAGGTAATTACCACAAAATCGTCAGTATGGTATTCATATGTTTATGCTTGCAGTCTCTTCTGGAGACATAGCAGAGTCCATCAACGTTGTCGCAAACTGGACACTCCCGGACTCCTCTCCGCTGAACAGTAATACACATACATTGTGATTACTGTACTAGGACAACTTATACTTTTTGTTACGTCTAGGAACATTCTTACAGGTCACCAAGTGATTCTTTTAATCATACATCAACGACGGTTTCTCTTGCGTGTCTGTAATATGGGAGGGAAGAGATCTGCAGTTTCGATGCTGTCGGCAAACTCAGCATGCCGCTGTCTATCTGTCTAATTAGAGGTGTAGCTGACTCAGATGGAAAAAAAAATGTTCAAATGTGTGTGAAATCTTATGGGACTTACCTGCTAAGGTCATCAGTCCCTAAACTTCAACACTAGTTAACCTAAATTATCGTAAGGACAATCACACACACCCATACCCGAGGGAGAACTCGAACCTCCGCCGGGACAAGCCGCACAGTCCGTGATGACTGCAGCGCCTTATGACTGTAGGTATTAAATGAAGAACAGCTACCAGCAAAAATCATTGTTCCATCGTCGTACCATGTTTGAATGTTGTAATTGACATCATCGTCATTATCACCATAATTATCGCTACCATTATCATTGTCCACGATATGTGGTACAATTATTATTCGATCACCTGCACTGTGATTGAACGTTGATATAACTATCACCGAGAGATTTCTCGGGTACAGACACCTCTCTTCAGCTGTAGAATAGGATTTTAACATAAAATATACATTATTTGCAGTAGTTATATTAGTTATTAATCTGAGTTAGTAATTTATAGGCCAACCGAAATGGAGGAAAGAATGATGAAATTTCTTTGGCGTTTTCATGAGTTATTGAGAAGAATGCACAAATTCCACACATATTTTGCAGAATTTTGTTGTAACGAACACTATTCACCTCGATGGCGCCGAATCTGAATTTTGTTTAATTTCTCTCTCTCTCTCTCTCTCTCTCTCTCTCTCTCTCTCTCTCTGTGGGTGTGTGGGTGTGTGTGTGTGTGTGTGTGTGTGTGTGTGTGTGTGTGTGTGTCTTTGATTTTTAACCCGCTGTGTTGACTTTTCTGTAATGTGTTAAATAGTGTGCGTTTGCATAGTGTAGTATATTTATGTACACACTTTTTTTCCTTCGGTATGAGATTGTTCTCCTTTATTGTTAGATTACAGTATATTTTTAAATATGTTTCTGTTGTAGTTGGGTGATGGTTTTGAGCTGTTAGGTGCTTAGCAAATGAGCAATTTTACTACCGTAGATGAGTATGGGCAATTTATTTTTTGTGAGTGTTGTTGCTCTCTTTTTGTCTTGCATGTGCTCATTGTCTGTATTAATGCGTTTTTTGTGTTGTGTAAGGTCCTTTGCGTATGTGGCCTGCTCACTCCATTCCATTTACACATTTGTTGGTTTGGTTTCTCTATCATATGGGTGTCATGACAATCTTACATTGCTGTTAGTCTTATTGTGCTTAGTTCGTGTGCGAACTTCCATTCGCTTACGGGTGTTCCGTTTAATCGACGGGCTATGAATCTGAAGCTTGCTTGCTTGTGTGCCAACGGGTGGTTCATTAGAGAGTGAATGATGATCGTCGTGGTTGTGAGTTTGCTGAATATTATGATGTCACAAGTGTTGTTTTTTCTATGGTGGGATCCACAAAATTTAATGTGTTGTCTGTTTCTGTTTCCAATGTGAAATGAAATTTTTGGTGTAAATTGTTCGTTGTGTAGCCGTTTTACATGTGTATGTGGTTTGTTCATCATCGTTGTGTCATCTGTATAATTGTATCACTATTTTATTTCTTGGTTTTACTATGTGTTGAAGGTTTCGTTCTCTAAGCTGTTCATCATTTTGTTGGCTAGCATGCCACTAATCGGCAACCCTATTGGCAGTCCTTCATGTTGGGAATAAAATTCTTTGTTGAACACAAAGTAATTTTGCGTTGTTATGGTCTTTACTAAGGCTGCTATTTCATCATCGTGTGTGTCTGATGTGTTTCCCTGTTGTTTCAGCCCTTGTTAGATGATGGTGATTGTTTCATTTATGTTTTATGGCATGCATGTGTGCACTGATGTGACATCAAATGTGAGGCTTGTTGCATCTGATATGTCTGTGTTCAGGATTGTGTCAATTAACTCTCTTGAGTTTTCATGATCCTGTTGCTTTCAAAAGTGTATGTTTTTTTGAGTGATGTAGGTATGTTGCACTATGTGATAAGGAACTGCTGACTGGCCTTAATGAAAAATTTTGTTTGTGTCCTTTTGGTGGAATGTCTTTGGATCTTTGGGTCATTATCTTTATAATTCCTTTTGAGAATGTATTTTTGGTGTGTTTCAGTGTTTGTTGAACGTTTTTCTGGTACCTTGCTGTTGGGTCACTTGTCAGTTTTGTTATACTGTTGCCCTTCAGAGAAACTAGTGTTTTACTTATGTATTCATTTTCATCCATAATCACTACAATAGGTCTTTTGTCCACTATTGTTGATATTGCATTCTTTTTTAGTTTACGCTTCAGCTTACTGGATGTGATTTCTCCATTTGTCCTCTTATTAGAGGTTATGTAGGATTTGTGTTATTTAAACAGTTGCGTTATTTCTTCAGCTACTAGTTCTCCTGTTAAGTTTGCGTTAAAATTCATCTTGCTCAGTTTTTCTGGTTCCCTTTTAATTTGTTCAGATTCTGTTATGAGGGCTTGTACTGTTTTGTTCTATATGTGTGTTGATGTGTTTTCGTCGTTTTCTAGTAGGCTGTTTTCCTTGTTTGGTGAGATTTATGCCAGTTAGGTTGATGATTCGGTCACAAACATTATGCTTTTGATTGAGACGACTGTTTTTAGTGGGTGTGCTTGTGCTGTTTACAATTCTGCTTTTTCTTCCTTCTGTTTATGTGTCATTACTTTTTGTAAGTGTGACTTCTCTCTCTGAATTATTTCGTCAAAGTGATCTCATACTACAAAATTATTGAGAAATTTTAGATGTTGTTTGTAAAGTTAATTGTTGAGCAAATGTTTTTAGCATACAGTTAGAGTTTTTAATATAGTCTGGAGTTACATTATGAGCTATACAATTTTTGTTAATCTGTATATTGAGGATGACTTCTGAAGTTACATTTAAGTGTTCATGTACTAGTTGTAGAGCTTGCTTGGCAACGCCTAACTAGGAAACGACATAGTCAGCATTTAGGTTTTCTGCTTTCGCATATTACGTGTTTGCAGTTTTATCTGGTGGATACAAGATTCGCCTGTTATGCACAAAATTGTTTTTTCGTGTGACCCAAATACATTTCAGCATTTGTGCGCGATCAGTTAAATCCATGAAATGTGAACATATTTCAAGTGAGGGCTAATTTACGAAAAAAAAAAGCGTAATTAATAGTATTTGTTTGTTATTGTTTTCTACCTTAATTTTACATTTTGCATTTATGTAGGGCCATCTGTGTACTATGATGTTTTGGTAGCTTGTTATCCATCACACAGGGCCGGCCAGAGTGGCCGAGCGGTTCTAGGCGCTACAGTCTGGAACCGCGTGACCGCTACGGTCGCAGGTTCGAATTCCGCCTCGGGCATGGATGTGTCTGATGTCCTTAGGTTAGTTAGGTTTAAGTAGTTCTAAGTTCTAGGGGACTGATGACCTCAGAAGTTAAGTCCCATGGTGCTCAGAGCCATTTTTTTATCCATCACAAAATGACTTTAATGCGAATTTTGTTGGGTAGTGCACACATTACATTCTTTTTAGATGTAATTTTCTGGGGTCAAGATATTCCGCACAATAATTTTCCATCACTTATGATTTAATTTGGCAGATCCTTACTCTTTTGCATTCTCATGAGTTATTGAGAAGCACACACAAATGCTCTAATTTGTGGAATTTTGTTTGTAATAAACACTTTGAGTAAACACAGTGTAAACGTTGTTATTGTGCGCCCTATCCCAGTCATCGTTCATTTGTTGTCTAGTGAGTTTGACGCCGAAGTTTAATTTTGTTTACTTCCTCTCTCTCTCTCTCTCTCTCTCTCTCTCTCTCTTTGCTTGCGTATGAGAGGCCATCAGCAAATGATAATGCACAAATTCTGCTGCATAAACATATATAAAATTAAGGTAATAGCAAAACAAACAAAAACTAACTGTTGTTTAGGACTCATTTTAGTTACTCAGTTACCACTTAAAATATGATCGCATTTCACAGATTTGAAATAAGACAACCACTGACGACAGCACAGGGATGCTGAAACATGTCTGGGTCACATGAAAAATCAGTGTTTTGCAGAACAGGCAGGTGTTACATACAACAACTGCGAACGCAGACACGGCATATGCAAGAGTAGAAAATTCAAATGATGACTATTACGTCATCCAGGCTGGTATTCACCAACAACCTCTGCAATGAATACAGGAACACTTTAATGAAACATCAGATATCAGTTCTTAATACATAGATTAATGAAAAACCTCTAGCTCATATTGTAACTGCAGACTATATTAAAAGCTCTATAAATAGTACATCATCTGCGCCAAGAAAAGTAAAAAGGAAGGCTGAAGTGTTACAGTTAAAAGAAGAAATTAGGGAACTGTATGCTAAAATACTGATGCTCAGCAATAAACTTTACAAACCACATCTAAAATTGCGCAACAGATTCGCAGAATCAGCTCATTTTGTGGAAATAACTCAGAGAGAAGACATTCATACAAAATTTAATACAACATAAACAGCAGAAACGAAATAAAAAATTCAACAGAATCATATTTAGTACAGGCACGCCCACCGAAAACAGTCATCACAATCAAAAATATAATATCTGTGGTAGAACTATCAACCTAATTTACATAAATCTCACCAACCTCGTAAAATGGCCTACTAGAAAAAGGACCAAAACTCATAACAGGATCTGGAGACATTAAAAAGGAACCAGAATGACTGAGCAACCAAATTTCAGTGCGAACTTAACAAGAGAACTAGTATCTGCACCAATAACTCAAGTATTCAAAACACAAAATACAGCATAATCTCGAATAATAGAACACCAGAAGAAATCGCATCCAGTAAGCTGAAACATTAGCTAAAATAAAACAATGCTATACTAACATGAACATACAAAGTAACTTTTGTGGTGATTATGGATGAAAAGGAACAGCTAGATAAAATGCTAGATTTTCTGTGGGACAATAATATCACCAAACTGACAAATTACTCGACAACAAGGTACCATAAAACATTTTGGACACACTGAAAAACAACAAAAATACTCTCTCTAAAGGTAAGATAAAAAGAATGACACAGAAAATTGAAAGGCACCGACTCTTAATTCCCTACCAAAACAGCACAAGCAAAATATTCCATTACATTCAGTTCTCAGTTCCTACCACCTAGCCCAACATACACACATTACTACAGAAAATATGCGCTTCTGGAAACAACGAGAACATGGAGAACTCAAAGGAATTATCACGTCAGTGTACAAATGCTTTCCAAGAGATGAAACAATCAACATCATCATACAAGGACCAAAACAACAAGGAAACACAACAGACACACATGACATTGAAACAGCCACACAAAGACCATTACTGCACAAAATTCCTTTATGTTCAACAAAGAATTTTATTCCCAAAATGAAAGACTACCAATGATGTCACTGATTATGGACATCCTAGCCAACAAAATAATGAACAACTTATAGAACAATATCTACAGACGAGTAAAACCAGAAAAGACGATACTGGTACCATTATGGCGATGGCATAACGATGATGAGCAGACAACATACATAAGTAAAACATCTATACAATGAAATAAACAGTTTACACAAAATCACTTCACATTTGAAACAGAAACAGACAACGCGTTAAATTTTGTGAATATCACCATAAAAACACTCATGACTTCACGATACTCAGCTAACCAACAACAATGAGGATCATCATTTACAACCTATTGAACCACCCGTTGGCACACACGCAAGAAAGCTTCAGTTTCATGAGCCACAGATTAAACAGAACACCCATAAGCGAATGGACTAAACACAGGAACTAAACACAATAAAACAAATAGCAGTGAAAAATGAGTGTGATACCAATATGATACAGAAACTGAACCATCAGATATGTTAGTGGGAAATGAATGAACAGGACACATACACACATGACCTTACACAACACAAAAGAACACGATATACAGGGTGAATATAATTAAAGCTAAACTTTCAAACCGCTGTAGAAATAAACCACTGGTCAGAATGACGACAGTTTGCAATGGAATATTATCGGAAAAGGGGGAAAACGTATGTCAGAAAAAAAAATAATTACAAAATGTAGCACTACATGGCGGTGTAAGCATCATAATTGAATAGTGGTCGACTAGAAATGACAAACGAATCATACAACAATACCTAAGGTTGTACGTTTGACATTAAACAAACTGTACTACTCAGTGTGCATGGGTGTACAAGTGTGATACTGCTAGTGACGTAAGTTCATTCAACACGGGTATTTCATATCACATCGGAAGGGAAAAATCGGTTTTTAATTGGAAATTAGGAAATTTGTGGTAAGGTCTTATGGGATCAATCTGCTGAGGTCGTCGGTACCTAAGCTTACACCCTATTTAATCTAACTAAAACTAACTTACGCTAAGGATGACACACACACACACACCCATGTCCGAGGGAGGACTCGAACCTCCGACGGGTGCAGCCGCGCGGACCGTGACAAGACGCCCCAGACCGCGCGGCTACCTGGCGTGACGGGTTTTTAATTCTCCTGACGCCAAAAACCGCATAAAAAGCATCACTCACTTCGGTTTTTAATTGTCCTGAGACCAAAAACCACATAAAAAGCATCAATCAAAATCAAATCGGATTATTAATTTTCGTGTGACTGGCGCAGAAAAAAAATGGCTCTGAGCACTATGGGACTTAACATCTGTGGTCATCAGTCCCCTAGAACTTAGAACTACTTAAACCTAACTAACCTAAGGACATCACACACATCCATGCCCGAGGCAGGATTCGAACCTGCGACAGTAGCAGTCGCGCGGCTCCGGACTGAGCGCCTAGAACCGCTAGACCACCGCGGCCGGCCCTGGCGCAGAACATGTTCAATATGCTGTCCAATGTTCTGACAATTCTCCATGCACTACACGTTTTCACCACCATTGCTGTGACCACTGCTGCCACTAACGTCGAATCAATTCGTTTCATTCCTCTACCAGGTTGCACACCAAAAGAACCCGTATTTTCTAGTTTCCGAACCATTTTCTTAAGACCCATGGTAGTCATCGAAGCAACGCCTTCTTTCAAACCCTTCAGCGTCCGGAACTTCTGCAGAGCGCCGTGTGCACAGACATCATTCTTGTAATACAGCTTTACAAGCAGAGTGCAATCCTGCGTTGAGACAGTCATGGCGAACGTCGCAGACGCGAAAGGAGATTCAAATGGTTCAAATGGCTCTGAGTACTATGGGACTTAACTTCTATGGTCATCAGTCCCCTAGAACTTAGAACTACTTAAACCCAACTAACCTAAGGACATCACACATTTTCATGCCCGAGGCAGGATTCGAACCTGCGACCGCAGCGGTCGCGCGGTTCCAGACTGTAGCGCCTTTAACCGCTGGCCACCCCGGCCGGCGCGAAAGGAGGAAAAGCCATGTATCCGGCGTTTTTATACCAACTTCAATGGGTCGTGCGTATGACAGGTGTTTTCACTTACGTATTCTGACACATACAGCGTCATCTATTGATCAATTTTCACAGTATTTTTTTTTCTTCTGCCATACGTTTTCCCCCTTCTCCGATAAGGCTTTCCGGCAGTCGTTCTTCCCGCGAACCATACGCGACTGGAACCGGAAAGGGAGGTAATGACAGTGGCACGTAAAGTGCCCTCCGCCACACACCGTTGGGTGGCTTGCGGAGTATAAATGTAGATGTAGATATTCCGTTGCAATTTGACGTCATTCTGACCAGTAGTGTTATTTCTACAGCGTTTTGGAAGTTTAACTTTAATTGTAATCACCATGTACATACAATGAGCACAAGCTAGACACACCAGAGCAACAATACACACACAAAACTAGATGGCTCATACTCACCTGCAATAACAAAATAGTTCACAAAATAGTCAACATATTAATGAAACAGGGACTTCAAATAGGATACAGGACAGACAAACAATACATAAAAAGCTAAGAACACAGGAAACACCCACATACAAAGTCAGCAGATGAGGTATATATGAGCTCACACGGAAACTGAATCACACAGAATGCAATAGCAGGAAGAAAATAGGCTACAGATGAATACACTACACTATGCAAAGGCGCACTATGTAACACATTAAAGAATCTTTACAGAAAAGACACCACAAATAGCTAAAAACCACACACTTAAAGCTTAAATGTGTACTCACATGTATCACTAATGTATAACTCTCTGGCCATATGACGGTGCCGAATCCCTTTCCCTTTCTATACGAATCATATTTCTATAGTTCTTTGCAGGTTTCAGTGAGAGGACGTGTTGGCTTGAGACTGCTTTAGACAGCAATTATTGAAGACAGAAAATATTGGTTTCCGAATTATTTTTCTATATTCATTAACTGTCTTTCCAGCTAATATGTTTTCGGACAACTGTTAGTTGTGGTGTTTTGGACATCCTCAGAGTGCATTGCTTGCGTTATGTCCAATGTTGCCCGGGCAAATGCAAATGAAAGGAATATCATAATTGGGAGGAAAGGAGATAGAAACATGAATAAGTAGATAATGATTCCACTATATAGCTTTGTCAGATCAACGACAGTAGTACCACTTCCAAGAATATAATTTAGATTTAGGAAAAAGCGACATCACAGAAAGCTAAAATTATGATCATTGACTACAACCCGGTATAAATAGGAAGAACGAAGATCAGATATCTACGGACGTGTCGTGAAGACAATACACAATTTTAGAGACATAATTTTTAAACAACTGGCGAAAAAATCCATGTGCAAGACTAAACTTAATTATGTATTGAAAGGAATAGTTATTTCCATTATTTCCAAATAGTAATTTAGTTCCTTAGGACCTGTGCTCCACAAATACATTCATATGTAAAAAGTAATATAAAAATTGTCCAAAACGCTTCACATGTTGTTCGTGTTACTTCAGGATTCAGGTCATCGATAGATACTAAATATATTAGAATATTGTTTGAAAGACAATTCATTTTGCCCACACTATGTTCCATGGCAGCCTATAAATATTTGGAAAAGAATTCAGTCATTGCAAATGATAATCCCGTACACTAATAACGAAAGCTGGCGAATTCATGCAAAAAGACACTCACAAAGGACCATTTACGCCTTGGAATTTTAGGAAGAGAAGAATTTTCGATGACTTTTGCGGCTGAGGGTAGACCTGAAAGTTGTTCTAGGAAGGAGCGAGAATTCTGTTTAAATAGGCTTTTATCCACGGGTCTCTTTTATGTATTTATAGTAATGGTTCTTGAAGCATATGTTGCAATTCTCTTTAGGACTTACTCCGTCTTATGGGGTCCGCTGTTTTCATGAAGTGGCCAATTTATTTATTTAACTTTCTACCCGGATGCTCTTCCTGTCAGCACAGTCCTCATTTTAAATAATGCACCATGTGTCTGTGGGTGGTGTAAACTTTCTTCTGTATGTTGTCGCAATTTTAATTGTTTGTGAATCGTATTTTGTGAGGTTTAGATTGGGTATCTGTCCAGCATTAGAAGAACAAGAGTGAAAAGCGGCCTGAAAACAATATGCAGGCTGGCCTGTTTATCAGTGAAACGGTCGTTAATCCGCCACACCGATTACAATCGGATCTGCCTCAACTTCTTGTCTCACAAGCTAGCGCACTTCTCGTTAATCAGTACGAGCAGGTCATGGTGATTGCTGTGATGGCGTGTTTAATTAATTTTGTTCGTGTTGTCGAATGGGGATAGTGGAAACTAGGAGTAAGAAAAATGGTTCAAATGGCTCTGAGCACTATGGGACTTAACATCTATGGTCATCAGCCCCCTAGAACTTAGAACTACTTAAACCTAACTAACCTAAGGACAGCACACAACACCCAGTCATCACGAGGCACAACTAGGAGTAAGAGCAAGCGTAGAAGTGTCTATGCGGTCAAAGATGTATAGGGCCATGGTGCAGTCAAAATGGAAATTATTAGGAATGTTGAATGTGTATTGGAACCAACTCGGATATTTATTTATTCGTTGCAGTCATAAAACTTCCGTTGCTGTGTGACTAAACTAGGTTGTAGAATACATCTGCCGGCTGGTGTGGCCGAGCGGTTCTAAGCGCTTCAGTCTGGAACCGCGCTACCGCTACGGTCGCAGGTTCGAATCCTGCCTCGGGCATGGACGTTTGTGATATCCTTAGGTTAGTTAGGTTTAAGTAGTTCTAAGTTGTAGGGGACTGATGACCCTAGATGTTGATTCCCATAGTGCTCAGAGCCATTTGAACCATTTGAACAAATACATCTCGCACATTGAAAATTCTCTACATAATACTATACATTTTTAACTCTAATATTATATATATATAATGATGACTGTCTGTTTCCTATTCTATATACAGTCTGAGGGTAATGGCTGTGTCCTGAAAGAACGGTACGTCTGCTGCGACGATTTGACTCATTTGTAATCTCTCTCTGATGTTCGGAAGGAGACTGTATACCACGCATGCTGTACTTTCACCATCCGAATCGCTTTGCCATTCATGAAATGACCAGTGTTGATTTAACTTTTTAGCCATTCTGGAACCTGTGATTTATTGTTCTTGATCTGTGTTATATCCCGGCAACCAATATGCTGCAGCAAGATATTGCACTGTGACGCCAGCCCGATATATTCCTTCCTACAGTAACAAGCTTCTGCCGATTTGGTTCTGTATGCTCCCGTCATCGTTACTATAACCCCGCCCGGGTAGCTCAGCGTGTTAGCACGCCGCTTCCGAGATTAGGGGAGGCCCGCCGGTCCCGGATCGAATCCGCAAGGTGGATTAACGAAGAGGGCCGGTGTTCCATCTAGTTTGGATGTGGTTTTTAGGTGGATTATAACGTCGCGATAGGTGAATACCGAACTGAAACCGCGTCCCCCTTCAGTTATACGATTCGCAAACATTTCGAACACATTCTCATCTCATATTTCCACATGGGCTAACACTGGAAGACTAGACGCACACAGCACACAAGTTCCATCCTGGAGGACGGAGGGCGTCCAGGTTAGCATGCCGAAAGAGTGAAGATACGAGATAAAGCCTGGAAAAAGAAGTTGAACGTAAACTGGAGGTAGGGGTGAAAATATTGCGTTTTCTTATATTGTCAGGAAGAGGTGTGAACAGTGTGTAACAGAATTGTAGCCTGTAACTCGGTGGAAATCTTTCGAATTCTTCCTTGAGTTTATGGGTAGTGCAACGTTAAGCATAATAAATGATTGTCGCCAGGCCCAGAGTCTTCTTGCCGTCAAGAAGTTGTGGCCGTGTCTCTATAATTGCCAGTGGCGTGTTAGTGTTCGGATCATGAATTAGGAAGAAAGAGCGGTAGGGCCAGCAAGATTCCACCAAGTATTCCAAGAGCTCATGGTCGGTACAAGTACAGAGGACACGTCGCTTCGTGACTAGTAGCAGCTCCTGGAGTGTTTGTTGAAGGAAGAATCAGTGATGAAGATATGTTCTGGACTTTGTAGGCAAGTAGGATGACTTCCAATCTTGTTATCGATACACTTTCCATATATATTCTAGTCGACATCGTTGAACTCTATGGTTAGTTTTGGTAGGGTGTGTGGGCTAATATTCGTTACTGTAGAGAGTGGATTTGGACTGACAGCAGGATAAGGTAATAATTTCCAGTCGGATCTACTTCATACATGAATCCACGGTGATTGGGGAAGGGGGGGGGGGGGTATGGGGTACTATTTTGAGACCAGTAGTGAAACTAGTTTCAGAACGAGCGCGGAATAGGATTGTCACGTATTATTTCTATGGGAATTGAAAATTATTCCTAATTTTGACCGGAGGGAGCTGATTCGCCGTCTCAAGGGCATCTTTACGCGAACAGTAGCATGCAGCTCTATAGCGTACAAGTTATATCGGCAAGATAATTTCTAGAATAGATAACTACTCCTTAACTCTAGACCTAATATTCAAAGAACACCTTGCCATGATCTTCTTAAGTGTGACTTGCACGCTCATAATGCAACTGCTACGCCCATTCACTTCCTTTGAATCCACCAGCGGCAGTAAGGTTGGCACTAAGATACAATCTTATAGCCTGAAATGGTAGCGTATATGTCACAGTTGTCCTCGTACTATCTCTCAGCCCCAAATGCACGATCCTATGGGCAATGACCTGCACGTAAACATTGTAGATAGAATACTTCTGCTTTGGCCCCAGTCGTCAGTGTAAGCTAGAGAAATCACACGGTGTCTTCAAACTAAACAGTATATAGGTAGTTCAGTGTAATCTGTGTCTCTTTGAGTTAACACAAACAAAACAATTAATTTTTTCTGGATGCTACCGATTTAGAAAGTAAATGTATTCATAGAGTTATGCTGCTCGGGTTGATAGTGGGCTCGATCAAGTAAAGAGAAATTTAGACAACAGTCGCATCCGTTTTCCAACTCTTTCAGCAAAGGCTCACTTCTTGGAAAGTCTGAATACCGTCTACTTAGTAGATTTCATTAATAGTTAATCTTGATGCCAATCTTTTTTAACAGTCATCTATAAGGGGCAGAAAAATGAAAACGAAATCAATGAGAAAAAGATAAGTAAACTGTTTAGTATTTCAAAATAAATCTCTATAACTGTTGATATACCGTATTTATCCCACTGTGCGACAAAACGGTGGTGTCTTCATGGAAAAATCTTTGCTGTTGCCTACAAAACAATAATTGTTTTCAGGCGTGCACTTCTTGATCCGGAATAAATCGAGGACCAGGAATGTGTTTCTCCAGGGCTCCAAAAAAATGAAAACGGCATGTGGAGAAATCAGAGGATGTGTAATGGCTTCCCAGCAAAACTTCTGCAGTGCAGTCGAAACAAGAGGCACACCAGCTCCGGGAAGAACGTGATGACATTGTTCTTTGACTGTAAGGGCCCGCTGCTCATTGACGCTCTGGAACACGGCGCCACAATTAACGCACATAGGTAAGCGTACCCTCGAGTCCAAACGCCCTGCAATGTTACGGACAACATCACTCTGTGGCAGGATAATGCCCACCTGCATGTTGCCACGGTTATTTCCGCTACGGTGCAGATCTTTCGCTGGCAAGCCCCTACACATCCTCAATTCAGTCACTATCTGTCCCTACGTGACTGCCATATTTTTGGGGCCCAGAATAAAGATATTGGTGGTCGTTGATTTGCTTCGGACGAAGAGGTGTACGCATGCGTACAATCACAGCTCGGTACGCAACGACAAACATTTTTCCGTGGAGGCATTAGCCGTCGTGTAGGATTAATGTATTAACAGTTATGGCGATTAATTTTGAAATTCTAAACAGTTTACTTATTTTTTTCCATCTGTCATGTTTTCATTTGACTGTCCCGGCATTTTACTTGTAGATGATGTGAGGTGGCGCCCTGAAAATATTCCAAGTTCAGAGTTGGCGGCGACCGCTCGGGCCGCTCGGCAAAGCGTGGCTCGTTAGCAAGCGCGTGATGCCTCACAACGGCCGGACCACGTGGTCCATAGAGCACGTGGCTGCGAATTCCTTGGTGACGCTGTGTCGATCAAAGAGACTTGTACGCCGGGAGAGCCAGAGAGGCGGACTTTGTGTGACCATAATGGCAGACATTTCATAGTTTATATAGAAATTAATAGTAGCCAGATGAATCATGATACCTCAAAACGAAACATGTACATTACTATTATTTGCACGACGATTCTGATGGTGTAATCAGATTTTCAATGTATTTATGAGTTTAAAGTTTAGTATCTGACGGTAAATTATACAAGTAACACCCAGCAACAAATCTACAAAACCTAAACACTTCATCCGATTATGCCGATCGACGTGTCTTTAGAAAGCTATTAGTGTAAACCTAAATTGGTATAAATTACAGGCATGTAACATGAATAGTACATGAGTTATTGGAGGCGAAAGTGGCTGATTACTATCGGCTGCGTCAGGCCATAAGTACTCTACAGTGACACGAAAAAACGGTAGCAGCATGCTGATAAATATATTTATCCATCTATGTCTTTGTTTATATCCGATATATACTATTCATGAAGAAATTGGTTAAATATTTACTGTGTTTTAGAAAGCACAGAGACATTAGGCTACTGGCTATTCCTTTTTAATTTGAAGTTATTTAAATGTAAATCCAGTATTTCGAATGTGTTTCATTATGTTCGTGTGGGTGCATTGGCTTGAAATCATGGCGCGGGCGCTCTAGTCATTCACAACACTCGTGAATGGGGAGACTGGATGGAAGCGTGAGAAGAGTTCTGAACAGGACGGCACAGGACACGGGTAGTGCTGCACGTGACGGCGCGACGGACGCACAGTCGCGGGAAAGACTTGGAGTGGAGCAGTTTGCGCGTGATCGCGAGAGATAGAAATACATCGCAGTGCCGACTAGTGTACTCGTGAGATTTCCGTGGCTTCTGCAGTGAAGACGTAGTACGCATTTGGAAGTGAATATCTCGCAAGCTATGTTGTTGTTCATAACTAATTTCGTGAAGCAGGAATCTACTGCTTCCCTGTTATTCAAGTTATATTTTATTTAATTGCTGGACCATCGACACCAATAAGTGTTTTGCAGAAATATATCGCATTCTCAAAAGTACTTCTAGTATCGTACTCATCATTTAAAGTCGTTAAGATAGTATCTGCAAATTTTATTTCATTGCAATCTTTCATTTATAAATTTCTACGTTACATTCGCAATTGCAAAGTGATAGGACCCTTTGAACATTCTATTCTTGTGTATATTCATATTGTATACTGTAGACGCAGCAGTATTTGGTTTGCAATGCGGCAACTACGCACCCCAGCCCCTAGACGACGAAACCAGCCAAAACTTTTAATATTTCAACTCTGAGTCGGAGGGTACGTAGTTGAGGGCCACCACATCATCATCATTGTTTCATTTGAAAGCTGGCAATGACCAATGTGTCTCGTAGACGTGGTGAGACGATTCTCAAATATATTAGTAGTTACGTAGGCCTGGAATGCATGTGAAATAGGAGGAGTACAACGTACAGATACAAAGGTAGACATAACGAGAACAAGAACGCCGTGCTAATATTGGAGGTTTAATGAAACTAGGTTAAGTAGTTGACTTCTCTAGTCGAACTGCATTCATTAGTAAGAAGGTACAGTGCTGCCTAAATTTGCTTCTGCTGGTATTGTTTCTCCTAGATGAGTGATGGTGCCGTGGAAACTAGTCCAAAATTTTTCTGATGGAAAATTCAGACAGCTTCCCACACTTTCAGCATGAAAATATAATATTTGAAATCTATAACTGTGAGTTCTCTAAGAAACACACTGGAGGCTATATACAAAACTATCTATCATACCATTCTCCAGTACAAACTGAGGTTGAAAATTTATTTCGTGTTTCAGACCATGATGTCCGGATAATTTTAAAAATTTCACAGCTATTTGCTCGTGACCACTAATTAACACACACACACACGTCACCACTCGATTATATCGAATTGTTGGTCCGCCTTGACGCAAAACACTGTTGTTTATTTTCTTCCCCAAATTAGTTTCAGCGAAATACTCCAGCGTCAGTGGGCTCGTGAATTCGAAAACATACAAAAATTATCATCGTTTCAGAACAATAAAGAACCGTTATTACACGTGTACTGTTTGGTTCCAGATACTATGCTGTATGTATAGTTTTGCAATACATTTTTACTTTAGAGTCTTTCCATAATACGAATGTTTCTTGCCGATTTTCGGCATACAGCGTATCATCTGAAAGGACTGAGACTCTATCGTTAATAAATATCAAAATGTGAACTTACAAACGTCAGTGTCAATACTGTTGGAATTTACAGTACTGTTGTAAAGACAATTTTAGTGACCCAAGGTTGTAACGTAATCATGTCATGTACTCACGTTAGTTGGTCTCCTTTTTGTTGCATTAAAACAGAGAGAGACATAACTTACCATCTTTTCCAGTAATTCAAAACTTTATTCCATCTTACAGTTGACGTGTGTTGCGAGATGTCTCGCCTATCGCGGGAAGATTTTGAAAGCTGTAGCAGGAGTTTTATTTCTTACTTAGGTCTCTGTGTGTGAGGGGGGAGTATTTATGCGTTGGATTGTGTGTGTGTGTGTGTGTGTGTGTGTGTGTGTGTGTGTGTGTGTGTTAGTCCTCTGTCAATTCTCTTAAAGCAGTAAAGAGTGTGTTGTTGCAAATAACGTGTTTGTCTTTCATTATATCCGTTTGTACGTCAAAATTTTCTTCTAACGTTAATTTACGATGTAAGCTGTTGCTGTGTTTCATGGGTTGTAGATTAGTTTTGATATTTGTGGGGTGGCGGTTTTCAGTTATTAAGTGTTCTGCGAAAGTGGACTGTGAGCAGTCTCTTTACACAGCTCTCATGTGTTTTGTGCACATAATTCCAATGTTCCTGCTTGTTTGTCCTATGTTTGGTGACTGACAGGAGTTGCATGTGAGTTGGTATATTCTTGCATTGCTGAATTGATGTGGAGCTGTTTTGTCTTATCTTAGTGTACATGTACATTATTACTCTGCAATTCAGAATTAAGCTGCTGGCATAGGATTCATCGAGCCATTTTCAAGTTGTTTCTGTACCGTGGCTCTCAATTCACTTATTTTATTGTTATGATAATTCCTCTCTATATAAGAGGATGCCAACAAAGTATTTTCACACTCAACCGCCTCAGTTACCTTCTGCCTATACACCAATAACTTCGTGTGTTCACATATACTGCCGCGAGTTTGTTCGCTTGTAACTCAACTGCATTGAAGATATGCAAGAGCAAAAACTAATGGAATTGCGACTGATTCCTATGTGTCTCTCCTTTCATAAACACTGAAGTCTAAAATTCACGTATTAGGTTTGGAAACTTGACCAGAAAAGCTTTTGTGATCCAGTTACCACGCCACTACACGAATTTTAAACTTAAGTGTTTATATCATTATTTCACCAGTTCTGTAAAGTACAAGATATATGGAACACCTAAGAAATTTACAACACCTCATGCAAATGCTCTTACACAGCATGGCGCAGCTTTGTATTACAGAGTGGGTCACAAAATTCCACATTGCTTGAAAATGACAACATGTAGAAATTGTAATCGCAAAAAATTATGTTTTAACAGCCAAAAGAGGAAAAGATTCCATTACAATATGCTATTTTATTATTATATGTTAGTGTGTTGGATTTGTTTCTTTTTCGTATGTGGTTGGTCTGCAGTGTTGTCTGTGTGTTCTGCCTCTGTGTTTTGGAACCCTTCGGTTGTGCATTTGTGTAAGTGGCCACTGGACTAGATTCGCGGGTGGGGGGAAACCATCCTATGAGACTGCGACAGATTTGTCTCTCTGTACGCCAACTCCAAAGCTCTCCGGCACGAGTGGTGGGACACCCTCGTCGGTGCAGTCTCTTAGGCGTACACAGCAACTGGAGTTCCCGGCACGATTAGTCGTTCGGCGCCAGGTCTGTAATGTAGTGGACACCGTTGCCCGAGCCCAGTGTTTACGGTGAGGCACGGAGAAAGTCCCAGTGCGTGAGCCCGCGCGTTGCTTCGATCGGCTGGAAGCCGTGGCGTCGGCGTCGGCGGCGTCGGCGGCGTCGCTTGGTGGCGTGGGCGTCGTGACGCAGTGCTGACGTCACGGGCAGCGGGCGCGCCACCGGCGGCTCGCGCGGCAGTCGGCACGCCGCAGCACACACGGCCGCCGACATGCCCGCTGCTGCTGCCGCAGGCGCCGGCCCGCCCCCGCAGCCACCTCACTGAAGCAAGTACTGACCTCGCCTGCTAGCTTCTATCGCTTTCTGCCTCCTCTGCACTATCTTTCATCTTTGGCATGTGTCCGCCGAGTATCAGCTTTCCTAAGTGCTAGCCAATTAAACGAGCCACGAAACCGTACAAGCGCGGATATTCTTCTTCGCAGATAGTCAGTAGGATGGGCGCTGTAATCCGTAGTGGGCTCTGGCGCACAGTCTAAAACTTCTACATCGCACCAATACAACCGCTATAGCCCGCAGTAATTCAAAATGTATTTTTTTATAACAAGGAAAGTAAAAACAAACGTACGCAAACATTGCTGCTGCCTGGCACGTTATTTTCCGTTATCAACGTTTCATCGATATTGAGGTGGTCAAGAACAGCTACCTGGTTGAATATTACAAGTTGCATAAAAATATTGATCCTAAAAACAGAAAAAAATTGAGGTGTTCTGCAGTACTCAAGTACAGGATTCGTACGATACGACATGTCACTAGTTAACAATCATAAAAAAACAGTCTGATTTTGACACTACGTCGAAAGTGGTTACACGTAATCAGGCATTACTGATCTGAACTGTACACTAATAAAGAATAACCAATATAAGACCAAACTTCTCCGACTACGTATCAGGCGAGAGCATTCCTCGGTCGAAACTTCCGATCATTGCGTCATTAATTTCGTTGCAGGTATCAGGCAGCTGAACTTTGATATCTGCAGCAGTGAATGAGACCAGTTATAGGCGACGATTGATGACTTTGTTCATTCTGTTTTTTTCAGAAATCTGACACGTGTTTTAGGAATCTTCAGGTTACAGAATCAGATATACTATTTACATGTAATTTATTTACCATTTACCCTACCCTCATTCAGATCTGCTGATTGTACTCAACATCAGGTATGTTATGCAATATAGTAACAGGCCCTTATATTGTATTGAAAATAAAAATTTTGAATGTCAGCTGTCAACAAGATTTCAGAAAAATCGGTAACAGTAATAACACAAGCAGTTGTTCTGCAGCGGAAAATATCCTCTATACGAATAAGCTGAACACATCTTATTAAACTTCCACAATAATTGTGGAACATTAATACCGTGTATTAAAGTTATTAATACGACTGTGTCCCTCAAAGAACCGACGGAATGTTCCATAAATATTATCCTCTATATATTTAATTACGGCGAATTTAGTTGCGAATAAGGACATAAGAATGCGGAAAGCGTGTACGATTAATAATAAGTTGTCAGAGAGTTGCCCCAGGAGGGCAGGTTAGTTTGCTTTTGTGTAGAAGATAGAACATTAAATTGCGTATATCGTACAGTTACAGTGACGTAACAAACCTATCTCGAATTCCATATGCTTTACTTGCCGGTATACAGTTTCATTTATTTACTCCGCACCCACTACCACCGTATCAGCTTTGCCTAATGAGATGGGTGTTGGGGCGCCACCGCGCCTGACCTTGAACCTGTCGCAGGCTGGGCCAGCGCAGCAGATTTAGCCACAGCGTTCGGGAAAGCCTGCAGCCTAGAGGACCACCATATCGCCCTCACCCGCATGTATTAAACAACTACCAGACAACGACTTTACCATTTCTTAATTGTATTGGCTTGGATACTTTAGTGCACCTCTCATTCTCGAAGGCGTCCCTTTGTGAATGGATATCAATAGATCGCTTCTGTTTGCGGTAACGAAGCTCAGTAAAACAAGGGCAAAGCCAAAAATTCTCAAGCTGACATAAACAGGGTGAGAACTTCAAGTCTAAATTACAACTAATTTTCAAAGTATACCTCTTTTAGATCAGTTTACATCGTCCAACACTTTTTTCGGTGATTGGATTTCATACCGGAAGTACCCGTCTAGAAAGTTTGTAAAATACCCATCTACTGCTGCCATAACCTATTTACTGGACTCAATGTTTTCTTGCTATAAATTTCTTTAAACGTTACGACAGGTGGAAGTCATAAGATACTAAATGCAGGGACTATGTTGAATGTTATAATAATTCATGCCTCAAATCCCACAGTCTTCCCACTAACAAAACAACATTGTAGGTGAATGGAATGTTCTGATGAAAAAAAAATAATTTTTCCTTTGTAATCGTAATCTATAGACACGTATTGTATCAGACAGCGTATCCAGAAGACTTGCGTAGCAATGTTCGCTTATCTTTCTGTCCTTTGAAAGATCATCAATATGAAGAATGCCTTTCACATACGTTTATTTTCATAATTGTAGCAACTGTAAATAATCAGCAACTTAGGGTGCGTTACCGTTGTTGGTAAACAATCAAAAAATAATAATTTATTGACAGTGCACTGTTCTGTTTTATGTATTTGTACGAAAAATACCATGCACAAATATTTTAAGAACCCGTGTGATTGAAACTATTACGAACATTATGTTAACAGCTACATTACCGCACAATATATGCAAATGTACCAAAATCATAATTTCATTTCTAGCAGTTCTGTCTCTATACCATGCCGAGAATTTTTCGTCCTGCTATAGTAGTCACCTAGAATATTGTGCCTCTGCTGCCCTATTATCTTCGACCGTGATCGGTGAATTGTTTCCAGTAATGACGCCAGAAAGAAAGTTGTAAAATAAGACCTGATTGTTAATGTTTAATTCAAGTGTGAAGACATCACGGACGATACATACATAAGTGAGTAAATTGATAATTTCAGCGGCTTAGTGAGACAACACTAGATTTTGTATAGCGGTCATATCTCGAGAGAACTACTGTTAAATTCATGAGAATTTGCGGTGTATCAATGGCATTCGTTGATGCTTCTGTAAATTCAAACCACGAGAACACTGTAAAAAATCCTCATAATGTAAGGAAAAGAACCATATATGGCTGGCATAATTATTTATTCGCCCGAAACGTTATGTAATCTTTAAAACAATTTCTTTTATAACTCATAAAACCCTGGCTATAGCCTTTCTAGCAGATAAAAGCAACTTCGCCTTATCTGATGCAAGATGAATAGGTTCCACTCACTGCTTTGACTGCTGGTTCAGAAAATCGGAGAAAAATCTTTTCTATTCTTCTTAATATGGCAATTTGTTAGTCGTTGACAGCGAAGATCCATATGCGTTATTAACCTTCATCAATGTAAGACGAATTTCACTAGGCTAAAAACTAAATAAATCAAAGAATTTTGTGACAGCACGGCTACCTAATACTCTTTGTTCTTTTCCATGACTCCTCCTTGAGTGAATTTGCTATCATATTACATTACAATATAAAAAAAACTTATATCATGCGACTGTATTTACTATTTCCTTTAATTTCTTAAGAAAATTATCGTCTAAAGAGATCTGTCGTCAATGCTGTAACCTGAAATATTTTTCTATCCTTTACACGAACATTAACTGAACTAACTTACATTTACAGCCTGTTGCACACTTCGCCCCTCGCCGAGAATATAACACATAAGTAGAACTAATACTAATATGTTGGGTCTGGATAAAATATGTAAATGAAATTTCCCCCAAACGACAGTATGCAAAGTGTTTATTGTTTCGTTATACACTTTCATATGTGTCATACCTTTATTATGTTTCAAGATATACTGGAAGTGCGTTTACAATGCAATGGGATACTTTTCTAAAGACATTTGACACCTCTAGTAGAAAGTTAATTCAATGGTATAGCACATACCAGTGCTCAAACTTCAACTTTTGTCAACCAACCGGAAAACGTGTTCATGACTAGGATTAAGCTGCCGGTGCTGAACTCTTTCGACCTCATCACGCTACGTTCTCAAGGAATAGGAGCAGAAAGAGCATTATCCTAGCTTACGTCTATCTTACTTTTGCGGAATTCCTTGGTTAAGGTACGAACGTTACCTGATAAAAATCGGAAAACAATTCTTTCCAGATTTGGCATTAACACATTTTTCTGTTTATAGGCGGCTTCCCCGGCCTACCGCAATGCGTCCCAACAAAGATACAGCAGTAACTAACCGCGCAAGACGTTGTAGTGATTCAATTAGTGGGCCCGCATGTGGGAAGAGTGTGGTTGAAATGTCCATTCGCCGTCCATACTTAGGAAATCCCTTAATGTGAATCCCGGGATAGTACCTTTTATACCTGAACAGCCGATTTTGTGTCTGAACATAGTCAAGTCCGAGCTGCAGTTCCATCTCTAAGGGCCTTCTCGCCGATGGGACATTTAAGCCTACCCCTCGTACCATGATTTCCTTCAGTTTCAATTTGTACTATCGCGTTCTGCAACCGGAAACTGTGTTTTACCCCTGTCTGTGTATTACGTAATCAATATTTTGCACATTTTTGTGTTTATAACATGGAATTGAACTTTCCGCCATACGAGTTCTACATCCACATATTTACTTCACAAGCTACCTTTCTATATATGCCTCTTAGGTAACGCTCTAATACAGGGTGTTAAGAAAAGTAATCTATAGTCTGAGATATGGTAGCACGGACCAAAAAAAGGCAAAAATTATCAATGAATGTGTGCTCTAAATCGTATGTCTTAAGACCTATGAACACTTGTTCATCTTCGTTACTCTGAATCACATCTCACCTAATGTAAGCCCTTTGTTATTACGAAAAACCTACTGAATGCAGTAAACAAATGACGACTCGTTTCTCTGTTATTGTCCGTAGATACGACAAAAAAATGGTTCAAATGGCTCTGAGCACTATGGGACTTAACTTCTGAGGTCATCAGTCCCCTAGAACTTAGAACTACTTAAACCTAACCGACCTAAGAACACCATACACATCCATGCCCGAGGCAGGATTCGAACCTGCGACCGTAGCGGTCACGCGGTTCCAGACTGTAGCGCCTAGAACCGCTTTTTTTTTTATTCACTAGAAACAGTAACAAAAATGGCTACAATGAAATGACATAAATAAGGTGACAGATAATTGCAGTCATGAATTACAGCATTCAAAAAATGAGTCTTTAGTAGTAGCACAATTTAGCACCTTCACTGTCACCTTCAACTGGTGGCAGTTCAGCACGCACATTTTCTTCTTCTGCAGCCGGTTCCTCATCATCATTTCCCAGACCCAAATTAATCATTCAGTAAATCCTTGATATATGTTCTTTCCAGGGTAAATTACATGGACAGAAGAGAAGTCCCGAACAGCGACAACGCAAAATATTTCACTGCCTTGTTATTTTTGTCAGTTCCAGCCTTCTAAACGCATCTATAGGGAGTTCAAGATCTTCCTTTATATCAGGCACCAGATGTTTCTCGCCATATTCTTGTATCTGCTGTACTGCTGATTTGTTTTTCATGTGTGACTTGCAGGTGAGGTTAGGGTCGGGAACGTGACCCAATCCATTCCCTCTCTACTAGGAATCCAGTTCCTAACCTATACCCATTAGGTTGAAGACAATTCGGAGCATGTTACCATATTTCTTATTGTGATTCTGATATCTGAGTATTTTCTCGAATTCATTTTCCATATACATCTTGTATTCAATATGTTCATCGCTCCCAATATTGTTAAAAACATAACTTGTATATTTGCCCATTAACCAAATCACTGCGCTATTTTTTGCCTGAGGGTAGTAACTTTCCCCTGGTCTGAAGAAAATGTTAGTCGGTACATTGTTTGCTGAAGTTCTTGTTATTTGAGCAATTTTCTCCCTGGTCCACCTCCAGTTGATAATCCGATCTCCACAAGTGTAACGATGAGGCACACTATCAACGAGGTTGCATTTGCTGCAGAGGTTTGTGTCACTTAAACCGACGGCAAAGAGGCGCTCATTAGTGCTGATGATGTTATTGACTACCTTGTACCACGCTGTTCTCACGTCAGACGAAAGAACATCACTACTGATGTTTTTCCAGACCACATTCCATGCTATTCCAGCATATTTGGTTTCTATGTTATTTTTCCTTTCATGTTTCCGCCTTTCAGCTAAAATCGCCTTTGCTGTAACGTTTTTGGAGTTTAAAATCTTTTTGCTGAGATAACTTAGTTCAAGATAATACTCCCAAATGTGTTTCAGCTTAAAACTTATTTTTTGTATATTTATCGGCGGCTCTACACTTTCTGGCCTGACAATATCATATAGTTTTGCTGTAATGCACCCTGGATCATTACACATTATGCTCCATGTTCGTTTGACATACAAAGCCATCGCTTTAGACTTGATGTCGGTTAGACCCATTCCTCCATTGCTTGGATCCAAAACTGCTGTCTTCACCGGCACTCGAAACAATTTCCCTTTCCACAAGAACTTTGCTAAGGTGGACATGATCGTCTTCGCCACCATTGATGGAATGGGGAGAACCTGTGCTATGTAGTAGGCCTTGGATAAAATATACGTGTTGATAAACAGTATTCTCTGGAACTGGTCTATGCTACGTTGACAGTTTTCAATCAAAGCTCCCATGATTTTTCTTGCCACCTCCCGCCAATTTATTGCTATCATTTTTAAAAGGGACGTTGTCAATGCCATTCCAAGAGCTTTGCGTTCATTAACATGGTTCGCCCACTCAATGCGTAAGTTAACAAGCCGCTTTATATTTAGAAATTTACTTTTATTTTCATTTACCCTCGCACCTGATGCGAAACAGTATTTTGCAAGTATCATCTCTAGTTGTGTCACATCTGTTTGGTCTCTGATGATTACGCCTACATCGTCCGCGTAAGCACCCACCACGGTCTTTGTTCCTTGAATGGTCATGCCTGTCAGCCTGTGCTGTAGCTGTGTCAAGAAAGGTTCCAGCGATATAACGAACAGGAGCATGGATAAGGGGCTTCCTTGGGTAACACCCCTTTTTATTTCAATTTTTTTTGTCAGTTGACAGTTAACGGAGATTTGTGCAGTAACACCCATTGCCCTGTTCTTGATGATGTCGATGGTTTTTGGCAGGAAGTCCATTCGGCGGATTATCTCTATCAGGTATTTGTGATTAATTTGATCAAATGCCTTATGGAAGTCTATGAAAAGCAGTCCACATTTTATGTTACTTGCCTGCGCTAGCGCAATGACATCGCGATACAAAGCCGCAGTTTGTAAAACTGCACAAGTCTGCTGTTGGCCTATGATGTCAGCAGTGCATGGTGTAAAGCGCTTGTTAATTACTCGAGCTATAATTTTATAATCTGAATTTAAAAGCGAAATCAGCCGTAGGTTGTTTATTTTTTTGCAGCCTCTGTTCTTCGGGATCAACACGATTTTGCATTGTTTGAACTCTGCAGGCACTGGCTTTCCTTGTAAGACTTCATTGACAATTTCGGTGAACTTTTCTCCTATTAGGGTCCAAAATCGTTTATAGAATTCAATGGGCAGTCCGTCAGGTCCTGGAGATTTTCTAGGAGGGGAGCTGCACACGATTTCTAATACATCTTCCTTGGTGATGTCCGAAGAAATGTTCTCATCATCATCTCGCGATATTCGTGGAAGATATGTCCCAAAGAGGTCATCGTATTCTCCTTCGTTTGTTTCCCCTGACGCATACATACGTTCATAGTACGCTGAGATCTCTTTAATTATTTCCTTCTGGGTGGTGATTATGGTACCATCATCTATTTGAAGTTCATCCATGAAACTTCTTCTTCTATTTTTGGCGTGTCTGACAAGGTGGAACAATGCAGCAGTCTCATCTTCAGTGACTGACTTTGCTTTGGATTTTATTTTAAGTCCCTCCAGTTCCTTACGTTTCAGACTTATTAACTTTGCTTTTATTTTCTTGATGTCTTTTAATCTTGTACGAATTGCATCTGTCTGATCGTAGAGGTCCCTGAGCACGCTGTAGTAGAATTCTACAGTCTGTTTCCTTTCTCTGGCCATATCTATACTAAAAGATATTAAAACTTTCCTTAGCTTCGGTTTCGCTCGTTGGGTCTACCATTCTATCACACTTGGAAAGTTGTTCAGTGAACGGAGACACATTTCCCAAGCTCTGGTTAGGGCATCTTCTACGTCTTCTTCTGATAATAACGATATACTTAGATTCCACTGGCTTCTTACTCTTCGGGTAGGTTGTAGTGTTAAATTTACGCAGGTCAGCAACGCACTGTGATCGGAAAAACTAACGGGAACAGTTTCTGTTTTCAGTACTTTATCTGCTAAATTTTCCGATACGTAAATTCTGTCAATTCTACTACAGGAATTCGCAACAATATGAGTGAAGTTCACCATTGTTGGGTATTTTATTTCCCACGCATCTTTTAATTTTAAATCAACAACAAGACGTCTCAAGTCAGTTGAGTAATTGAAGTTGGGGGTTTGATCCTTTCGACTCAATACACAATTAAAATCTCCCCCTATTATAAGTTGGAGGGGGTTTTTCCTCAGTAAATAAATTACGCTTTCATTAAAGAATGTGGCTCTTGCAGCTCTATTACTGCTGCCAGAAGGAGCATATAAATTGACTATAGTAACTCCTGCTACATTTATTCCAATACCTCGCCCCGATTCTAATTTATCAACGTCATGTACGGGGATGCCTTCTCTTACTAAAATGGCCGTGCCAACATTCGTTTCAGTGGAAATATTGTAAAAATCAACGTAATTGGAAAAATTTAATTGTGGGAATACCACTTCCTGTAGGAGAGCAATATCCGTCGCTGACTCATACAGAAACTGTTTCAGAGCAGCTATTTTAACATCCGACTGTATTCTATTAATGTTTAACGTGGTAATCGTATATGACTGTAACATAGGGGAGTGACCTTTTTCCCGCTAGTCTATCATTTCATGCCACTCCATGCCGGATACTTCCTGAGAATCTGACTGGAGACCACCGTCACGGTTTGCATTAGAACCTTTCTTTTTACTTTTCTTGCGGTTTGCATTGACACTAGCCTTCACCGAATGTCTGCTCCGCCCACCCCCTGAACAGTTTTCCACCGAGAGCGGTGTCGGTGGATCTGAGGGGCAGTCGTGTGCCACCATCTCGTCTGCCAAAGGCGGCGCAGAAGCAGTTTGCAAACACTCTTCCAATGCCCCATCACTTCTATAAACACTTTCGTTTACTGTTTGTGTGTTATTGTTGTAAAACTCCGCTTCTTCGTCTTGGGATTTGGGCTGTGACGTCGCCTGTTGTTGACAATCACTCGCTACCTCGTCATGTTTGCTTTCAGTTGCATCTGCGAGTGAATCTGTCTGCATTGATTGACGTACGGGTACTGCAGCGCGGGGTTGTGGCGTCACCAAGAGCAGCGCATTGCCATCTACTGGCGCGTCCAGCGCTACAGAATAGGACTCTGATGTCACTTCGACCTGTTCAGGTGATGGTAGCATATTCGATCTGTCTACTGATGTACTTAACTCAGAGTTCGAATCTATGCTGACAATATTGTCTGAAACAGTTTCCAGTACTGTTTTCTGAATGCCACCTACAGCTTTCAGCGATAGGTTGATATCTTCTTCATCTGTGCTACTGCCGTCACAAGTTCGACGTCTCTTGTTAGTGGCTATACTACTTTTTCCAGCCGGATTGTCTACAGTGTCTTTCCTGAGTAAAGGTGGAAATGCTTCAAGAGTATTTTGTGGCCTGTCGTCTACATTCCCCGAAATGCTGGAAACTTCACCACCCGTCATCTGATTTTCAGTCACAAGATCAGCCAGTGTTAACCTTTTACGCTGTTGTAAATTATTCTGCAATACAAACACCTTTTTTGGACAGTTTTGCCGGAGATGCCCACTTTCATTACATATATGACAAGTCAAAGTCTGTCCATTGTATATAACGTGCGCTTTGTAGCCACAAACCAAAATATGAGATGGAATGTTTTGTTTGACATGCATATCGACAGAACGAACGCCACTAAAGCATTGCAATCTATGCTGGCTTGACCATCGTTCATTACGAATTTGTCTGACGTCACCGTATTTAAATAATGCGTCTTTTAAGTAGCAGTTTTCTACCTCAGGAGGCAAATTAAATACTCTGACTTGTTTATAATCAACATCAGCATTTGAAATAGTAACTGTACTCACCGAATTATCGCGATGGCGGAATTCAGCTTTTCCTTCAAATTTCTGCAAAATCCGTTCCAACACCAACGGGGAAAGCAGCTTCACAAAAAAGCAGTATTGCTCCAAGTCATAATAAGCAGTGTGCGTCTGATCCGAAGTAATGCCAATAACGTCAACGATCCAGTCATGAATTTCTAGTGAACTTGGCTGAACATTACGGGTTGCTTTGTCAAATCCAAATCTTAGGGTAAGCTTTCTGGGAAACATTGTTGCCATGTCAGCAGTTAACAGTTCGCGAATACAAGGAACTAAAATGCTGCATCACCACAATTACGATTTTACACAACACTGTTACGCAGAGTCATGAAATCCAAACAGAAGCGCCACAGCGCGTCCGCTCAGGACGGCCGGAAAAGCCCATAGTCTGGTTCCAGATAAACTAAACTTCTGTGTAATTGCTTGTCAGAAGGCTATGAACGATAATGGACACCGCTCAAAGTGTAACTGTCTGTAATACAACTATATTTTTAAATTATTTCACAATGCGAACCAAACTGCGATCTCTGTTGGTCTTCTCCATCAACTCGATTAACCCTATGATCCTGCACTTGGCAAACTAATGACAGGACAAATAATGGTGTTTCGTTATAGCTCAAACAGTTGTTGATCTCAGTAGCACTCATAATCTTCCTTTCTGCTGATAATCTGTGTTATTCACTGAGTAAGGAATAATATATAACTGTAATACAAAATGGAAGCACCAAAAATAATACACGTATATACTGAACATGCATATACATAGATTGAACTACCTGTCTATGCCATTAACTGCTTAAAAATAATCTTTGTCGTCTACACTTCCATTTAATGTGAAGATGGTTCCTTCTGTTTCATTCTACAACTGAGACTGAGCTCCGTCTATTCTGGGGGAGCGGGCCTAAAATCCTCGTCTGATCATTGTGACTTAAATTTGCCATGGGTTACATAAACTACTTACGAGGAATGCCGTCGTAGAAACCTTGAAACTCACTACCGGTTTCCTGCCATATGTTATCCAGTCCGAGATTCTGTTCCTGTCTGACGACTTGATGAGAAGGTAAGCTGTAAACTTCATTTTATAACGACTACACTGAGGCCGAGGTTGGCGTAATGTTGAAAGCTATCCCTCCTTCTCTTTACGTAATTTTCTACACTATATCTATATTTACTGTGATGTGACATAGATTTATCTATACATGCGTCATACGTATTTTCCATTTGTGAAGACATCGGTTGCACGAAAGCGTGGCAGTCATTAAAACAAAACAAAATTACTGATTTACTGCTCAAGTAAGTTTTGTTTCTAGGCTCGATTACACGTTTCAGTGGTCATGTCATCATCAGCATTTCTGCATCGTAGAATGTACTTGTGACATGTAGCCGGCCAGGGTGGCCGAGCGGTTCTAGGCGCTACAGTCCAGCGCGACCGCTACGGTCGCAGGTTCGAATCCTGCCCCGGGCATGGATGTGTGTGATGTCCTTAGGTTAGTTAGGTTTAAGTAGTTCTAAGTTCTAGGGGACTGATGACCTCAGAAGTTAAGTCCCATAGTGCTCAGAGCCATTTGAACCATGTACATATATCGTCTCTTTGACATACAGCGATGTGATGAGGTTACATGTTGTCTTTCACTACTGGTGAAACGATTAACGTTATTTAGAGCACACACAGTTTTCCATTCTTAGAGTTAGGCTGAATAGCTCTCCCAGTTAAGGAATCGTTCAGGTAAAATGTAGGCTTCGCAAGAAATTAAGAGCAAACTGTCAGATGCAGGAAAATTATAGTAGATGAAGAGGATTGTACGCTGTAAAAACTAACAGATTTTTCCATATGTTGACAACGTCTCACCCTAGATAACCAGAATCCTCTGTTTATTTAAAGTTAAAATGGTTTTCTGTCCAACATTTGAGACTGTAGATTAAAAAATGGTTCAGATGTCTCTGAGCACTATGGGACTTAACGTCTGAGGTCATCAGTCCCCTAGAACTTAGAACTACTTAAACCTAACTAACGCCGGCCGTAGTGGCCGTGCGGTTCTAGGCGCAGCAGTCTGGAACCGCGAGATCGCTACGGTCGCAGGTTCGAATCCTGCCTCGAGCATGGATGTGTGTGATGTCCTTAGGTTAGTTAGGTTTAACTAGTTTAACTAGTTCTTAGTTCTAGGGGACTAATGACGTTAGAAGTTGAGTCCCATAGTGCTCAGAGCCATTTGATTTTTGAACCTAACTAACCTAAGGACATCACACACACCCATGCCCGAGGCCGGATTCGAACCTGCGACCGTAGCGGTTCCAGACTGTAGCGCCTAGAACCGCTTGGCCACACCGGCCGGCGATTGTAGATTATTTTCGGTCGCTGACGAATGATATTGTTGCGGAAGGCTGGAATCTACAGAATACCTAACCAGTAGCGTGTTGAAGGACGTTGTCTAGAACAACAACATTTGACGTTCCCTTTACAACCAAAGAAGTTTACTAATCTTGAGCATTGTACGAGGGAAACTCGTGAAGTAAGGAACGACTGGTCGCGAAATGCAAACCACAGTGAAAATCCGGTGCACTTTGCACAGATGTGTTGAGTAGTGTCTCTAGTACTCTAGTACGCCCATCGATAGCATCACGTAGCTCTTCTCAGTTCTGAGCGCACAGTGAGTGAGTAAAGATGCCCAGAAAATGGTGTCTCCCGCCAAGTATGGGTGCCTGTTGAGAGGTTTCCCCTGATTTCATGCAACCCCACATATCTTAACTGTCATGCATTTCCTTCTTCATGACAATTCTCGGCCACACACTGCAGGGGCAATGAGGACGCTTCTGCAGCATTTTCGATGGGAATTGTTTGATCACACACCATTCAGCCTGGACTTGGCTCCCTCTTATTTTCAACTCTGCTCATATGAGCCGCTGGCTATGACGACAGCATTTTGGTACAGACATCTCAGTCGGGGCGGCGACTATGGATAGAAGTAACTGGAAGTTGTAGCAAACTGTTGCCTATAAAACAGTTTTGATTTTCACTGTGGCTTTCATTTCGTTCCTTACTTTCCGAATACCCCTGTATAGTCGCAGTGCATTCACTGTTATAAATAAATACGTGGACGTCAAAATTAAAGTTAGAGAATGTTAATAATGTTCGTTTTATTCAAAAAGATTTAGGAGTTTTCAGATAAAACATTAGAAGGTATTACTTTTCAGCACGCCCTTATAAATAACTTGTTTGCTGCTGCAAAACTGATAACATACTCTGATACCACATGATTATGCTGCTTACCACACCAGCGTAAAAAGTAATGCGAGATAATATAAAATAAATGCTTTATTAAGAACGCTCTGAGAGTCATACCAGCAACATGTTTGGTCGTAAGAGCCAATAGGATAGTTTTTACAAGTTCATTCTTGCAAAGAAGAGCAAGAGTGACTGTTGGGAGGGGGAAGTAGAGATGGTTCTGTGACAGGAGACACTCTTCCAGTTCGCTCCTCTCCAGTTTTCCTCGGAAGTATGGTGGTGACCTGTCGTCGCCGGTAGATGTAGTGAAAGAAGCCGGCCGAAGTGGCCGTGCGGTTAAAGGCGCTGCAGTCTGGAACCGCAAGACCGCTACGGTCGCAGGTTCGAATCCTGCCTCGGGCATGGATGTTTGTGATGACCTTAGGTAAGTTAGGTTTAACTAGTTCTAAGTTCTAGGGGACTAATGACCTCAGCAGTTGAGTCCCATAGTGCTCAGAGCCATTTTTGAGTGAAAGAAGATTCGGAATTAGTTATTTATTTTCTTAAGTTAAAAGCAGTGCCTTGGCTCGCTGTTGATATCGACTGTCGATGCCTGTCGACGAATCGCGTAGTATGGACTTAAGTGTCCTGAAGGTAGCTGAAGACGCACACCCGTTTCTCTCCGGCTGCTGCTATGGGGGTTGCTGCTCGCGGTGGCCTCGGCACTGGCTGTATCGTGACGCCGCGACAGTGAGTGAAGGGGGCACGTGTGTTGGACTTCCAAACTCCGATTTGGGAAGTGCTCTGTCCCTCCCGCTCATAGCCGTTCTTCTTCATCTGTTGCCCTACGACACGGTTGTCGTGTAGCCGCGTAGTACGAGGATGCTGCCGTTCATGTAGGCCCTGGCCCGTCTGCCGAAATATCAGGAACGCTGGTATCCTGAATGGGATGATAAGAAAGACCCTCCGGTCCACCCATCTGCGACAGCGGTAGACTGTGGTGTTGAACAGTGCGACAACTGATGTGGGCCAGACGTCACTTTGCTGTAACAAGGGAATCGAATGCGTATGGTTTGTAGACCATTGATCCGTTTGACCGACTCCTACCAGCTAAAATGCTGCGGTATTTTGGAGCTAAATAGTGGCTGATATTTACTCGACGTCACTTGTCATGACCACATAGGTCTCGGTAATACGAAGGTTTCAGCAGTTCTCACTCTGTCGTGCTTGGTTAACGAGTTTGTTATAATATATGACTGGTTCGTAAAAGCTCTCGGCACACGCCGTTGCTTTAGCAGTAGTGTTTCTTTCATCACGTAACAAAGGTGACTTGATTCTGTCTAGCTGCTCTGCGTGCAGCATTTCTGCTGAGGTCCGCTGTCTGGCTCAACGGAAGCGCCGCTAGTTTTTTTTTTTCTTTCTTTCTTTTTCCCTGACCAGTCCCAGTGGTGAAATGTTATTCTCCGCGACAGCCTCGTGTTCACACCGTCGTACCGTCGTAATGTAAGCGAGGTAGCTTCGCTCCGGGACTTTGAAAATTTCAAGTGTTAGCTGATTTGTACAAGTTTGGCATGCAACAGAAGAAAACAGCAACCAGCCACTGTTGACATTTTTTTCACTTTTATTTGTTTGGCCTTCGACAATTAACGGCCATTCAGCCATTTTAAAGCTATTTATTTACACAAGTAGCACCATTGCTGGTTCCGAACCGACAGGTTCGTCATCAGACGGGAGTTCACGTTTATGTTACATTTGTTGTTGTTTATATAAGCGGTTGGCTTTTTTTTATCCACTTGTCATATCAGTTCAATTTTTAAACTCCAGTGAGAGGTACAAATTGATAGAAAGACCGTGCACCATCTACTAACACATTTTTGGAAGGCTTTCACCATAGTTTGCCACCTGGATGAAGACTATGGACATGCTACAGAGTATACAGAACGCAATAGCATTAAAATCACGTTTTATGAAGAAATGACACGTAGAACGTTTTACATTTACACTCTTAAATTCCTATGACGGAAGAATATAGTCTACATGAAATGCATTGTAAAGATAGTGAACTGTATATATCGAGCATAATTCATTTTCAAGCGTCACCAAATTATAATCAAGCTATTATCACTACGTTTACATATACAGGATAGTCACAAAGAGTTTGAAAGGCTTGTACGGCTCTCGCTGGTAAATAACAATTTTACGTTGCTCCGTTTTTGAGTTAAGTAGCACTGAAGTTAGATAATTTAGACATTGCACGCGCAGATTCAAACGGCCCTCCAGAAGCAATTAGTGTCAGCTGTTCTCATAGCATAGATGATACCGCACAGGACTGCTCAGCTTTTGTCAGGGGTTCGATCTGTACTACCGTTCCAAGCCTAATTTTTTAATCGCGTTCTTGTTCGTTTTTAGGAAACCAAACAAATAACAAATATGACGACACCGTTTGCGACGGGGTGCTCGAATTTGCGCGGGCAAAGTTCTGACTGGCTAACGTCAATGCTAATTAACTCGGAAACGGCTCAACGCATCGAATTTTTTTCTTAACAGTTATTTCTCAGCGCAACCTACCCTGCAACACCCTTACAAGCTTTTCATATTGTTTCTGATCATCCTGTATACAGGGTGGTCCATTGATAGTGAGCAGGCCAAATATCTCACGAAATAAGCATCAAACGAAAAAACTGCAAAGAACGAAACTCGTCTAGCTTGAAGGGGGAAACCAGATGGCGCTATGCTTGGTCCGCTAGATGGCGCTGCCATAGGTCAAAGGATATCAACTGCGTTTTTATAAATAGGAACCCCAATTTTTATTACATATTCCTGTAGTACGTAAAGAAATATGAATGTTTTACTTGGACTAGTTTTTTCGCTTTGTGATAGATGGCGCTGTAATAGTCACAAACGTATAAGTACGTGGTATCACGTAACATTCCGCCAGTGCGGACGGTATTACCCGTGTTAAAAAGGACCGTTTACCAATTGCAGAAAAGGTCGATATCATGTTGATGCATGGCTATTGTAATCAAAATGCCCAACGGGCGTGTGCTATGTATGCTGCTCGGTATCCTGGACGACATCATCCAAGTGTCTGGACCGTTCGCCGGATAGTTACGTTATTTAAGGAAACCGGAAATGTTCAGCCATACGTGAAACGTCAACCACGACCTGCAACAAATGACGATGCCCATGTAGGTGTTTTAGCTGCTGTCGCGGATAATCCGCACATAAGTAGCAGACAAATTGCGAGAGAATCGAGAATCTCAAAACCGTCGGTGCTGAAAATGCTACATCAACATCGATTGCACCCATATCATATTTCTATGAACCAGGAATTGCATGGCGACGACTCTGAACGTCGTGTACAGTTCTGACACTGGGCACAAGTGAAATTACGGAGCGATGACAGATTTTTTGCACGCGTTCTATTTAGCGACGAAGCGTCATTCACCAACAGCGGTAACGTAAACCGGCATAATATGCACTATTGGGCAACGGAAGATCCACGATGGCTGCGACATGTAGAACATCAGCGACCTTGACGGGTTAATGTATGGTGCAGCATTATGGGAAGAAGGATAATTGGTCCCCATTTTATCAATGGCAATCTAAATGGTGCAATGTATGCTGATTTCCTACGTAATGTTCTACCGATGTTACTACAAGATATTTCACTGCATGACAGAATGGCGATGTACTTCCAACATGATGGATGTCCGGCACATAGCTCGCGTGCGGTTGAAGCGGTATTGAATAGCATATTTCATGACAGGTGGATCGGTCGTCGAAGGACCATACCATGGCCCGCACGTTCACCGGATCTGACGTCCTCGGATTTCTTTCTGTGGGGAAAGTTGAAGGATATTTGCTATCGTGATCCACCGACAACGCCTGACAACATGCATCAGCGCATTGTCAGTGCATGTGCGAACGCTACGGAAGGCGAACTACTCGCTGTTGAGAGGAATGACGTTACACGTATTGCCAAATGCAATGAGGTTGACGGACATCATTTTGAACATTTATTGCATTAATGTGGTACCGACAGGTAATCACGCTGTAACAGCATGCGTTCTCAGAAATGATAAGTTCACAAAGGTACATGTATCACATTGCAACAACCGAAATAAAATGTTTAAACGTACCTACGATCTGTATTTTAATTTAAAATACCTACCTGTTACCAACTGTTCGTCTAAAATTGTGAGCCATATGTTTGTGAATATTACAGCGCCATCTATCACAAAGCGAAAAAAGTGTTCCAACTAAAACATTCATATTTCTTTACGTACTACAAGAATATGTAATAAAAATGGGGTTCCTATTTTTTAAAAAAAAACGCAGTTGATATCCTTTTGACCTATGGCAACGCGATCTAGCAGGCCAACCATAGCGCCATCTGGTTTCCCCCCTCAAGCTAGACAAGTTTCGTTCTTTGTAGTTTTTTCGTTTGACGCTTATTTCGTGAGATATTCGGCCCGGTCACGATCAGTGGACCACCCTGTATACACAAAACTTTAACATTTGGTCGTATTATAAGTTTTTATTTGCGCAATAAGACTGTAAATGATGTTTGTCAAATATGACGTGCTTCTTTTTTGTTACATTTGTGTATGGTTGTTACGTTGTCGATCTGTGTGTCAAAGATATGATTTCTTTTTCAATTTTTATCTTTGATGAAAGTCGACGTTCAGATTGGTTATAACTAAACTTACGTTACTTGAGCAACTGTAGGCGAAAAACTAGTAACCGTTTGGGTACCCAACTTCATAGGAATGATGGTCACACTGTGCGCTGCCGGATAGTAGTGTCTGAGTCACGACTTGCCGTTAGGCACCAGTACTGGAATGGCGACGTAGGCCTGAAACACAAGCATCAGTGTAGTTCCTTCACTGATAGCGTCCAACGTTTCGAGTTTGGACGCCTTTGCTGTCCTTTGTTTCTTAGCAATATTTCTAACAGCTTACCGTTTAGTTTTTCTCTATTCATTATGTAACGGATTACCTGATCCATTTCACTCAAATGTAGGAGCGACACAAATCTTCTAGCCTTAACGCTACTCTTAGTTTCTTCTGTGCTAGGACTACTCCTATTTTTATGAAGGAAGCAGTCAAAGCTGAATTCGATAATTTAAGGGTACCGAGTGTAGTGAAACTGATCGTTTCTAGCCCGTAGCCCTGTCCCTGACGATGATTGAAAAGCCTAAAGGGACAGTGATTATTTGAGGTGATTTTAAATCATCATTCAACACACACTCTAACATCTATGTGTACCTGCTTCCACATCGGGAAAAGCTGTTTGGAGTCTAATACTGTTTTCAACTAAACTTCGCTGATTCATACTTGTAGTTAAATACAGAATATATAACAATGGTATTAAAGACACGATTTGGGCTCCATTTGCACTTCTGGCAAATAAAATTGCACCGCAAATAAGACCGTATGCAACAAATGTTAAATTTTCATGCTGTGTACGAAATGCAAAAAGACTAGTATTTCAGCGCCACCATAAAAACCTAGATGGAGTTATTTCTACCTAGTATGTAACCAAAGATTCGCATTTAAATGTTGTTTCTTTTTGACGTAGTCATGCTATGCCTCGTGTAGAAATGAAACGAACCAGCACGTTTCAGAATTCGACAGTGGTAATATTGTGTCCTATCCCGACTATAGTTTACTGCACCGCAATATTGCTGCTCGCGTAGAGCGGGATCCCGCGATTGTAATGCAAACAGGGAATCGATTTGTTCGGGACGACCATCTCAGCGCCATCCATGGTTACACAGCCATGCATAATCGCACAGTCACGTCACGTGTCTTTAGTCAGGAAATGGGCTTGTTTGCAGCAACACAAGCATCCACACGGACAGTGAGATAACCTGTGGAGCACCTCGGATTGCATACGCGTTAACCCCCTTGACGCGACAGCAGACAAAGCCTCTCTGACAGTTGTGCTCCCAACGGTAACACAACACAGGGAGTCGGCTATTCAACGAATCCGCGTGCAGCATCACGATGGACATACAGGTGTATGGAGGCTCAGAGGATAGCGTACGTTGATGGCATAGCCGTGTCTCTCATCAAAGCCAAGTTCGAATGAGTGTCGGCCATGTTAGAGCTGTTGTTGCTGTCAGAGGTCGCAGCTGTCTGTACTAAATCATGTAACTAGATAAGATTATGGTGTAACAGTTCACATCTACGGCTACATCATAGTCAGCAAGCCACCTAGTGGTGTGTGGCGGGGGGTATTTGAGGTACTACTAACTGATTCCCCCTCCCCCGTTCCATTTGCGAATGGCGTGTCGGGAGAATGATTGTCGTAAGCCTCTGTATTGGTTCTAATTTCTCTAATTTTCACGTCGTGTTCGTTTCACGAGATGCTAGTGACAGGAAGTAATATGTTGACCGAATCTTTCCGGAATGCACTCTCTCGAAATTTCAATAGTAAACATCTCCGTGATGCACAACGCCTCTCTTGTAACGTCTGTCATTGTAGTTTGTTGAGCGTTTTTGTAACGCTCTCGCGCCGATTCAACGATCCGATAATGAAACACGCCGCTTATCGTTGGATCTTCTCTATCTCTCCGATCAGTCCTACCTTGTAAGGATCCCAGGCAGATGAACAGTCCTCCCGACTCGGCAGCGTTAGTGGCAGAACAACTGAGAGAAAATCTGGAATACATTTCACATAAATTTCCTCAGCATGGTATAGTTATAGATATATTTATTTATGTATTTATTTTAACTCAGATGTTTAGGACGGGTGGTAGGGACAGAGCATCGAGTGACATTATACTGAGTGCACTATTCGAAAATTACCTCGAGCAATTAAACAGAGAACCGACTCGTGGAGATAACATCTTGGACCTACTGATAACAAACAGACCCGAAATTTTCGACTCTGTAAGCGCAGAACAGGGAATCAGTGATCATAAGGCCGTTGCAGCATCCCTGAATATGGAAGTAAATAGGATTATAAAAATAGGGAGAAAGGTTTATCTGTTTAGCAAGAGTAATAGGAGGCAGATTTCAGACTACCTAACAGATCAAAATGAAAATTTCTGTTCCGACATACAATGTTGAGTGTTTATGGAAAAAGTTCAAGGCAATCGTAAAATGCGTTTTAGACAGGTACGTGCAGAGTAAAACTGTGAGGGACGGGAAAAACCAACGGTGGTTCAACAACAAAGTTAGGAAACTACTGCGAAAGCAAAGGGAGCTTCACTGCAAGTTTAAACGCAGCCAAAACGTCTCAGACAAACAGAAGCTAAACGATGTCAAAGGTCAAAGTTAGCGTACGGAGGGCTATGTGTGAAGCGTTCAGTGAATTCGAAAATAAAATTCTATGTACCGACTTGACAGAAAATCCTAGAAAGTTCTGGTCTTACGTTAACTCAGTAAGTCGATCGAAACATCATATCCAGACACTCTGGGATGATGATTTCAAAAAAAATTGGTTCAAATGGCTCTGAGCACTACGGGACGTAACATCGGTGGTCATCAGTCGCCTAGAACTTAGAACTACTTAAACCTAACTAACCTAAGGACATCACGCACATCCATGCCCGAGGCAGGATTCGAACCTGCGACCGTAGTGGTCACGCGGTTCCAGACTGATGTGCCTAGAACCGCACGGCCACAACGGCCGGCTGATGATGATTTCATTGAAACAGAGGATGACACGCGTAAAGCTGAAATACTAAACACCGTTTTCCAAAGCTGTTTCGCAGAGGAACACCGCACTGCAGTTCCTTCTCTAAATCACCGCACGAACGAAAAAAAATGGCTGACATCGAAATAAGTGTCCAAGGAATAGAAAAGCAACTGAAATCGCTCAACAGGGGAAAGTCCACTGGACCTGACGGGATACCAATTCGATTCTACACAGAGTATGCGACAGAAATTGCTACCCTTCTAACACCCGAGTACCGCAAGTCTCTAGAGGAGCGGAAGGTTCAAATGATTGGAAAAGAGCACAGGTAGACCCAGTTTTCAATAAGGGTCGTCAAGCAGATGCGCAAAACTATAGGCCTATATCTCTGAAATCGATCTGTTGTAGAATTTTAGAACATGTTTTTTGCTCGTGTATCGTGTCATTTCTGGAAACCCAGAATCTACTCTGTAGGAATCAACATGGATTCCGGAAACAGCGATCGTGTGAGACCCAACTCGCTTTATTTGTTCACGAGACCCAGAAAATATTAGATACAGGCTCCCAGGTAGATGCCATTTTCCTTGACTTCCGGAAGGCGTTCGATACAGTTCCGCACTGTCGCCTGGTAAACAAAGTAAGAGTCTACAGAATATCAGACCAGCTGTGTGGCTGGATTGAAGAGTTTTTAGCAAACAGAACACAGCATGTTGTGTAAGTAGGCTGTTTATGTTTTCTTATTGGCAACGTTACGTAGCGCTCTGTATGAAAATCACTGGCTGTGCTGTGTGCAGTCTGTGGCTAGTTTGCATTGTTGTCTGCCATTGTAGTGTTGGGCAGCGGCAGCTGGATGTTAACAGCGCGTAGCGTTGCGCAGTTGGTGGTGAGCCGCCAGCAGTGGTGGATGTGGGGAGGGAGATGGCGGAGTTTGGAAATTTGTAAGACTGGATGTCACGAACATGTATCTTATGGTTTTTCAACACTATTAAGGTAAATACATTGTTTGTTCTCTAATAAAATAAGGGGACGTTTCAGTTGTTCTCAATGGAGAGACGTCTACAGACGTTAAAGTAATCTCTGGCGTGCCACACGGGAGTGTTATGGGACCATGGCTTTTCACAATATATATAAATGACCTAGTAGATAGTGTCGGAAGTTCCATGCGGCTTTTCGCGGATGATGCTGTAGTATACAGAGACGTTGCAGCATTAGAAAATTGCAGCGAAATGCAAGAAGACCTGCGGAGGATAGTCACTTGGTGCAGGGAGTGGCAACTGACCCTTAACATAGACAAATGTAATGTATTGCGAATACATAGAAAGAAGGATCCTTTATTGTACGATTATACGATAGCGGAACTAACACTGGTAGCAGTTACTTCTGTAAAATATCTGGGAGTATGCGTACGGAACGATTTGAAGTGGAATGATCATATAAAATTAATTGTTGGTAAGGCGGGTGCCAGGTTGAGATTTATTGGGAGAGTCCTTAGAAAATGTAGTCCATCAACAAAGGAGGTGGCTTACACAACACTCGTTCGACCTATGCTTGAGTATTGCTCATCAGTGTGAGATCCGTACCAGGTCGGGTTGACGGAGGAGATAGAGAAGATCCAAAGCAGAGCGGAGCGTTTCGTCACAGGGTTATTTGGTAAGCGTGATAGCGTTACGGAGATGTTTAGCAAGCTCAAGTGGCACACTCTGCAGGAGAGGCGCTCTGCATCGCGGTGTAGCTTGTTGGCCAAGTTTGGCGAGGGCGCGTTTCTGGATGAGGTATCGAATATATTGCTTCCCCCTACTTATACCTCCCGAGGAGATCACGAATGTAAAATTAGAGAGATTCGAGCCCGCGCGGAGGCTTTCCGGCAGTCGTTCTTCCCGCGAACCATACGCGACTGGAACAGGACAGGGAGGTAATGACAGTGGCGAGTAAAGTGGCCTCCGCCACACACCGTTGGGTGGCTTGCGGAGTATAAATGTAGATGTAGAATTCTCGAACAAGAGCCTTGTATGCCACTTCCTTCGTGGATGAGTTACATTTCATTGAGTTTCTTACTATGAATCTCGTTCTTGCATTAGCTGTTTCTGCTATTTGTTTTATGTCGTCATTCCACATAAGGTCGCTCTGGATAGTCAGATATTTTACGTTAGATACTTTTTCCAGCAACATCCATAGGGTAGCTATGCAGTTGGGCTTTCTTTTACTATGCGTGCTGGATATGTTTCATTCATTTACATTCAGAGTCAACTGCTAGAGCCTGCACCTTACATCAGTCCTCTGCAAGTCATTCTGCAAATCGATACTGTCTTCTGGCGTTGCTACTTTCTTATAGACAACCGCCACATCTGCGAACAGTCTTAAAGAGCTTCCGGCGCTTTCTACTAGATCATTTATGTACACTGATCAGCCAGATCAGGCAGGGTGTCCACCTTTGGCACGGATAACAGCGGCGATGCGTCGTGGCATGGAAGTAATGAGGTCTTGGTAGGTAGCCGGAGGTAGTCGGCACCACATCTGCACACACGAGTCTCCTAATTTCTGTAAATTCCGGAGAGTGGGGTGTAGAGGAGTCGATGAACTATGACGCCGCGTTCTTTCACATCCCAGATGTGTTCAATCGGATTCAGGTCTGGCGAACTGGGAGGCCAGGCCAGCAACTGGCACTCGCCACTCTGTTCCTCGAACCACTCCACTACACTCCTGGCCTTGAGGCATGGCACATTATCTTGTTCAAAAATGCCACTGCCGTCGGGTAATATGGTCGACATGAAGGGCTGTAGATGGTCTGCAACCTGTGTACGACACTTTGTCCATCATGGTGCCTTGCACGAGCTCCACTGGACCCATGATTGTCCACGTGGGAGTTCCCCAGAGCATAACGGAGCCGCCGCCAGCTTGTCTCAGTCTCGCAGTACAGGTGTCAAGGAGCTGTTTTCCTTTAAGACGACGGATTCGCGCCCTCCTATCGGCATGATGAACAAGATATCGGGATTCATCAGACCACGCAGCGCTCTGCCAAAGTCCATTGCCGATGGTCATGTGCCCATTTCAGTCAAAGTTGCCAATGTCGTGGAGTTAACATTGGCACATGCATGGATCGTCGACTGCAGAGGCCCGTCGTTAAGAGTGTTCGGTGCACTGTGTGTTCAGACGCACTTGTACTCTGCCCAACATTCCACCACAGTTCGCCGCCTCTTGCTGTGCTGGTACTGCGAACTGCTGAAAGCAAGGGGAAACTACAGCCGTAAGTTTTCCCGAGGAAATGCAGCTTTACTGTATGATTAAATGATGATGGCGTCCTCTTGGGTAAAATATTCCGGAGGTAAAATAGTCCCCCATTCGGATCTCCGGGCGGGGACTACTCAAGAGGACGTTGTTATCAGGAGAAAGAAAACTGGCGTTCTACGGATCGGAGCGTGGAATGTCAGATCCCTTAATCGGGCAGGTAGGTTAGAAAATTTAAAAAGGGAAGTGGATAGGTTAAAGTTAGATATAGTGGGAATCAGTGAAGTTCGGTGGCAGGAGGAACAAGACTTTTGGTCAGGTGATTACAGGGTTATAAATACAAAATCAAATAGGGGTAATGCACGAGTAGGTTTAATAATGAGTAAAAAAATAGGAGTGCGGGTTAGCTACTACAAACAGCATAGTGAACGCATTATTGTGGCCAAGATAGACACAAAGCCCATGCCTACTACAGTAGTACAAGTTTATATGCCAACTAGCTCTGCAGATGATGAAGAAATTGATGAAATGTATGACGAAATAAAAGAAATTATTCAGGTAGTGAAGGGAGACGAAAATTTAATAGTCATGGGTGACTGGAACTCGTCAGTAGGAAAAGGGAGAGAAGGAAACATAGTAGGTGAATATGGATTGGGGGGAAGAAATGAAAGAGGAAGCCGCCTTGTAGAATTTTGCACAGAGCATAACTTAATCATAGCTAACACTTGGTTCAAGAATCATAAAAGAAGGTTGTATACCTGGAAGAATCCTGGAGATACTAAAAGGTATCAGATAGATTATATAATGGTAAGACAGAGATTTAGGAACCAGGTTTTAAATTGTAAGACATTTCCAGGGGCAGATGTGGATTCTGACCACAATCTATTGGTTATGAACTGCAGATTGAAACTGAAGAAACTGCAAAAGGGTGGGAATTTAAGGAGATGGGACCTGGATAAACTGAAAGAACCAGAGGTTGTTGAGTGTTTCAGGGAGAGCATAAGGGAACAATTGACAGGAATGGGGGAAAGAAATACAGTAGAAGAAGAATGGGTAGCTCTGAGGGATGAAGTAGTGAAGGCAGCAGAGGATCAAGTAGGTAAAAAATGAGGGCTAATAGAAATCCTTGGGTAACAGAAGAAATATTGAAGTTAATTGATGAAAGGAGAAAATATAAAAATGCAGTAAATGAAGCAGGCAAAAAGGAATACAAACGTCTCAAAAATGAGATCGACAGGAAGTGCAAAATGGCTAAGCAGGGATGGCTAGAGGACAAATGTAAGGATGTAGAGGCTTGTCTCACTAGGGGTAAGATAGATACTGCCTGCAGGAAAATTAAAGAGACCTTTGGAGAGAAGAGAACCACTTGTAGGAATATCAAGAGCTCAGATGGCAACCCAGTTCTAAGCAAAGAAGGGAAGGCAGAAAGGTGGAAGGAGTATGTAGAGGGTTTATACAAGGGCGATGTACTTGAGGACAATATTATGGAAATGGAAGAGGATGTAGATGAAGATGAAATGGGAGATAAGATATTGCGTGAAGAGTTTGACAGAGCACTGAAAGACCTGAGTCGAAACAAGGCCCCGGGAGAAGACAACATTCCATTAGAACTACTGACGGCCTTCGGAGAGCCAGTCATGACAAAACTCTACCATCTGGTGAGCAAGATGTATGAGACAGGCGAAATACCCACAGACTTCAAGAAGAATATAATAATTCCAATCCCAAAGAAAGCAGGTGTTGACAGATGTGAAAATTACCGAACTATCAGTTTAATAAGTCACAGCTGCAAAATACTAACGCGAATTCTTTACAGACGAATGGAAAAACTGGTAGAAGCGGACCTCGGGGAAGATCAGTTTGGATTCCGTAGAAATGTTGGAACACGTGAGGCAATACTAACCTTACGACTTATCTTAGAAGAAAGATTAAGAAAAGGCAAACCTACGTTTCTAGCATTTGTAGACTTAGAGAAAGCTTTTGACAACGTTAACTGGAATAATCTCTTTCAAATTCTGAAGGTGGCAGGGGTAAAATACAGGGAGCGAAAGGCTATTTACAATTTGTACGGAAACCAGATGGCAGTTATAAGAGTCGAGGGGCATGAAAGGGAAGCAGTGGTTGGGAAAGGAGTGAGACAGGGTTGTAGTCTCTCCCCGATGTTATTCAATCTGTATATTGAGCAAGCAGTAAAGGAAACAAAAGAAAAATTCGGAGTAGGTATTAAAATTCATGGAGAAGAAGTAAAGACTTTGAGGTTCGCCGATGACATTGTAATTCTCTCAGAGACAGCAAAGGACTTGGAAGAGCAGTTGAACGGAATGGACAGTGTCTTGAAAGGAGGATATAAGATGAGCATCAACAAAAGCAAAACGAGGATAATGGAATGTAGTCAAAGTAAATCGGGTGATGCTGAGGGGATTAGATTAGGAAATGAGACACTTAAAGTAGTAAAGGAGTTTTGCTATTTAGGGAGTAAAATAACTGATGATGGTCGAAGTAGAGAGGATATAAAATGTAGACTGGCAATGGCAAGGAAATCGTTTCTGAAGAAGAGAAATTTGTTAACATCGAGTATAGATTTAAGTGTCAGGAAGTCGTTTCTGAAAGTATTTGTATGGAGTGTAGCCATGTATGGAAGTGAAACATGGACGATAACCAGTTTGGACAAGAAGAGAATAGAAGCTTTCGAAATGTGGTGCTACAGAAGAATGTTGAAGATTAGGTGGGTAGATCACGTAAGTAATGTGGTGGTATAGAATAGAATTGGGGAGAAGAGAAGTTTGTGGCACAACTTGACTAGAAGAAGGGATCGGTTGGCAGAACATGTTTTGAGGCATCAAGGGATCACAAATTTAGCATTGGAGGGCAGCGTGGAGGGTAAAAATCGTAGAGGGAGACCAAGAGATGAATACACTAAGCAGATTCAGAAGGATGTAGGTTGCAGTAGGTACTGGGAGATGAAGAAGCTTGCACAGGATAGAGTAGCATGGAGAGCTGCATCAAACCAGTCTCAGGACTGAAGACCACAACAACAACAAACTGTTTTACCTGTATGCCCAGCCTACGACGTTCGAAGTCTGTAATGAGGAGTGGCCGCCCAACCCCACGACTTCTGGACGTGATTTCACCTTGGTTTCGCCACGTGTTGAAGACACTCACCACACCACTCTTCGAACACACGAAAAGTCGTGTGGTTACCGAAATGTTCGTGCCGAGCTTCCGGGCCATCACAATCTGCCTTGGTCAAGCTCAGATAGGTCGCAAGCCTTCCCCATTCTACGATCACTGGTACTACATGCACCGTGCGTGTGTCTGACTAGCAGCCAATCCTCGTCACGTCACGCTGCTATCGCCTTGACGGGTTTATATCGATAGTAGATCACTCGTCATAATGTTCTAGCTGATCGGTGTACATTGTAAACAGTAACCGTTTACCGATTTTGTTCCGTTAAGAGCGAGGTTTGAGTTATATCTGCAAGGAAGTCTTCAATCCAGTCGCAAATCTGGTCCTATACTCGGGAAGCTCTAATTTTTTTCACTAAATGGCAGTGCAGGACGGTGTCAAATGCCCTCCTGAAATCAAGGACACTGCATTAAACTGAACGTCATTGTCTACAGAGCAATGGATCTCATGGAGGAACAGAGCGGGCTGAGCTTCGTGAGGTCTCTCTTTGAGAAATCAATGCTGGTTTTTCTAGACGGGGTTTTCGTTTTCTAAAAACGCATAAATTTTAGCATAAAACATATTCCATAATTCTAAAACATACTGACGTCAACAACCCTTCTTGAAAACAAAAATGATCTGCGCTTTTCCAGTCGCTGGGTACCCCTCGTTACTCCATTGATCTACGCCGCCCGTGGCAGCCGTGCGGTCTAGGGCGCCTTCACGGTTCGCGCGGCTCCCCCTTCGGAGGTTCGAGTCCTCCCTCGGACGTGGGTGTGTATGCTGTCGTTAGCGTAAGTTCGTTTAAGTTAAATTAAGTAGTGTGTAAGCGTACGAACTGATGAACTCAGCTGTTTGGTCCCATAGGAACTTACCACAAATTTCCAATTTTCCATTGATCTACGATAAACTGCCACTAGAAGGAGAGCAAGTTCTTTCACATAATCAATGTAGAATCTTAAAGGTATCTCATCTTATCCTGATGCCTTCCCACTATTAACCGGCTGTAGTGTCTTTTCTATTCTGCGATCGGTTATCTCAATGGCTGCTATTTCGCTGTCGTTCGTACCATGGCGGAGGTAATTACACGTTTAAATTTAATGTCTACGATGACGTAGTTTGACTGACTACAAAACAAGTAACACGAATTCATTTCAGCGGTAAACAATTTCACAGAAAGTACTGATTGTTAACGATGTGCAAGACAGTAATGAGTCAAGCATTTTTGGAGAATGACGCTTTGGAGTTATAGCGCTCATAATATTCTTCAATAAAGCAAATTACATCTGGAAATTCTGCTCTCGATACACACTCACACAGAAGCCATGGGATCCAGTATAATGACGCAACCTTCCCCAGTCTTCGAGAAGGAGGGCATTGACCTTCTGGGCATATTTACCTCCTGAGTACGTGCGTTTTGTTTATTAAAGGGCACTCATATAGTCGGATCAAACGAGGAATTTCTCATAAAAATAGCCTGATTTGCTGCAGTGCCTTCAACTTTTCATGTAATTCTGCATTAAATACAGTAAACTTGACTGGTAAACGGATCTTGAGGACACACTCCACAGAGCAGCTAATAGATTCCCCCTGACTAGACACGTCTATAAATACAATTGAACAGTTGTTGCTGTCGTTTCAGATTGCATGAAAATTTAACTAAAATCATACATCAGAGGGCAGCGATTCCTGCACCTCACTAAACTCAAAATTATTCTGGGCCTCTTCAGTAGCCAAGATGGCAGTCGCCTCCAACCCTGAGTTCGAATTAATGTTTTTCCACTAAGTCATAATTTTCACAGATCGCAGATGGCATTGTTGCTCACGGACGATTTGTAAAAATTCCTTCCATTAGAGGGCGAGCAACTTATTGGTGATACAATTCTGGGACAGTGAAGACACAGTATACCTGACGTACCACGAGGAGCTACCAGTGGGTGACTAAGGCCAGCTCACTAGCCTTAGCTCAGAGACTAGTACGGAGCTTGTCCTATGTGACCTATGACCAGCCTAATCCAGGTATGAGACTTTGTGACGATGGTCTCGACGTACACAGATCTCCTTGATAAGTAAGTTGAGCGAAAACGAAGTGGCCTCACAGAATCTTGAAGGCTTAAAATAGTGCCCTTGAGTTGAAGGGAAGGTTAATTAATAATCCGATAAGATGAGTAAAAATCCACACACACGCGCACACACACACACGCACATACACACACACACACACACACACACACACACACACACACACACACACACACAGACAGAGAGAGAGAGAGAGAGAGAGAGAGAGAGAGAGAGAGGGGGGGGGGGGGGGGGTAGCCTGTTGTTACAACCTCCTAACTACAATTTAATTTCTAGCTGGTGAATTGATATTATATGGCAAGAAGAGGAAAAAAACTACAGCATCGAGCACAGATGAGCCGCATCGTTCTTGGCTCCTAACCATGGACTTTATGCTATTTACGGTCATGATAATTAGGTTCACTCGTTATAATTCCTTTAGAATCCATTCTCCTGTTCATGCCTGTCACAGAATTTGACAAACTCGAAGAGTAAATAAGCTTTTCTGACGGGAGGGATTTTATGGGTATAGACAGCAGCCTCGGTAGCCCCACGGATGCATCTGTTGGAGAGTATTTTACCTCCACACAGTATCAACCATTTTCTATGTCGGAAAATATGTATCAGTACGAAAGCCTGTTGTCCAACCGCCTACAACACGGTCATTTTGTCAAACGTGAATCCACAGTGAGAGCGGCTAACGAGCTTCCCAATCTCTATGATCCAGACCATGTAGCAGTTTACCATACTTTCGAAAGTCCTTACTTCACAGCGCGTTATGCTGACACTTCGATAATTACTGTGCCATGTCGGATCGTTCCCTAGTTTGAGGAGGGGGCAACGATGGCCTGTTGGCATGAGTTAGGAAAATGTCCTGGCTGTTATATTTTCCTAAAAAGTTTTCCGAGGATTTCCTTTGGATTCTTTCAAAGTTACTGCAGCGTGTTTCACTCTACGTAGTCGTGATAAGGCGAGGTTATCACGAATGTCAGACAGTGCAGAATCCAGTTCCCACAGGGGAAAGCGTGGTTGTATGACTCGTTATTATTGGACCAAAAGGCCAATCCACCCCTTCCACGGCCAGTCAGTAGCTACATGATACCAGACCCAGGTTGGTGAAATACTGCTCCCTTGTCTGGGAGATGTCCCTGGCTGTTGTTTGGAGACAGTCCTCCTTGATTACAGCTGCTACAAAATAAATGAACAATATAGCTAATGTAGCAAAATATGTACTCACTTTTAACTGAAAAACTTTTATTCAATTTTGTAACTGACGTTCAGTAAACGCATGTTATCAGTTCTGTTCTTTTTTTTTCATTAAAGAGGACAGTAAACGAAATAATGGTTAGATCAATGATTTACAGAGTTTTTCACAAGATTTTTCGGGTTGTTTTCAACATTTTGCGATAGTAGTTTGCCCTCTTATAGGTGTTACCTGAGAAAACTACTTCTGACAATGTAGGAAGTACAGACGTGTGCTGCTTGTGTCACTGACATCGCCATCAAGGCCTAAGAGCTGCAGACTGCATTTCTAGACAACAAAGGTGCTCAAAAGATTATTTTGCACACCATTGTATTACTTAATAGCCTATAACGGAAAGAAAACTTCTTTACCACACAGAGTCTAGTATGTGTGTGGGAAAACAGTGCACACTGACCTTGCTATCCTAACAAAGAAACTATACACAACGGAAAATGAGGATATTCCTGTAGTGTAGGTCAGGCCAAGCAACGCTCCGTGGGCACGTGCCCTCGGGCTGCACTCCTGCCTAGTGCACCGAGTGTCGGGGTGAGTGGCTTGGAGGGCCAGGAGGGAAAGGGAAGCTGAGGTGTGGCTCCACGGCGGTCTGCTAAACAAATGACTCCACTTTGTCACGTGTCCAACAAAATTGCTAATAAAACGATTTATTTGAAAAAAGAAATAAAAAAAATAAAAGCGCTCACTGGATATGGCATTTTTGGCCAAGCGTCCCCTTCTAGGGTTGCCACACGTAATTTATAGTGAAGTATATTACGTTCTTTCGGATAGTTATGCTCTTTTCTTCATGATAACAATAAAATAAGTGAAAATAATTTTTTTCACATAATTTGATTGAGCCAGGATTCATTTTGCGCAATTCCTTAAAAGACCAAACAAGTTGATCGTAATTTTGCGTATAACCGATCGGCTGAGTAATTTAAATCCTAATCTCGATTCCCACCGCTTCAGCACTCGCAGAGAGAGTTTTTCTGCGATTTTGCAGGTCGAAAGAAACAAGGTGTCTCCGGAATCGAAGAAAAGAGAATAATTTACTTATCTTAAATCCTAAAGATGTTGGGAATCTGTTTAGCAGTGACGATTATTTGTTAAATACGGCTAATGGCAATAGAAGTACATTTTTAAACAAAATAATTAAGTAAAACAAATAATAGTTTATTGCGTTTTGTGCGAACTACCCATCGCTATGGATGAAATGATGATGAGAACAACACACATACAGAGTCCCGAGCGAAGAAAATCCGTAACTGAGCCGGGAATCGAACCCAAGGCCCCGTAATCGAGAGTCATAAGTATTAACCACAGGACCACAAACTGCTTACACAGCATGCCTAGAGATACGTGAATAACAGTGCAAGAACCTCCCGTGATCCTTGTCGAATTGCTAACCTCACTTTTATATCTGACATCGCCTATTTAAAAAGCTCTCAGTGTAAGAGGAAAAACGTTTCATCGCAATTTAAGGTTCACATGATTGTTTTTTGACAAAAATTGTACCAATAGGAAACTCAACTTTATCATGATGTGGCTTATATTGTGGAGCAGAAATGTCTGACCGTGATTTAGTGAATGAAACACTGGATGAAGATTTTCAAAGAGATTCCAAAACATGACACAGTTCGAGAATGACGTCGACTTACGTCTCAGACCGCTCGTTCTCTAGGCTGCTGACTTCTCATTCCTTCCATCTTGAGGTGACAGATCTACAGTGTAGCGTCCTGCTCAGAGCTCTCCTTGTTCAATCTCAGAATTTACATTACGTTTATAAAACATCATCTCAAGACCAATATACTCGTTTGAACGAAAAAACTCCTATAATAATTCTAGTGTTTCATTCTACTGTAGGATATTACTGTATTTTACTGTTGTAAAACTGACCACGTTTTTCAGATGTTCTAATTAAGCCTCAAGAATTTCCTTATATCAAAAAATATTCCCAGATTTCACGTTTTGTAAAATACGAACGAATGAAAACTTACTAATATCAAATATCAGCGTTAATTATCATTATGTAACATACTTATTCGGTCCAGAACTAAATCTGTTGCGAGTTGAAAATAAATCATGTTGATAAAATCTTAGTAATGAAAGTGAGATTCAATATACTTCTCCTTAAAACCATCCCATTGAATTACAAACGTATCATCCACTATTCTCCACTTTAGACCGAGAAATAATCAAGCCCAAAAGAGAGTGAAGCACACATCAAAACGAAGATCTTCACCTAATCACACCTTACAGTTTTAGATTATCGCTTCGACATGGACCAGCAAACGATCAAATTGTCATTGACTTTCTTCCAGATATTACAAAGCAAGAAGGGTTAATCTATTTGCATATATGCCAAGAAAAATATTACATAGCCGGAGCTCTGAAAGCCCCAAAAACAGGGTGACGTGGAAACTTATTCGGACACATAGCACACAGATGAAGCACTAATACAATGCATAAGGAAGAGTCAGCGAGTGAAAGTAAATAACGATACTTTAGTGTCCCCATCAGCGGACATCACAACTGGCGGAGATGTGCTGGTATGGGTGGATCAGCGGGTTAGTTCGGGAACTTGCCATAGAAGTTATTTATGGCATTGAGGGATTCCCTGGGACCCTCGTTCAAATGGCTCCATGCACTATGGGACTTAACATCTGAGGTCTTCAGTCCCCTAGACTTAGAAGTACTTAAACCTACCTAACCTAAGGACATCACACACATCCATGCCCGAGGCAGGATACGAACCTGCGACCGTAGCAGCAGTGCGGTTCCGGACTGAAGTGCCTAGAACCGCTCGGCCACAGCAGCCGGCGGGACCCTCGTGTGTGATAGCAGTAGGTAATTTGTGCCCAGGGAGTTTGAAGATTTTAGCATCCGCAATGGTATCCAGCATCGGACTCCTGCCCTGTTTCACCCAATCTCTGACTTGGAGGTGGAGTAATTCGCACACTCATTCAAGACTCACATGAAGAAGTCATTGTCTTCCTCTTTCCAAGACGATGGATTTTCAAGTTTTCTGGCTGCATACTGGGCAATGGGTGAAGACCGTTGGAACAGTTGCATGGGCGCCAGCTGAGTGCATCCGGGATTTCTTGCATCCTGATTTGCATGCAATGGACAACTGGTGCCTCCCGTATTTTTGGGGCTGCGTTTTCGATCCAGTCCTTTGATCAGTGGGAGGGGTGGCTGCTAAGTGTTATAGTTGGCATCAGAGGTAGGCTGTTGTTTGTGGGGGTTGTCAGTGGGGAGCAACTGACCTGTCATGCAATTTAATTGCGCCTGTGTTGAGTTGGGACATCGACTCTGTGGCCATCCTGTCAGTTGAGTAGCATGGATGATCACAATGTTGTTTCAAGGATAGGCTCCCACTTGCCCTCTGCCATACTCAAATTACCTACTGCCTTGAGCTGCAGTGAGGCTCACGCCTCTGCCTACCACAGTGGAACACATATATTACGACCCACCTCCCTACCCCTCCACATTCTGCCCTCCCTCCCCTCCCCTTCATCGATGGCAGTGGCCTTGGCCCCTCTGTTGCTGGTGGACCCACTGTTTTCCCAGCCTCCATGTCCTGCCAATGTTAGGGCGGAGCCAGTGGCGTCGACATTGCCCCCTTCAGTATTTGGTCCACTGCCAGGTTCTCTGGCACCCTCTCCGGTTCTGCACCAGACGTCGCGGCCCAAGCCTGGCTCTTTTTGGCCCTACATGTCCTTTTCAGGGGAGAGGGATTTAGTGACCCCATCAACAGATATCGCTATGGAGGCAAATGAGCTGGCATGCATAAAGCAGTGATGTAGTTCATAAACCTGCTATGGAGGATGCACACATCGCATAGTATGGGCAGACCCACTGATTGAGGTGCTTGCTTGCTGGCAGCAGTAAGCCGAGTGGGCCAGTACTCATGCTAAACTCTACCACCACAGACCAGACGCTGAGTGTTGTCGTATGCTTAGTCGTTAGTCGCCCATGCCAGCTACATGCTCAGTTTACTGCCATGCACATCTCTACATCTACATCTATACTCCGCGAGCCACCTTACGGTGTGTGGCGGAGGGTACTTATTGTACCACTATCTGATCCCCCCTTCCCTGTTCCATTCACGAATTGTGTGTGGGAAGAACGACTGCTTGTAAGTCTCCGTATTTGCTCTAATTTCTCGGATCTTTTCGTTGTGATTATTACGCGAGATATATGTGGGCGGTAGTAATATGTTGCCCATCTCTTCCCGGAATGTGCTCTCTCGTAATTTCGATAATAAACCTCTCCGTATTGCGTAACGCCTTTCTTGAAGTGTCCGCCACTGGAGCTTGTTCAGCATCTCCGTAACGCTCTCGCGCTGACTAAATGTCCCCATGACGAATCGCGCTGCTTTTCGCTGGATCATGTCTATCTCTTCTATTAATCCAACCTGGTAAGGGTCCCATACTGATGAGCAATACTCAAGAATCGGACGAACAAGCGTTTTGTAAGCTACTTCTTTCGTCGATGAGTCACATTTTCTTAGAATTCTTCCTATGAATCTCAACCTGGCGCCTGCTTCTCCCACTATTTGTTTTATGTGATCATTCCACTTCAGATCGCTCCGGATAGTAACTCCTAAGTATTTTACGGTCGTTACCGCTTCCAATGATTTACCACCTATGGCATAATCGTACTGGAATGGATTTCTGCCTCTATGTATGCGCATTATATTACATTTATCTACGTTTAGGGAAAGCTGCCAGCTGTCGCACCATGCATTAATCCTCTGCAGGTCTTCCTGGAGTACGTACGAGTCTTCTGATGTTGCTACTTTCTTGTAGACAACCGTGTCATCTGCAAATAGCCTCACGGAGCTACCGATGTTGTCAACTAAGTCATTTATGTATATTGTAAACAATAAAGGTCCTATCACGCTTCCTTGCGGTACTCCCGAAATTACCTCTACATCTGCAGATTTTGAACCGTTAAGAATGACATGTTGTGTTCTTTCTTCTAGGAAATCCTGAATCCAATCACAAACCTGGTCCGATATTCCGTAAGCTCGTATTTTTTTCACTAAACGTAAGTGCGGAACCGTATCAAATGCCTTCCTGAAGTCCAGGAATACGGCATCAATCTGCTCGCCAGTGTCTACGGCACTGTGAATTTCTTGGGCAAATAGGGCGAGCTGAGTCTCACATGATCTCTGTTTGCGGAATCCATGTTGGTTATGATGAAGGAGATTTGTATTATCTAAGAACGTCATAATACGAGAACACAAAACATGTTCCATTATTCTACAGCAGATTGGCGTAAGCGAAATAGGCCTATAATTATTCGCATCTGATTTATGACCCTTCTTGAAAATGGGAACGACCTGCGCTTTCTTCCAGTCGCTAGGTACTTTACGTTCTTCCAGCGATCTACGATAAATTGCTGATAGAAAGGGGGCAAGTTCTTTAGCATAATCACTGTAGAATCTTAAGGGTATCTCGTCTGGTCCGGATGCTTTTCCGCTACTAAGTGATAGCAGTTGTTTTTCAATTCCGATATCGTTTATTTCAATATTTTCCATTTTGGCGTCCGTGCGACGGCTGAAGTCAGGGACCGTGTTACGATTTTCCGCAGTGAAACAGTTTCGGAACACTGAATTCAGTATTTCTGCCCTTCTTCGGTCGTCCTCTGTTTCGGTGCCATCGTGGTCAACGAGTGACTGAATAGGGGATTTAGATCCGCTTACCGATTTTACATATGACCAAAACTTTTTAGGGTTCTTGTTTAGATTGTTTGCCAATGTTTTATGTTCGAATTCGTTGAATGCTTCTCTCATTGCTCTCTTTACGCTCTTTTTCGCTTCGTTCAGCTTTTCCTTATCAGCTATGATTCGACTACTCTTAAACCTATGATGAAGCTTTCTTTGTTTCCGTAGTACCTTTCGTACATGATTGTTATACCACGGTGGATCTTTCCCCTCGCTTTGGACCTTAGTCGGTACGAACTTATCTAAGGCGTACTGGACGATGTTTCTGAATTTTTTCCATTTTTGTTCCACATCCTCTTCCTCAGAAATGAACGTTTGATGGTGGTCACTCAGATATTCTGCGATTTGTGCCCTATCACTCTTGTTAAGCAAATATATTTTCCTTCCTTTCTTGGCATTTCTTATTACACTTGTAGTCATTGATGCAACCACTGACTTATGATCACTGATACCCTCTTCTACATTCACGGAGTCGAAAAGTTCCGGTCTATTTGTTGCTATGAGGTCTAAAACGTTAGCTTCACGAGTTGGTTCTCTAACTATCTGCTCGAAGTAATTCTCGGACAAGGCAGTCAGGATAATGTCACAAGAGTCTCTGTCCCTGGCTCCAGTTCTGATTGTGTGACTATCCCATTCTATACCTGGTAGATTGAAGTCTCCCCCTATTACAATAGTATGATCACGAAACTTCTTCACGACGTTCTGCAGGTTCTCTCTGAGGCGCTCAACTATTACGGTTGCTGATGCAGGTGGTCTATAGAAGCATCCGACTATCATATCTGACCCACCTTTGATACTTAGCTTAACCCAGATTATTTCACATTCGCATTCGCTAATAACTTCACTGGATATTATTGAATTCTTTACTGCTATAAATACTCCTCCACCATTGGCGTTTATCCTATCCTTGCGGTATATATTCCATTCTGTGTCTAGGATTTCGTTACTGTTCACTTCCGGTTTTAACCAACTTTCCGTTCCTAGTACTATATGCGCACTATTTCCTTCAATAAGAGATACTAATTCAGGAACCTTGCCCTGGATACTCCTGCAGTTTACCAATATTACGTTAACTTTTCCTGTTTTTGGTCTCTGAGGACGGACGTTCTTTATCAACGATGATAATGTCCTCTCTCTGGTAAGCCGTCAGGTATTTTATCGTTTCGCCCAAGGGGGGTCCCTCTAACCTAAAAAAACCCCCGTGTGCACGCCACACGTACTCTGCTACCCTAGTAGCTGCTTCCGGTGTGTAGTGCACGCCTGACCTGTCTAGGGGGGCCCTACAGTTCTCCACCCAATAACGGAGGTCGATGAATTTGCAACCATTATAGTCGCAGAGTCGTCTGAGCCTCTGGTTTAGACCCTCCACACGGCTCCAAACCAGAGGACCGCGATCGACTATGGGCACTATGCTGCAGATATTAAGCTCAGCTTGCACTCCGCGTGCGATGCTGGTTGTCTTCACCAAATCAGCCAGCCGCCGGAAGGAACCAAGGATGGCCTCAGAACCCAAGCGGCAGGCGTCATTCGTTCCGACATGTGCTACTATCTGCAGCCGGTCACACCCAGTGCGTTCAATAGCTGCCGGAAGGGCCTCCTCCACATTACGGACGAGACCCCCCGGCAAGCACACCGAGTGCACACTGGCATTCTTCCCCGACCTACCCGCTATTTTCCTGAGGGGCTCCATAACCCGCCTAACGTTGGAGCTCCCTATAACTAATAGGCCCGCCCTCTGTGACTGTCGGGACCTTGCCGGAGAATCGGCCACTGGCCCAACAGGCGAGGCATCCTGTGGTGGCTCGGAAACGATGTCATCACCACTAGGAAGCACCCCGTACCTGTTGGAAAGGGGTAAGGCAGCTGCCACGCGGCCAGATCCCACCTTCGCCTTTCGGCCAGGCACGCGCGAGCCCACCACTGTCCGCCATTCACCCTGGAGTGATGGCTGACCGGTAAGATGCTCACTGCCGGAAGACGCAGCGACATCAGGGGTTCCATGTGATTCCAAGGCCACCGAAGTAGGCATAGGTCTCACCACAGTTGCCCCAACGCCACTACGAGCCGACGCCTGCGCCTCGAGCTCGATGAGCCTAACAGACAAAGCCTCCACCTGCCCCCGAAGAGTGGCCAATTCTCCTTGCGTCCGCTCACAACAACCACAGTCCCTACACATGACTATGTTTACCCTACTCTATACGGTGACAAATTCCCAAGATAATCTTCTGATGAGCTACTCTGATAATCAAGAAACACTCACTGAAATACGAGACGCGAAAACTACGCTAGGTTTTCCCAGAAAAACTATTTAAAAGCTAAGCGCAGCAAATAAGTACAAAAACGCTTTATACAAACAGTACTCGCTGCTGCTGGTGCTCTCTACGTGCATTTCAACTCTCTGCTTCCCATAGGTGGACTCACGCAGCAATTTTTTTTCTGTTACGGGATACTGTTCTCGAGTTGTCATCGAGCCACCATTGGCCCTTGAAGTATGTGCTCTCATCCTGTAGAGTAGCGGCCTTGACACGCCTGTGCAGATACAAAATATACTTTAAAAGAAAATACCCTAAACGAAACCATTATACTAGATTTGGAATGGGAGAAAAGAATGAAGAAATGTTCTTGGTAAAAGGCATACTACGATACATGGAAATCTTGGGAATGAGGGTCTGCTGTGGTTAGAATGAACTGGAGATTAATTAGCTGTATTATTTAGGATTATGAAATTTCCACCATTACTATCAGCAGCCTAGAGTAAGACTTAAAAATTCACTGCTTGAAAAGCTAAGTTTCCACTGCAGATATTAATTGAGTGACGAAATCCATGGGAATGATAATCCAATGTGAAGATGTGCCGGGTATGACTCCAGAAAGTTGCAGTTAGTTCAGTTTGTAGACACAATATCCAAAAATGGTTCAAATGGCTCTGAGCACTATGGAACTTAACATCTGAGTTCATCAGTCCCCTAGAACGTAGAACTACTTAAACCTAACTAACCTAAGTACATCACACACATCCATGCCCGAGGCAGGATTCGAACGTGCGATCGTAGCAGTCGCGCGGCTCCAGACTGAAGCGCTTAGAACAGCTCGGCCACCGCGGCCGGCACACAATATCCGTGCAGTCTGTTACAGACGTGTAGTGAACATAGCAGCACTTGGCGACATAACTGCTTTCGAACGTTGGATGTTTACCAGTCCAAGGCACACATATCGAAGCCTACACAAAAATTTATATTACTGAGGTCGGCTGTGTCTTGGATGGATCTTCAATATCGCAGGGACAATATTTCTACACGTTTACACTTCCACACAGGGAGACTGCCAATGTTTGACCATTCAAATCACGTCGACCTGCAGAGCTATACGAACCGTGAGACAGATCGCCACCGATTTGAATTTGGGGCTTCAGGAACCCATTTCTAGCCAGACTGTACGGACACGAATGCACCGGTAGGCTTCATCAGCCAGCAGGTGATGTCACATTCAGCGCCTTGCCATGACCCTCCCAACAGTTTGTTTTACAAGAAGAAGAAATCACGGTAAAAATAACTAATACAACCAAGTAATGGGTTGGATGTGGGTTAGTTTTTGGGGAAAGGTAAAATGTTGTTACACTCTCTCCTTCTCAGTATACGAGACCAGTTTTCTTAAGTAATTATCGTTTCCTAATAAAAATAAAACAAGTACATTTTTCTGAGAAATTTTATTTTTGCATGAAAGCCTACATTTTAATTTACTTTTCTATATAATTCCAACTATATTAGGGCGCTTATCATATCGTGCAACCAGCTTTGAATACCATCCTCGTAGAAATCTGTCACCACAGCACAACTTTCGATAACTTAAACGTTCTGTAACAACTACATGAAGCACACTTCTTGACACTTATGAGCGATGGGATTTTACGGAAATGGATGATTGCACAAATGTGCATGATGAAGAACGAGGTGGGCAACCTTCAGTCATTACTGATGATTTGGTGCAGAAAGCTGATGAAAAAGTGAGAGAGAACAGACCTTTTTACGATTTCAACGTTATGTGATGAGTTTCCTCAAGTATCAGGAAGTGTGCTTAATGCAATTGGTGTAGAACATTTGAATTATCCAAAGTTATACTCAGGTGGCAGATTTCTACGAGGATGGCGTTCAAAATTGGTTGCACGATACGATAAGTGCCCAAATATTGGTGGGAACTATACAGAAAAGCAGATTAAAGCACAGGTTCTCGGGTAAAAATAAACTTGCTAAGAAATGACTACTTGTTTTATTCCTACTTCAAAACGGTATCAACGTAAAAATACGCCTCGTAATCTGCGGTCTTACCTACTTCTAACGGGTCACAGATGCCTAGAATTATAATAATAACCACAATCAAGTATATAAAATACTTTAATATAATAACAGTAACTTTTTATATTAGCGCTTAGTACATAATTTTAGTATTACTTGAAAGAAATCTCAGTTAAGAAAAATGTATTATTTTAGATGCACTCGTGCGACGGTGTCATAATTTACACGACATAAAATCAGAGCATGCGCTAACTATAGTCAGCATTTTGCGAGTAGTTATCACTAGATTTGTGAACACATGGCTGTACATTATGGATAATCAAGCGTGTAAATTGGTGATTAGGAAGAATACTGTTTCTTTCAGTCATTTTCGCTAGCGTTCGGTAAGTCTGTTCTCATGTTGACTTTTGTTACTGGAGGGTCCTTGTCTTTCCGTTCTCTTTAGTTAACTTCCTATTGTTTGCCGATTCTGCTTGTGGACTCATGAACGGTGTCCAGCTAATTTTTGCCAGCAGGTATACTGTCTGATCAAAAGCATCTGGATACCCCTATGTAATGCGGTGTAGACCGCTAGATTCCAAGAGAGGTGAATCCGACAGCATATATGGAGGAAAGATGGTGCCATGTTGTCAGTGAGAAGCAACAGTAGCAGCGTGGGTCGGTCAAGAGAGCTCAGTGACTTCGAACATGGCCTGGTCAATGGTAAAAAATCTATGAGGGTCATTCCAATCCTCGGAAACCTGCCCAAGTCGACTGTTCGTGATACGACTAAGGTGGAAACACGAAGGAGAAACCAGCCCTAAACCAAGACCAGGCTTATCTCACGTACTGCTGAACAAGGACAGCCAAGCACTGCTGTGGATGATTGTAAAAAATCGCATGGAAGTAGCGGAAATAATTACTCGTGAGTTCCCAGCAGTCCAGCTAGCGCGATGGCTGTGCGTAGGAAGTTAGAGTAATGTGATATGATGGTCGAGCAACTCCTCATAACCCACACATTTCTGTAGCTAATGCTAGGTCGTAGTTAAGAAAGTGTAAAGAGCAACAGCATTGGATAGTGAACGATCGGGAACGAGTGATTTGGAGCTGTGAATCACGCTATGCCCTACAGCAGTCCGATGTAAGGGTTTGGATGTGGTGAATACCTGCAGAACATTGCCTGCCATGCGTAGTGCCTGGAGGAAAGTACGGAAGAGGAGCTGTTATGGTATGGGTGTTTTTCTTGGCCGGCCGTGGTGACCGTGCGGCTCTAGGCGCTACAGTCTGGAACCGTGTGACCGCTACGGTCGCAGGTTCGAATCCTGCCTCGGGCATGAATGTGTGTGATGTCCTTAGGTTAGTTAGGTTTAAGTAGTTCTAAGTTCTAGGGGACTGATTACCTTAGATTTTAAGTCCCATAGTGCTCAGAGCCATTTGAACCATTTGTTTTTCTTGTGGTTATTTTGAAGCCTTCAATGCGCTTAAGAAAACTTTGAATGCAGAAGGATGCGAACCCATTTCGCAGCATTGTGTACCGCGTACAGTAGAGGAACAGTTTGGAGACTATGGTTGTTTAAATCAGCATGACACTTCACCTTACCATAAGGCAGCGTCGAATGGCAGTTTCTTGCATGAGTGTATGCTTTAGCTTTATCCGGATAGGGAAACTCTGGATGCATTTATCTAAAATGTCAACGGAAGCCTATAAACGTCTATTTCCAAGGTCGCTGTTACATACACCGCCGATCATTAAATGGTTCAAATGGCTCTGAGCACTATGGGACTTAACTTCTGAGGTCATCAGCCTCCTAGAACTTAGAACTATTTAAACCTAACTAACCTAAGGACATCACACACATCCATGCCCGATGCAGGATTCGAACCTGCGACCGTAGCGGTCGCGTGGTTCCAGACCGTAGCGCCTAGAGCCGCTCGGCCACTCCGGCCGCCGCCGACCATTAAAACTGCAGCACTAGGAAAGACAGGTAACGAAAGTTTACTTATTGTGCGTGTGCAGTGTAGAAGGAAAAATACATAATAAAATTTGTCAGTGAATGGGACGTTTAAAGGGTACGAAATTTAGTATGCAGAGCAGCAACAACAACTATAACCTGGCTACGCAGCGAATACAATTGAGTTTAGGTAGCAAATAAGCGTAAGTCATTGATCTCTGTGCCAGATTTTATGTGACCTAGTGGCCGGTGGGAGGTGATATGTCACTCCTCGGCAGCCATGATTATGTGATTTAATGGGTGATAGGTCTGGAAAAAGTACTCGCCAGAACAAGAGTCCAGATAGGTTACGACAGCATGACCAACATGCACTCTTGCGTTATCTTCTTGAAAGATAAAATGTCATGGACACTTCGATGCTGGCACACGACGTGTCAGATCTGTAAAAGCTGCTGTCCAGAATACTGACTATGCGAAGCAGAGGTAGTCGTGTTGTATATGGAATGTCACCCCATATCACGCCAGTTACTGGGATCAGAGTGCACTGTGGCAACGTTCGGTTTCCTTCGAGCCTCCACACGTGGATACATCCATCATTTTGGTGTACGTAGAACCAGGACTCGTCTGAAATGATGACGGGTTGCCATTCCTGTGTCCACTGCCTCCGTTTGGCGAATCAGCGCCGACGCGAAACTCTCTGCTACTGTGTTCAGGGCAGCCGCATCACTAGTCGCCGTTTTGACAGTCTGTGGTGCTCAAGACGTCATCGTATTGCCGCTCTCGTAAGCCAACACTTGTTAGTTAACGCTTCTAATTCTTACACGGATCATAACATGATCTCGCATTCAGCCAACATTCAAATGAGAGATTTAAATGAGAGAACTCTTTCTTTATACAAGGTGGTCAGAAACAGTCTGAAAAGATTTTAAGGGTATTGCATGGTAGGTTGTGCTGACAATATTTGAGAAAAAATTCGCTACGTTGTACCGTTACCGAATTAATCAGCGTTGAAGTTAGCTAATCAGGCCGTTGCACGCTCAAATTCAAGCGGTCCGTCTGTGTACTGACTTGGCAGAAAATCCTAACAAATTTTGGTCTTATGTCAAAGCGGTAGGTGGATCAAAACAAAATGTCCAGACACTCTGTGACCAAAATGGTACTGAAACAGAGGATGACAGACTAAAGGCCGAAATACTAAATGTCTTTTTCCAAAGCTGTTTCACAGAGGAAGACTGGGCTGTAGTTCCTTCTCTAGATTGTCGCACTGATGACAAAATGGTAGATATCGATATACAAGACAGAGGGATAGAGAAACAATTAAAATCACTCAGAAGAGGAAAGGCCGCTGGACCTGATGGGATACCAGTTCGATTTTACACAGAGTACGCGAAGGAACCTGCCCCCCCTTCTTGCAGCGATGTACCGTAGGTCTCTAGAAGAGCGTAGCGTTCCAAAGGATTGGAAAAGGGCACAGGTCATCCCCGTTTTCAAGAAGGGACGTCGAACAGATGTGCAGAACTATAGACCTATATCTCTAACGTCGATCAGTTGTAGAAATTTGGAACACGTATTATGTTCGAGTATAATGACTTTTCTGGAGACTAGAAATCTACTCTGTAGGAATCAGCGTGGGTTTCAAAATAGACGGTCGTGTGAAACCCAGCTCGCGCTATTCGTCCATGAGACTCAGAGGGCCATAGACACGGGTTCACAGGTAGATGCCGTGTTTCTTGACTTCCGCAAGGCGTTCGATACAGTTCCCCACAGTCGCTTAATGAACAAAGTAGGAGCATATGGACTATCAGACCAATTGTGTGACTGGATTAAAGAGTTCCTAGATAACAGAACGCAGCATGTCATTCTCAATGGAGAGAAGTCTTCCGAAGTAAGAGCGATTTCAGGTGTGCCGCAGGGGAGTGTCATAGGACCGTTGCTATTCACAATATACATAAATGACATTGTGGATGACATCGGAAGTTCACTGAGGCTTTTTGCAGATGATGCTGTGGTGTATCGAGAGGTTGTAACAATGGAAAATTGTACTGAAATGCAAGAGGATTTGTAGCGAATTGACGCATGGTGCAGGGAATGGCAATGGAATCTCAATGTAGGCAAGTGTAATGTGCTTCGAATACATAGAAAGATAGATCCCTTATCATTTAGTTACAAAATAGCAGGTCAGCAACTGGAAGCAGGTTAATTCCATAAATTACGTGGGAGTACGCATTAGGAGTGATTTAAAATGGAATGATCGTATAAAGTTGATCGTCGGTAAAGCAGATGCCAGACTGAGATTCATTGGAAGAATCCTAAGGAAATGCAATCCGAAAACAAAGGAAGTAGGTTACAGTACGCTTGTTCGCCCACTGCTTGAATACTGCTCAGCAGTGTGGGATCCGTACCAGATAGGGTTGATAGAAGAGATAGAGAAGATCCAACGGAGAGCAGCGCGCTTCGCTACAGGATCATTTAGTAATCGCGAAAGCGTTACGGAGATGATAGATAAACTCCAGTGGTAGACTCTGCAGGAGAGACGCTCAGTAGCTCGGTACGGGCCTCTGTTAAAGTTTCGATAACATACCTTCACCGAAGAGTCAAGCAGTATATTGCTCCCTCCTACGTATATCCCGCGAAGAGACCATGAGGATAAAATCAGAGACATTAGAGCCCACACAGAAGCATACCGACAATCCTTCTTTCCTCGAACAATACGAGACTGGAATAGAAGGGAGAACCGATAGAGGTACTCAGGATACCCTCCGCCACACACAGTCAGGTGGCTTGCGGAGTATGGATGTAGATGTAGATGTAGACGGTGTTGCCAAAAGTGTTGTTCGTTTGTTTTCCTACAACCGAACAGGAGAGCGATACAAAAACTAGATATAGGACAGAAGTAAGAACCGAACCCCAGCCAAAGCTGAGCGGTCTCGTACGCTATCATCTACGCCAGGCCTGGCCAAGATTTACGCTCCAGCAAAATCTGCTCGGCGCTTCTGCTTCCCCTCACCATTGCGCTATTCCGAGTAGGTGTGCGAGTGAGACGGCTATATGCCGAGGGCTGCACACGCGGCAAACTTCGGAAGACGTGTCTGCAGTACAGTGCGACTACTTCTAAAAGGCGAATATCGCAGCATACTTTTATTTTATCACTAGTGATTATTTTATAATTACATTAGACAATGCTAATGCAGTGGCAGAGGTACATAATGCTCTACATACAGGCACTTAACATTACTTTGTGATGTTTATATATTTACAAACATTCCGATTTTAGAATTTGTAATATATCTGGAATTTGTAATATATCTGGAATTATAGCACGTGACACAAAATATGGCTTTATTGCAGATTAAAATCTATTAAATCTGAATGTTGGTGGGACTTCTTCAATTTGATAACAGAAAATAAATCGCACACGTACGTCGAACTAAACGTTGAAATAATTTTAGCGACTTGTATGTGCAGCTGACAATATTGCCCTTGGTGTAACATTTTTTAAGTCTCGTAAACTCCTGGACTGGACAAATCTGTCATCGAGCCGGCTGCTACACTGTACATCTGTCAGCTGAAGTTGGATGTAACATGGAGATACATCAGCAGCCAAATGCGGGAATGGTCTGACAAATAAATCGAAAAAAGTCTTCAACGTGCAAAGTCTAGCACTCTCTGTCAGAAGTCTTGACGAAATGTTTTAATTACTTAAACGTAGTCAGCCATGTCTGGTCCACAAATGACTGTCATGAGATCCTGGAAATGTTGCAGGCCCTGAACTTGAAACTGATTTTTCGACAGGATTGGTTTTATAACACCAATCTCCTCCAGCAATGTGGAGGAATAATTGGAGATGTCGACCAGAAAAGATTTTTTCACTACTCTTCTTATCCTTAACTCAGATTTTTTCTCTAATATCCACCTTCAGTTCAGCCATCATTCACTATCGATCGTCAGAAGACGAGCATTGTTTCGTCTTTGTGGCTGTTTTTGTAATGATGTTCCACCGAATATTTTTCCATCTCGTAATATTGCAATGGCGTATTAAGCGTTTTGAAGGGCCTTCAAACTGCACGGAAATTAAAGTAATACCCATTCAGCATTGAATGATTTGACTTCTCCACTTTTCCTTTTTTTGGAAACTTTCGTAGACGCCATAGTATTCCTAATCCAGGACCTAAATCGAATTTAACCCAAATCATATTGTTAGCAAGTTATGACAAGCCATCTGCCTCGTTCTTGCGGCGTCTGGCTGAAGCCTTCATTGTCAGGTTCCTCCTCGCTCTTCCGCCCCACTCGTTGCTGCCCTCGGAGTGCTGCGCAGGATCGCGACCGCTTGCGGAGCACTATTTGGCCAGGCCTGATCTACGCTGTGAGAATAAGTGACACTAATTGTATATGGCGGGACACTTGAATTCGCGAGTGCAGCTGCCTGATCGGCAAATTTAAGTGCTGATTAACTCAGAAACGGTGCAGCGTATCTAATTTTTTACTTAAAATTTATTTCTCAACACAGCCTACTCTGCAACATCCTTACAAGCTTTTCAGACTGTTTCTGACAATCCTGAATACAGAACTGATATGGTGCTACTCCTGACTGCTTTGTATCCGTAGCTGAAGTGATAATTAATTACAATCCTATTATATCGCGCACTTCATGCCAGTATAACGTGTCTTGCATGCCGCCGACATGGTTTTGCACATTTAATGTCTAATGGTGCAGATGCGGAAATTTAGTGCACTTTGTATTCTTCTTCCTTTTAAAATGTGCTCTTATTATAAATCACTTTTAAGCAGTCTCACAGCTCTCCCAAATGGTTAGCGACTACCTCTTAATTTCTGTATGGAGAATGAATCTTAATCTGACTTAATTCAAGATTACCGACATAACATTCAAGATCAGAACACTACTCAGCCTTTTTCCCACTTATGCTCACTTCCAAATTCGCAAAGTAAAGCTTTTATAGAAAGGACACAATTGTCACAGAATGTGAAGCAATTACTTCAGACGTAGGGTACATTACGTAGACTAAACACGTAACATTTAATATGGTTCAAATGGCTCTGAGCACTATGGGACTTAATATCTGATGTCATCAGTCCCCTAGAACATAGAACTACTTAAACCTTACCAACCTAAGGACACCACACACATCCATGCCCGAGGCAGGATTCGAACCTGCGACCGTAGCGGTTTAGATTACAAAGAAGAAAGCGCAGCCGTAGCATCATACCTGTACTTCGGAAACTCCAGTTGAGTGTGTGTGTGTGTGTGCGCGTGTGTGTGTTTCATTAAAGGGGGGTATAAAACACGTACTTAAACTCGGAATCTGAGTTTCAGGTGAAGTAATACTGCATAAACGCTTCATAAACGTTCGGTAAGGATACTTAGAGTCGCCGCGCGGGGTAGCCGTGGGGTCGAAGGCTCTTGTCACGTTTCGTGCGGCTGCCCCCGTCGGAGGTTCCAGTCCTCTCTCGGGCATGGATGTATGTGTGTTGGCCTTAGCATAAGTTAGTTTAAGTTAGCTTAAGTAGTGCGTAAGCCTAGGGAGCGATGACCTCAGCAGTTTGGTCCCATAGTCCTTACCATAAATTTCCAAATTACTTCGAATCACAGTTTTAGCTGTGCAGTGAAAGACTGTGTTCTTAGTAAAAAGTTTATTTATTCTTCCATGTTTTCTCCATGTACGTTGATGCACGTTGTCCAGATGAGTAGATTCACTCTATGAAGTCAAATTTTGGAGGTACACGAAATACTCATCTACTCCCTCATTGAGCTCAAACTGTCTTCTAGCCACAAAAATCATAAAAAGCGGGGAAAAAATTAAATGCATCAGAAGCTAAATGAGTTGAATAGAAGAAACAATCTGCTCATTTATTTTCGCAGTTTTTCTGCAATCAAAACACCTTTCTTGACAGGTCCATTTTCCTGGAGAGTGATGTGTTTTTATTTCTTGCGCATACCATAAATTTTCACGAAATTTCTCTCACCGCGTTGGCCCATGAAAAATTCACAGTACCTGTCAGTTGTTAGTTTACTCTTTTCATGTTCATCAGTTACCAGAATCACTGTTGTGCCAACAAAAATGGTGGCCGTGAAGTTCCCGACGACGCTGACTTTTCCTTATTTTGTGAAATGCTGATAAGCTTCAGTCCACTGGCTGTAGTTTTGATGCTGGCGTAAACTGATTGGCTCAGATCTCATCCATACGAAATTGTTTGAATCTTCTTAAACAGTTCAAACGTTGCTGAAAAAGTGGTTTATGCACTTTTTTTCAGCATTCGACTAACGTCACATAAAGCTTTCTGGTGGATAAACGTTCATATAAAGTTTGCCTTATTCTTTGTTCTGATATGCCTAGGACGTAGCAGGATACACGAAGTTAGATTATAAAAGAAATGCAGATATTAGGGAAAAATTCAAGACATTTGAAATAAACTAAAACGCTGAAGAAAATAGGGAAACGGATATCTCATCTGTTGCGAATCGAGAAGTAAAGATTAGCACTACAGTTTCTACAATATATTCCGAATGGTAAAGGCTGCACTGCAAGACCAGCAAAAATTTGGAAGGACCAAATGTAGCTGCAACAGGATTAGCAAGGACGAACGCATGGCAGAAGGACTATAAGGACACGTTCGTGTAATACATATTGTGAACTTTCTTCACGGTTACATTTGTGGTTGCAGTTTTAGGAAATTGTACCACTTCCAGAAGAAGTATTGCCTCGTTTCATTCAAGCTGCATACCTCTTATCTGTCAAATATGAAAGAGAAATCCATGGATGCATGTCCTTTTTCCGTTAATTGCATGAAACAAATAATCTTTTTTCGGCGCAACATTCGATCTGATCCATTTCATCGAAACGAAAACAATACGATTATTCAAAAAAAGTATAAAAAACTTTTCCACAGATCAAGTTTAAACATCGCTAGTATTATTGAGCAACACGTACCAATATTTAAAATAATATCGTCAATGTTAATGTGATCGTTTGGTCATTCTGCTAAATTTTGCTCTTTTCCTAATACGTACCTGTAGTCTGTTTTGAAACGAAGGATCCTGCTGCTGACGCTGGACGTTGGCAGGCGGGTCGGCGGCTGGCGGTAATTAGTGAGGGAAGTGCAGGTGCAGCAACCGGCAGGCGGGAGGCAGCAGCCTTTGGCGCAGTGCAGGATTCCGAGGCGGACTATTGCAGCCCGGCTGCCGCAGTCAATAGCATGGCTGCTCCCGGACAATGGGCGCGCCGCGCCGAGAATTAAAGCCCCGGGCCGCGCTTTGAAATCCGGCAATCGTCACATCTTTCGCTGTTGACTTCTCACTGATAAATTTTATGCCGCGGTCTGGAGCAACAGCAGTCAACTCACCTCTGTTCGTAAACGAGCGTCGATTCGAGACTCGCGCCAAATGTACTACAGCAGTTAGATAATATAAATACGTACTTACCAGATACGGTGTTAGGTCACCGTTGGCGTCATAAATACCCTAAACCTTCTTCAGCATCAATATATATAAATCCAGAATGTCAGTCACTAGGATATTATACCATTTATCTCAAATAAACTACTGACGTTTCTTGAGAGAGACTTAAGGAATGTAATGGATTCCTGTTCTCCCCACATACGTATCTCCATAGTATTCTGATCCCATGATTCTGGAGGTTGAAAAAAAAAAACATTTACAGCTCCTGTAGTTAATTCTGTGAATGGAATGATAATGTTAGGTCATATCAGAGTACGAAGTTAGCAAAAATTTTAAAAACTATACGTGACTAACAACAGATGAAGTGTCAGCCTGTGTACCAAAAAAGATGCGGAGACAGTAAGCAAAATCAATTAACAATTATGACAAATGATCCTTTCGGCTAAGTTAGGCTTCTGAAGCAACTCAAAGGTGAAGGAGCTGTACCGCAACAGGGTGAATGTAGTGCTTAAGGTATAGAAAATCGCAAGTCAATCTCTATGCTGTCGTTCGAAAAAAATAATAAAATTATTCATCGTAACATTTAGTGTTATTTGAATTAATATAGCCTGTTCAATGACCACAAGTGATATTTGGATAGTGGCATGATGCTATAACGGTCGAATCCATCGAGCGGGGGGCGCAATGGTAAGGCACTGGACGCATATGGGGAAGACGGCGGTTCGAATCCCCGTCCGGCCATCCATAATTAGGTTTCCCTCCGTGAGTTCCCTAAATTTTTCATGGAAAATTCCGGAATAGTTCCTTTGAAAGAACGCGCCCGATTTCCTTCCCTATCCTTTTCCTATCCGACCTTCTCCGTCTCTAAAGACCTTATCGTCGAAGGCACATACACACCTAGTCAGTTCCAGCAGATTCTATAAATATTTTACTGAATTACTAGGTTCAAATTGTTCAAATGGCTCTGAGCACTATGGGACTTAACGTCTGTGGTCATCAGTCCCCTAGAACTTAGAACTACTTAAACCTAACTAACCTAAGGACATCACACACATCCATGCCCGAGGCAGGATTCGAACCTGCGACCGTAGCAGCCGCGTAGTTCCGGACTGCGCGCCTAGAACCGCTAGACCTCCGCGGCCGGCGTGAATTACTAGGCATGAGTGACTATGGTATAGTCACATTTTTAATTCCAGCAGCACTGTTACTCTCAAAAAGCCTCGTAAAAAGCTAGAATAATTAGGAACAAGAGTAATAGCTCATGACTGGTTCTGATAATATCTGGAATATAGGACAGAAACGGAGCACAATGTACAAGCCTCAAATAATTCGGAATTTGCTGTGTATACCTGTGTGTGTGTGTGTGTGTGTGTGTGTGTGTGTGTGTGTGTGTGCGTGTGCGGTTGCGTGTACGCGTGTATCGCACATTTTGCGCAGCGCGTTACGCTGACAAGTCTAAAATCAACATATAATGGTCTGTTTTTGATTAAATAACTAAGTAATTATCTAATTACCTAACCCGTTATTGTTTTATCATTCGCATTAAACCAGTATTGGACCGTGCCGCTCCTGGGAGAAGAGATATTATCAAGTTACATGTTTCTAGGAGCGATGCCCTCCCGGGAACAATGCCTGCGCTAATAAACAGACATGCTCGACTAAAGCAGTCTGACAGATCCTTACAATTACCTTTCCTGTCAGTTAAGCTTAGGAGGCCGTGCTACGGCCACCTACAGCCTCCACCATCGTTCACAGATGGTAGACGACAGTCTGGATTAAAAGTTCGCGTGATGTTCTCCGTAGTCAAACGCCTTATTTCGTATGAAACATTTTATACATATAACCATTTGATTCCAAAACACGTTTCTATAGACTGGTTGTCCAGGATTTCTACTCGTCGCACCACCAAAGCACCACAGTAATCTTAACACAGACGTTTTGCTTCAGCTGTTACCGCGGTACTGCCTTCTCTAGCATTGCTTTTTCTAGACATGTATTTAATTCAGCAGAAACTCCTGTCACGAGAGGTAATCCCCTCTGACATCGTGTTTTCTACATGTGTACTATCATGATAGTTGAATTAAGTCCACTGAAACGAAATAAATGTAGTTAATTAGGATCCAACAGCGTGTAGGTACAGTGACATGAAACGATATCACCTATGAACGTCCAATAATGGTGAACCCGCTGAGAAAAAACTACAAAGTGAAAAATGACAGATTGTGGTAGAACAAGATGCGAGCCACGATCTCCAGCATATCGCGAGCAATCGGATTAACCTAAACGTTTAGCCTGTTGCGAATGCCACCAGGTCTGAGCCAAACTTTATTAACGCTTATGTTTACTCATATTGCTTCTCAACAATAACGCCATAGGGCATAGTTTGAAGTACGGTAGATGTGGAAGGAAGGAAGGAAGAAAGACTACGGTTAAATGTCCCGTCGGCGATAATGTTGTCGGAAACGGAGCTTAAACTCGGATCTAAGATGAATGGAGAGAAAATCCGTCGTGTCCTGTTACAAAGGAACCGTTTTGGCATTTACTATAAACGATTTAAAAAAAAACGGTGGCACAGCTAAATCTGGAGATGTGAACCGACGTTGTCGCTGCTCCTCGTTAAGGAGGGAGCACATGAGAACTGCACCTCTGGGGGAACGGTTTCGCCGTACTAAATAAATTAGATTCAGTGAAACGAGATGAATGGAAACAATGGGGAATAGATGTGCTAATGTAGTATAATGATTTGACCGACTTCTCGTAATAAGCAAGAAATCGAGTTTCCACGTCTGGTCTGGTACAAATTTATATTTGTCTTAGCATATTCAGAACACTGCTAATGAAGCATTTCTGAAAGGTTTTCACTGATATCATTTGAGACCACTGCAGCTACAGTTATTTCCTTTCATTTTGGAGAATTAAAATCAAATGAAAAGAAATATCGCTATGGTATGGTAATTCATATTTTCCATCGAAACTGTTTTCCCAGTGATGCTGCTCCCACATAGACTATGGTTAAACCTCTGGTTGTAGCACTCAGAAGAAACCATCAGTGACAATGATAGTCTGAATCAGGCCTGGAGACGTGATTAGTTAGCTTAATCGTTAAAGCGATTCCTCAGTACAGTCCCGCCAATGGTGTGATCAGATGGGCAGTGCTTCTTATTCATGCCTTCTGATTTTCGCTTTTTATTTCGGTCTGTGAGAACCACAGTCTTCACACAACCTTTGGAAACATCTATGAGGGAAAGGGCGATCTGTTTAGGTTGTCCATACGTCCATGAAAAGCTCTAAACTTACGAAATTAAGGTTACGCTTTGGGAGAGGTAGAGTCCTTGCTACGTTGCCTCCAATATGGTTTTCTAGTTAATGTAATATTTGTTAAACATACTGACTACGGGGTGTGTACTACGTACACGAATAACATAGAAAACTAATGTAATAGTCAATTATGTATCACCACCCGTTGAAATTAGTTACGATGTAATACTTGCTTTGTCTATGAACTGTACATGTTAGCAACGTGACGTTGGAAGTATTGTGTGTATGCATCAAACAAGCTTTGGCCACGTATAATGCAGTATATCCAGTAAAAGACAGAAACGGCGTGAATAACAAGCTCTTCAACGTTGGTAATGGACTAATGAACAAAAAGTAGATTTGAGAAAAAATACTTCATCCTACATAGAAGTATACAAGGGTTCAAAGCCTAAGTTATTTACAACGATCAGCTCAGAACACGTACCTTCTGTGGTTGAATAGATCGTCTTAAAGCCATGTGACCACGGATCAAAACACCTCGCAAATGAACCACGTCCCTCCATACGTGAAGAAAGTGTAAACTAATAAATCCAATCCACCCAAGTGAATATGGTTGAACAAACATCATATAAACGGGTTGATACTTAATGAACCTACAATGCTAGTGCAAGTAGACGCCAGGTGCCACGTGTCAAAAAGATTAGGGTCAACGTCACGTCAACAACTGTGTTGTCAGAGACGGCACTGGATTAGGTACTCTTTAAAGCCGGCCGCTGTGACCGAGCGGTTCTAGGCGCTTCAGTCCGGAACTGTGCTGCTGCTACGGTCGCAGGTTCGAATCCTGCCTCGGGCATGGATGTGTGTGATGTCCTTAGGTTAGTTAGGTTTAAGTAGTTCTAAGTTCTAGGGGACTGATGACCTCAGAAGTTAAGTCCCATAGTGCTCAGAGCCATTTGAACCATTTGAACCTGCCTCGGGCATGGACGTGTGCGATGTCCTTAGGTTAAGTTAGGTTTAAGTAGTTCTAAGTCTAGGGGACTGGCGACCTCAGATGTTAAGTCCCATAGTGGTTAGAGCCATTTGAACCTAACTTTAAAGCGGAGAGAGTCTGTCATAATATACTGAGCAACTTCAGTAGATTGAACGTCAGGATAAAAAACCCTGACTTCTGTAGCTCACCATCAAACCCTTTCAAGAAATTCTGTATTTCATTGACACGTTTGCTTTCACATTCATATTGAAGTTCTTTGGTATCTACATTCATAATATTCCACCATGCCACAACTCCTTTACAACATTTTAGCCCACTCTGCAGCTCCCAGTTTAAAGCTTACCCTCCAAGAACAAGGTGCAATAAATTAAACGAGACAGATGGAAAAGAAGTGAGTAAACCGTTCATTATTTCTAAAGCAATCGCCATAACTGTTAATACATTTAGCCCACTGTGAAACAAGACGGTCATTGCCTTCATGGGAAAATGTTTTCGGTGGGCTACGGAACCATGATTGTATCCAGGCATGCACCTCTTCCTTCGCAGTAAATCGACGGTCACGAATGTCTTTCTTCAAGGCTCCAAAAATATGTATATCGCATGAGGAAAGATCAGGACTGTATGGAAGATGTGTAAGGGTTTCCCAGCGAAACTTCTCAGCGTAATCGAAACTATACTGGCAAAATATGGCCGTTTATTATCTAACAACAGAACGATGTCGTCCGTCAAAACTCTTAGGAATTTGACGTGACGCGCTGAAATTTTAACGAAGTGTCCACGTGGACACATCCTCCATCTATCCCCATGTGATTTCCATAGCTTTGCAGCATCGAAGAAAAACAGTTTTTGCCGTTGATTTGCTTCGGACGAAGAGGTGCACGCCTGGCTACAATTATTGTTCCGTGGGCAACCGTAAACATTTTTCCATGAAGGCATTGATCGTCTTGTCTCGCAGTGAGATGAATGTATTAACAGCTACGGCGATTGTTATAATAAATAATTTAGTTACTTTTTCCCATCTGTCTAGTTTTCATTTGACTGCCCCATATAGTTTAGCATTTAACAACTTGTTCAAATGGGTAACCTTCAGTAGTGTACCACAGCGAAACCACTTCATACATTTAAGTTGGCCTATAAGTCCCTCTAGATTTTTATGGATGTAGAAATGTGTCATTTAAAAACGAAAGTTCTAAATGTAGAACAGCAAGAAACACATTATCTCCCACAGGGTGTGGTCTGTTTCTATTACTGATTCCTCTTGCATCCACAGGTTTTGTAGATGGACTAGCCACACGAGATCTCTCTGGAGTTAGCTTGTTAATACTACCTAACGGCCCGCCCGACCCGCTGGGAGCAGAAAAAGTGATTTCCGCCTCATGGAAGTCCCACGAACAGCTAGGGAAGTAAGTGTCCACCCAGACAGAGCCCCGCCTGCTTGGGTAAGCCTTATGCAACTAAGGTGCAGCAGGTTCCCCAGAGGTTGCCGGCTAACGACTGTTCTGCCTCAACAGCCATGCATCTCATCATCGCGCAGCATACGGTGCCATTTAAGTTTTTCTACGGAGGTTTTTACCATCTTTTGAAGGACATCTTTACGCCAATGACTGTTATAAGTTTCTATTACACAATAAAACCTTATAACAGTCACTGGCGTAAAGATGATGTCCTTCAAAAAAAGTTTATGGCTGTGAATCCCAGCTACAACAAGTGTTTTTACCATCCTCGTGATCCAGGTCGATAAACCAAGATCCACATTCCCTGTGACAAAAAAGTTCCACCGCGGCGCAGAACAATGGTCACTGAAGCATACGGAAAGCTTACTGTTACAGAGGACTAACAGTGGACTAGCGGCCCTCACCCGTCCCCATCTCGGGAAACACAGATTCGCCAAGATCGTACCAGTAAACGTATGCTGTAATCCTAGAGATTCTCGCCATTTAGAACGACACGACAAGGGGTGAGGGTGAGTGGGGTGGTGCTTATTGGAAATACCACGGTTGCGCCCAGCATTACCCCCTCCCACCTGCACCCTGTCAACCTAATTGCAGCCTGTCGCAAAACCTGGCACAGTTAAGACAACAGAACTAGATCCTAAAATAAAACAAGCCGAAGAGTTAGATCCTCTAATCGAGAAAACCGATATTTTCAAGAAAACACCCACTACACCCGAGAGGGAAGATAGCAAACAGTGCTAATAGGAGCTGCAAGAACTGAAGAAGAAACACAAAAAGTATCACAAAAATCTTAAAGAAAGAAAAACTAGAGGACATGACATCTGCAGCGAGAACAACAAACACGATAACAGGAAATAGTAATAGGGCATTAACATCTCTATACTGAGTCTGATAAGCTAGCCAAGTGAAGGCACAAGTAAGACAGGGTACGGCAAGAAGGTGTGAGGACATGGTTCAATAAAATTATTTTAATGTATATTTATAAAACAATAACTCTCGTTAAACCAGAATTACAATAGATAGCACCTTGATACAAGACTCGACAAACTCAACATTCTAATGTAATCGGCTACGTAGTTATTACGAATACAGGTGACGAGCGTGGACTCTCAGCCCTGCTAAAGAAGGATGTTGTTGTTGTTGTTGTTGTTGTGGTCTTCAGTCTTGAGACTGGTTTGATGCAGCTCTCCATGCTAATCTATCCTGTGCAAGCTCCTTCATCTCCCAGTACCTACTGCAACCTACATCCTTCTGAATCTGCTTAGTGTATTCATCTCTTGGTCTCCCTCTATGATTTTTGCCCTCCACACTGCCCTCCAATGCTAAACTTGTGATCCCTTGATGCCTCAGGACATGTCCTACCAACCTATCCCTTCTTCTAGTCAAGTTGTAACGCAAGTTTCTCTTCTCCCCAATCCTGTTCAATACCTCCTCAATAGTTACGTGATCTACCCACCTAATCTTCAACATTCTTCTGTAGCACCACATTTCGAAAGCTTCTATTCTCTTCTTGTCCAAAGTATTTATCGTCCATGTTTCACTTCCATACATGGCTACACTCCATACAAATACTTTCAGAAACGACTTCCTGACACTTAAATCTATACTCGATGTTAACAAATTTCTTCTTCTTCAGAAACGATTTCCTTGCCATTGCCAGTCTACATTTTATATCCTCTCTACTTCGACCATCATCAGTTATTTTGCTCCCCAAATAGCAAAACCCCTTTACTACTTTAAGTGTCTCATTTCCTAATCTAATTCCCTCAGCATCACCCGACTTAATTCGACTACATTCCATTATCATCGTTTTGCTTTTGTTGATGTTCATCTTATACCCTCCTTTCAAGACACTGTCCATTAGGGATACAGCAACAGATTCGTAATCCCTCGTTACTAAGCAAATTTGCTCCGACACGGTCCACGGGTCCATGAAACGTACGATATCGCTGCCAGACAGCTAGTTTCCTCATCAAGAGGCGAATAAACATGCTGGTAAGTGGTGATTTTAACTGTTTATTGCATAAATACGATCACAGTCCCAACATTAGTTTCTGTAAGGCGATCTAAGTGTTAATGAAATACACTCCTGGAAATTGAAATAAGAACACCGTGAATTCATTGTCCCAGGAAGGGGAAACTTTATTGACACATTCCTGGGGTCAGATACATCACATGATCACACTGACAGAACCACAGGCACATAGACACAGGCAACAGAGCATGCACAATGTCGGCACTAGTACAGTGTATATCCACCTTTCGCAGCAATGCAGGCTGCTATTCTCCCATGGAGACGATCGTAGAGACGCTGGATGTAGTCCTGTGGAACGGCTTGCCATGCCATTTCCACCTGGCGCCTCAGTTGGAACAGCGTTCGTGCTGGACGTGCAGACCGCGTGAGACGACGCTTCATCCAGTCCCAAACATGCTCAATGGGGGACAGATCCGGAGATCTTGCTGGCCAGGGTAGTTGACTTACACCTTCTAGAGCACGTTGGGTGGCACGGGATACATGCGGACATGCATTGTCCTGTTGGAACAGCAAGTTCCCTTGCCGGTCTAGGAATGGTAGAACGATGGGTACGATGACGGTTTGGATGTACCGTGCACTATTCAGTGTCCCCTCGACGATCACCAGTGGTGTACGGCCAGTGTAGGAGATCCCTCCACACACCATGATGCCGGGTGTTGGCCCTGTGTGCCTCGGTCGTATGCAGTCCTGATTGTGGCGCACACCTGCACGACGTCAAACACGCATACGACCATCATTGGCACCAAGGCAGAAGCGACTCTCATCGCTGAAGACGACACGTCTCCATTCGTCCCTCCATTCACGCCTGTCGCGACACCACTGGAGTCGGGCTGCACGATGTTGGGGCGTGAGCGGAAGACGGCCTAACGGTGTGTGGGACCGTAGCCCAGCTTCATGGAGACGGTTGCGAATGGTCCTCGCCGATACCCCAGGAGCAACAGTGTCCCTAATTTGCTGGGAAGTGGCGGTGCGGTCCCCTACGGCACTGCGTAGGATCCTACGGTCTTGGCGTGCATCCGTGCGTCGCTGCGGTCCGGTCCCAGGTCGACGGGCACGTGCACCTTCCGCCGACCACTGGCGACAACATCGATGTACTGTGGAGACCTCACGCCCCACGTGTTGAGCAATTCGGCGGTACGTCCACCCGGCCTCCCGCATGCCCACTATACGCCCTCGCTCAAAGTCCGTCAACTGCACATACGGTTCACGTCCACGCTGTCGCGGCATGCTACCAGTGTTAAAGACTGCGATGGAGCTCCGTATGCCACGGCAAACTGGCTGACACTGACGGCGGCGGTGCACAAATGCTGCGCAGCTAGCGCCATTCGACGGCCAACACCGCGGTTCCTGGTGTGTCCGCTGTGCCGTGCGTGTGATCATTGCTTGTACAGCCCTCTCGCAGTGTCCGGAGCAAGTATGGTGGGTCTGACACACCGGTGTCAATGTGTTCTTTTTTCCATTTCCAGGAGTGTATATGGATCACACCGACGATTGGACACATTTGCATCTAAAAAAACTTCTAATACACAGGCTACATACTCTGTAACTAATCATTTATACAGGTTTTACATTAATAAAGCTTTAAAACTTGATATAGTTGCATATAAAGATCACTGTGTTCTTCAGATATCTGGGAAAAAGAGATTGACAGCACAAGTGTCCGTTGTTAAATGAATCTGAACTTTAAGATATGATGACGGCGATGTGCGGTAGATCACTGTAGATTCAAGTCACAGCCGCCTCTTGTGACACTGGTCAGTGAGGGTTTTGTAAGCCATCTCTTCCACATCTAATAACACGGTACTAGAATTCTTCCAATAAACCTAAATTGAATGTCTTCAATCCCCACAACTTTATTTATGAGGTTATTATTTAAACTATTTGATCAAAAGTATCCGAACACCTGTTGGTGGATAATACTATATGGTATGTCAACCTTTCACAGGCTTCAGCTCTGCTGGGGGCAATAATTTCATTGAGGTGTCTTAATGTTTGTGAAGGATTCTTACTGATGACCAAAACAAGAGCAGGTACTGATGGTGGATGCTGGGGTCCGGAGCAAAGTCGACATTCTGACTCGTCACAAAAGTGTTTCATTTGGTTCAGGTCGAAATCTGGGCAGGACAGTCCATTCCAGAATGTTGTTGTCCACAGGCAACTGCCTAACAGATGCTGCTTTATGTCATTGTGATAGAAACACTCATCGACTCCGAACTGTTCCTCTACTATATGCAGTACACAGTGATGTAAAATGTGTTCGTATCCTCCCGCATTTAGCGTTCTGTTAAGGTCAATAAGGGGACCTCACTCTAACCATGAAAAACGAACTGAAGCAGTAACACCACCTATCCTGTACTTCACTGTTGGAACTGCACTTGATGGCAGGTAACGTCCTCCGCGCATCCGCAGATTCAAGCCCCTCTATCGGATTGCTGTGGGGTGTAACCTAATTCATAGCTCAAAATCACTCCAAATCATCCACCCACCTGTGGCGTCGCTTTTTACAGAACGTCAAGCGTCGCTTAACACTGATTACAGAGATCTGTGGTTTATGAGGAGATGCTCGACCATTGTCTCCTATTCTTTTTAACTCCCTATGCACATTAACTGTGCTGGCTGGATTGTTGCTAACACTTTAGAACTCATGATTGACTTTTACCGCTGATCTCATGCGATTTTTTACAACCATACGCCGAAAAGTTCAACGGTCCCTGTCCGTTAGTACATGAGGTCAGCCCGGCCCTGGTGTAGCTGTGGTTTATCTTCGCGTTTGCACTTCAGTCACATCACAAACAGTAGAAATGCTCACGATAACTCTGTTACTCAGGTAACTTCCAATAACTAGTCCACGTTCGAAGTCACTCAGCTCTCTCGATCGACCCACACTGTTATTACTGCTTGTCTACTGACAGAAAAACTCTGATCTGCTTCTTTTAAACTGACGGTTCCGTCTCTTTTGACATTTAGTGGTTCAAATGGTTCAAATGGCTCTGAGCACTATGGGACTCAACATCTGAGGTCATCAGTTGCCTAGAACTTAGAACTACTTAAACCTAACTAACCTAAGGACATCACACACATTCATGCCCGAGGCAGGATTCTAACCTGCGACCGTAGCGGTAGCGCGGTTCCAGACTGAAGCGCCTAGAACCGCTCGGCCACACCGGCCGGCCATTTAGTGGTCAATTTCGCATTACGTATGGTTGTCCGGATACTTTTTATTAGACAGTGTACATTTAATCACCAGGTGCCAACCATTTGCGAGATTCTAACGATTTGAACCTCCCTGCACACAACTAAATCGTCTGCGAATGACCTCATAGGACTACGGACGATATCCGACAGGTCACTTATATACTTTTTAAACAGCAGAGACCGTATAACAGTATCTGTGTTACCTTCGCTTCTTCGACGCCTCCTCATTAAGAACGGCATAATGAGTTCTGTTATATAGGAAGTCTTCAAGTCAATTCCGTATTCACCTATTTTATTTAATACGTGACGTTTCGGAAATTTATCGAAGATTTTCTAGGTGCAAGGAAACAGGGAATCCATCTGGCATCAACTATTTATTGCCTTATGGATCTCGTGAACGAACAGAGCAAAATGAGTTTGATACTGTTGATGCTCGAAGCAGCCACGTTGATATACACATAAAATTTGTTTAGTCTCTAGAAAAGTCATAAGATTTGAGCACAATAATCATCAATAACTCTACAATAAATTGACGTTAATGAGGTAAACCCATATGTACGTGCAATGTCGTTGCGACCCTTATTACATACAGAAATGACTATTGTTCTAACAACCAACAGTACACGGATGCTAAAAGAACGCCAAGTTCTTTCATATATTCCATACAGACTCAAACGAGCACATATTCGGGCCTATCCCATATCGAGTGATTTCAGCTGATTTTTCATTTCCACTCTCACTTCTTTCTCTACTCGTCATTTTAGAATTCGTGTGATAGTTTAACCTGAAGTAGCGTCTCTCTAGTCAGTTCAATCAGCCACTTTAATTACTGATGGGCACCACGTTTATAGACTTGGTAACAGCTTAATTGAAGGAAAAGTTGCTAGTAAGAAACTATATACATTATAACGAATATATGAATTATTAACTGGTATTTTCAGTTAAAGAAGGAAATTAATTTCCCACCTCACAGCGTGTGGCCTTGGTGAAATATACACAGTCGTGGAAAAAATCGTAACACCAGGAAGGAGTTGTGCGACATAAACGAAAGTTGGTAGGCGTGTTTCTACATCTGAAAGATGATATCTATTCAAATTTCTCTCCGGTTGCGTAAGAATGGCGCTAGTAGGGCCACTATGAGGGCGCATGTCAGGTTTGCTTTAAATGCACGTTCTACAGGTCGTGAGCGTTAGTTACCTTCGAGACTGGCCGTGGTGAATTAATGTTAATCAAGAAATTCCTTAAGTCAACAAAGACACCATTATCAACACCTCGCTGCGTTTGAACAAAGTAATAGGGTTATGAGAAGCTGAATGTTCCTTCTGCGATAATGCAGAAAGACTTGGCAGGAATGTAGGCACTGCACATGACTGCTGGCAGCGGTGATCACGAGAAGGTACGGTCGCAAGAAGACCAAGCTCCGGACGGCCACGTGGAATTACCTAGTGTGAAGACCAACGTGTTCGCCGCATGGCTCTGACGCATCGTAGTGCATCTGCAGCAGCAGTTTGAGTAGCAGTTTGCACCACCGTGACACAATGAACTGTTACAAATCGGTTACTTCAAGGACAGCACCGAGTCAGACGCCCTGTAGCGTGCATTCCACTGACCACAAACCATTGCCATTTGCGATTTCAGTTCTGCCAAACGAGAGCTCATTGGAGGATGGTGTGAAGCGCTGTTGTATTTCCTGAGAAAGCTGTTTCTCTCTCGGTGCCAGTGACGGCCCTTTGTTGGTTAGAAGGAGACCAATTGAGGGTCTGCAACCAACGTGTCTGCCTGATAGACATACTCGATGTACACCTGGAGTTATGGTCCGGGGTGCGATTTCGTATGACAGCAAGAGCAGTCTTGTGGCTATCCTAAGCAGCCTGACTGCAAATCTGTACATCAGTCTAGTGATTCGATCTCTTATGCTGCCATTCATGAGCACCAATCCAGTGGGTGGGTTCCAACAGGGTAAGGCCGCCCATATACCGCTATTGTATCACAACAGAGTGTCGACGTGTTGTTTAGCCAGCTCCATCAACAGATCTGTCTCCAGTCGAGCACATATGGGACATCATCGGACAACAACTCCAACGTCATCCACAAACAATATTAATCGTCCCTGTATTGACCGACGAAGTGCCACAGGCATGGGATTTTGATGTGTTGGCAGAAGAGCCAACACCGGGTTGCTAGAGGAGGCCGAAATGCACGCGTTTAAGCTCACGCAACCTGGCGTGAGGTCTGGAACAGGACAATGTAATTAATATAGCCAATAAGGTACGTTGCTGCTGGAATACTTAACTTTAATCCATAACTGGTGTACATCGCTCTTGACGGTACATAAGTACAATCTCAATATAAACTGGCAATGGCGCCTTGCTAGGTCGTAGCAAATGACGTAGCTGAAGGCTATGCTAACTATCGTCTCGGCAAATGAGAGCGTATTTGTCAGTGATCCATCTCTGGCTAAGTCTGCTGTACAACTGGGGCGAGTGCTAGGACGTCTCTCTAGACCTGCCGTGTGGCGGCGCTCGGTCTGCAATCACTGACAGTGGCGACACGCGGGTCCGACGTATACTAGCGGACCGCGGCCGATTTAAAGGCTACCACCTATCAAGTGTGGTGTCTGGCGGTGACACCACAGATTTCATCCCACAAACTGACCACTGGCACGTGTACAACACAATGCATGCACGTTTACATGCTTGCATTCAACATTCTGACGGGTACACCGGTTATTAATGTACCAGCATTTCACATTTTCGATGGAGTATCTCGCGCGTAGATTAATCTATCATCTTGCAATGTTAATCAATTAAATACGTTATCAAGAAAAATATATTCCCGAAACTTCATTACTCTACATTAATTATGTTTTGGTTTTACGATTATTTTCCGTCAGTGTAAATATTGTGTTAATTCTTTTCTGTGGGAATGGAGTTGCGTGTATATTTTACAAACATTTATCGCTTAGCTGAGTGAGGTGTCGCCGCTGGTGAAGACGGAGAATTCCGTCCAAGCAAGTATCCTTCATTGTCAGCCTGCTGTGGTCGCTTCCCAGACAATAAAATTATAAGGCAGTGGTGAGCCAGCAGCTTGGTGTCTCGATGCAGTGTGTGTTCGTCGGTCGTCGCAGAAAGTTCTTCAGCAAGTGAGGAGATGGAAGATTTGTTAATTCAGTGATGAGTGACTTCAGTTCTATAATAATCTAACTTCTTCTGAGTACATCCACTTTTAATTTCTTAGCTTTCAATTTTTTGTACCTTTTTGGAAACCAGTTTTCATTTTTTTTGTACCATTGTTCGAATATAATACACTCCTGGAAATTGAAATAACAACACCGTGAATTCATTATCCCAGGAAGGGGAAACTTTATTGACACATTCCTGGGGTCAGATAAATCACATGATCACACTGACAGAACCACAGGCACATAGACACAGGCAACAGAGCATGCACAATGTCGGCACTAGTACAGTGTATATCCACCTTTCGCAGCAATGCAGGCTGCTATTCTCCCATGGAGACGATCGTAGAGATGCTGGATGTAGTCCTGTGGAACGGCTTGCCATGCCATTTCCACCTGGCGCCTCAGTTGGACCAGCGTTCGTGCTGGACGTGCAGACCGCGTGAGACGACGCTTCATCCAGTCCCAAACATGCTCAATGGGGGACAGATCCGGAGATCTTGCTGGCCAGGGTAGTTGACTTACACCTTCTCGAGCACGTTGGGTGGCACGGGATACATGCGGACGTGCATTGTCCTGTTGGAACAGCAAGTTCCCTTGCCGGTCTAGGAATGGTAGAACGATGGGTACGATGACGGTTTGGATGTACCGTGCACTATTCAGTGTCCCCTCGACGATCACCAGTGGCGTACGGCCAGTGTAGGAGATCGCTCCCCTGTGTGCCTCGGTCGTATGCAGTCCTGATTGTGGCGCTCACCTGCACGGCGCCAAACACGCATACGACCATCATTGGCACCAAGGCAGAAGCGACTCTCATCGCTGAAGACGACACGTCTCCATTCGTCCCTCCATTCACGCCTGTCGCGACACCACTGGAGGCAGGCTGTACGATGTTGGGGCGTGAGCGGAAGACGGCCTAACGGTGTGCGGGACCGTAGCCCAGCTTCATGGAGACGGTTGCGAATGGTCCTCGCCGATACTCCAGGAGCAACAGTGTCCCTAATTTGCTGGGAAGTGGCGGTGCGGTCCCCTACGGCACTGCGTAGGATCCAACGGTCTTGGCGTGCATCCGTGCGTCGCTGCGGTCCGGTCCCAGGTCGACGGGCACGTGCACCTTCCGCCGACCACTGGCGACAACATCGATGTACTGTGGAGACCTCACGCCCCACGTGTTGAGCAATTCGGCGGTACGTCCACCCGGCCTCCCGCATGCCCACTATACGCCCTCGCTCAAAGTCCGTCAACTGCACATACGGTTCACGTCCACGCTGTCGCGGCATGCTACCAGTGTTAAAGACTGCGATGGAGCTCCGTATGCCACGGCAAACTGGCTGACACTGACGGCGGCGGTGCACAAATGCTGCGCAGCTAGCGCCATTCGACGGCCAACACCGCGGTTCCTGGTGTGTCCGCTGTGCCGTGCGTGTGATCATTGCTTGTATAGCCCTCTCGCAGTGTCCGGAGCAAGTATGGTGGGTCTGACACACCGGTGTCAATGTGTTCTTTTTTCCATTTCCAGGAGTGTATGTTATTCCACCAATGATGAATGATTTTACGTGCAGATTAAACTTATTACTACCTTCCAGTTTATCGGCGATACACTTTCGATTACTCAGTACGTTAGAATTCCTTTGGACATCTTAAAATGGGTTCCCATGCGTTATGCATGCATTTCTACATGAAACATTGGCTTTGCGCAGTATCGTCTCAGGAAGCACAAAACCGCTGCAGATATGAGGCAGACAAAACAGTAGGCTGTGCTTTAACAGCGCATTAGGTTATTTGTCGGTACCTCACGGCGGCTGATATCCTGATATCTCCTTACCATATTAGCATTTGTAAGAGGACGAGACTGCAGCGGGCATTCCTTGGCTCTCCATAGTTATAAAATTCGGCAGGTATTGAGGACGTAACGGTCACAACGATATAACAGCTGCCTTATCGAAGGATTTAACGGAATCTAATACGTTTCCCTTACCGTTGAACTATCCGTGTCACCAATTGCTCTAAATAATTTCTAAGAAATTCGTTCAACGTAGCGTCACCTGAATCTCCGCCCTCCCTACCGTTCTGAAACAGAGCGCCTCCCGGCCTAGAAGTGGTAAACTGAAACATTGCCAAGTTCATACGCCACAATATGGAAATTTATACCTGTTATTTTCTACGTATCCTCTGAAGCGTTCCACCACTTTGGTGCTTGATATGAATGGACAGCAGAAACGCACGATTACTGTTTTAGGCCAGCTCTGACGCTTCTCTTCATCCAGATTATCTTGCATTCCTGCTCTGAATTTCTGTTATCAGTTACGGCAATAAACATATCGTAGGTGAAAACGATTACAAAAGTCTAAAAAATGAAACCAACAGAAAGCGCAAAATAACTAAATAGTACTAACTGCAGGGCAAATGCAAGGCTGTAGAAACATGGATAACTTGGGGAAAGATAGACGCCATTTGTGGAGAAGTTAAAGAAACCTCTGGAGAAAAGACGACAGCTATATGAAGAGCTCAGATGACAAACCAGTACTAAGAAAAGAAGAAAAGCTGAAAGATGGAAGGAGTAGCTACAGCATCTGTATAAGGGAAATAAGCTTGAGGACATGATAGAAAGACAAGAGGAAGTATGTGGTGATGAGCTGGGATATGTGATATTGAGAGATGAATTTGACAGAACACTAAAGTACTTAAGTCGAAACAAAGTCCCTAGAGTAGGTGACATTCACTCAGAATAATTGAGATCTTTGATAGATTCAGCCAAGGCCAAATCACTCTGTCTGGTGTGCAGGATATATGGGACAGGCGAAATACACTCAAAAAATGTTCAAATGTGTGTGAAATCTTATGGGACTTAACTACTAAGGTCATCAGTCCCTAAGCTTACACACTACTTAACCTACCTAAATTATCCTAAGGACAAACACACACACCCATGTCCGAGGGAGGACTCGAACCTCCGCCGGGACCAGCCGCACAGAAAATACACTCATACTTTAGGAAAAATGCAACAGTTCCTATTCCAAGGCAGCTTAATAAGTCAAGCTTGCAAAATACTGAGGTGAATTATTTACAGAAGGATGAAGAAACTGTTAGAGCTGTTGGTTGATTTGGGGGAGTAGACCAAACAGCGAGGTCATCGGTCTCATCGGATTAGGGAAGGCTGGGGAAGAAGTCGGCGATTTAGGGAAATCACGGCAAACCTAAATCCGGATGACCGGACACGGTATTGAACCGTCGCCCTCGCGAATGCGAGTCCAGTGTGCCAACCACTGCACCACCTTGCTCGGTGAGAAACAGTTAGATGCTGTCCTCCGGGAAGATCAATTTGAGTTCCGGAAAAATGTAGGAACACGCGAGGCAGTTCTGGCCCTACGACCTTTCTTAGAAGCTAGGTTAAAGAAAGGCAAAGCTACATTTATAGAATCTGTGCATTTCAATAAAGCTTCTGAAAATGTTGACTGCACTACGCTCTTTGACAATCTGAAGGTAGTAGGGGTAAAATACATGAGGAGAAAGGGCATGAAAGGGAAGCAGTAGTTCAGGAGGTAGTGAGACAGGGTTGTAGCCTACGAGAAAGCTGTGAATGAAACCAAGGAGAAATTTGGGAGGGGGCTTAAACTTGAGGGAGAAGGAACAACACTTTGAGGGCAGCCTGTGACATTGTAATTCTGTCAGAGACAGCAAAGGATTTATAAGAGCATTTGAACGGATTAGACAGAGTTTTAGTAAGAAGTTATAAGATGAACATAAAAAGGTAAGACAAGAGTAATGGAATATAGCAGAATTAAATCAGACTATGCTGAGGGAATTAGATTAGGAAATGAAAAACTAAATGTAGTAGAGGAGCTGAAGATGGTCGCCGTTTTCCTATTCAGACAGAAAAATAACTGACGATGGTCGCATTTCAGAAGGTTCATACAGTGAATCTAAGAAAAATAGCAATTCATCATCACCAAATATCAGTTTAAGAGTCAGAAAGTTTCTCTAAAAGTATTTGTCTGGAGTATAACATTTTATGGAAGTGAAAAGTGTGCGATGAGCAGTTGAGACAAGCAGAGAATGGAAACTTTCAAAATGTGGTACTGAAGAAGGATGAGGAAGATTAGATGGGTTGATTGAATAATGGCTGAGGAGGTCCTGAAACCAAGTGGGGGAAGAAGATTTATGGTAAAACTTGACTAAATGGAGGTTTCGGTTGATAAGACACATCGTAAGGCATCAAGAAATAGTCAGTTTGGTAATGGAGGGAAGTATGTACGTGAAGGGTGTGGGCTGGTGGGAGGGGGAACATTGCAGAAGGAGACCAAGGCTTGAATGCTGTAAGTATGTTAAAATGAAAGTAGGTTGCGGCAGTTTGGCAGAGATGAACAGGCTTGAACACGGTATACTAGCACAGAGAACTACACCATACCAGTCAAACGGGTTTGAAGTCTATAACAACAACACACACTGTAGTATTCGTTTCCAACTTGTATTTGCGTTAAATCTTCCAGTATGCATTTTGTTTATATCTATTTTCAACCAATTCTTTGTCCAAAATATTACGTAGGCAATGTTATAGTTAGTTAGTGATAGTATATCTGTGATTTTACCCTCAACGTTCCTGCCTTTAAATAGCACAAGGTTTCACTTTCTGACCTTCGACGATATAAGCGTACAGAACTATTGACGAGTGCATTTTTTCAGTAATGACGTACTACCGTCCATTAGGGTATAGCGGGGCTATTCCGCTCATGGGGCTAATCCACCGGAAATAAGAAATGTTGCAACAGTGCACTCATTGCTCATAGAGTCAATAGAGACATGGTCGTTTCACCTTCAGTGTGCTCCGTTATCTCTATGTCTTCGTACGTGGTTGTAGTAAGGGTGTTTTCTGTTACGTTATTGACAGGACAGAAGAACAAACTCTAGGGGTAAGCGAATTATGACGGATTATTGCCATAGTTAAAGAATACAATCTAACAGATTAAGGTGTAACATACGCAATAACGTGAAATTTTAAACTCTCATTGTCACTTTTATAAGAACACAGGTTATGCGGTGTATCAACAAATATTGCTGGCTCTTTCCTCAAAGGTCTGTTATTCCATGTCTTTCCGAATGTCTGCACATGGGGCAGTTTCGCCCCGTACGCCTAGGGCTATTTCAACTCAGTCAAATTATTAATTTAATTGATGTCTTACTATGAAATTCTAGAGAACACGTTTTCTTGGCTCCTTTTCAGATCGTCCGCAGATGCAAAAGGAAAAAACGAAGCGCTCCATAGTCCAAGGAGGATATGAAATAAGCAGTAACAAGCGTTATAGCCAGTTCCTCTGGAGAGAGTGTCAGCAATCTGCTGCATAGTTTCACGAAGCATGTCTGGCTGCAAAAGGACGAGAAATATTTACTTGCAATAAATGCTAGTGATTTTGACACTGAGGTACACTGAGCGGAATAGGCAGTTCACTTGATGGAATAGCCCCATGATTTTTATATTTGTGATTTATGTTTTCTTCATATATTTGTTTAATACATCGTTTGTGTAAAGGGATCTCGACCTTTTATGTAATGAAATGTATTCACAGTTTTTTTTTAAAAAAGTAATTGTATCAAATTGACAGATTTCTGAAAAAGTTTATGTCGAATTATGTAGGGCTTACAGTTGAAACGAGCGGAATAACCCCGCTGTACCCTACTGCACGGCCTACGTGATCAGTAATAGTGTAATACTGCCGAGGCACTTCGTGCGTTGTTACTGTAATACCCCCTTCTGAAATAGATTTACTTTTTGAGATCCTTTAGCAACTAAGTGACATATTCTGCTTTTGTGTATTATACACGGGTCCTAGATACCTGCTAGTTATATGGGGTTTTCATATTTTAAGTACTGGAACTTTAATGATGGCTATACCACGTCGGCAAGCTTGGTCGTCTAATCCGCATGCACCCACACTGGTTTAGCTGTCCAGTGATTTCCCTAAGTAACTTTAGACGTAAACTAAAACAGTTTCTTTACTAATACCACGGCTAATTTTCTATTAACACTTCATCAATTCAGGGTACGTACTCTCCCTCTGGTGATTTTGTAGGCCATGAGATGTTGAACTATTATCTTACACTATGTGATCAAAAGTATCCGGACACCTGGCTGAAAATGACTTACAAGTTCATGGCGCCCTCCATCGGTAATGCTGGAGTTCAGTATGGTGATGGCCCATCCTTAGCCTTGATGACAGTTTCCACTCTAGCAGGCATACGTTCAATCAGGTGCTGCAAGGTTTATTGGGGAATGACAGCCGATTTTTCACGGAGTGCCGCACTCAGGAGAGGTATCGATGTCGGTCGGTGAGGCCTGGCACGAAGTCGGCGTTCCAAAACATCCCAAAGGTGTTCTATAGGGTTCAAGTCAGGTTGGGACTCTGTGCAGGCTAGTCCATTAGAGAGATGTTATTGTCGTGTAACCACTCCGACACAGGGCGTGCATTACGTACAGGTGCACGATCGTGTTGGAAGACGCTATCGCCATCCCCGAATCGCTCTTCAACAGTGAGAAGCGAGAAGGTGCTTAAAACGTCAATGTAGGCCTGTGCTGTGGTAGTGCTAGATCAAAACAACAAGGGGTGCAAGCCCCCTCCACGAAAAACACGACCACACCATAACACCACCGGCTCCGAATTTTAGTGTTGGCACTACACACACTGGCAGTTGACTTTCACCAGGAATTCGCCATACCCACACCCTGCCATCGGATCGCCACATTGTGTAGTATGATTCGTCACTCCACACAACGTTTTTCCACTGTTCAATCGTCCAGCGTTTACGCTTCTTACACCAAGCGAGGCGTCGTTTGGCATTTACCGGCGGGATGTGTGGCTTATGAGCAGCTGCTCGACCATGAAATCGAAGTTTTCTCACCTCCCGCCTAACTGTCGTAGTACTTGCAGTGTATCCTGATGCAGTTTGGAATTCCTGTGTGATGGTCTGGATAGATGTCTGCCTATTACACATTACGACCCTCTTAAGGAGTGTGGAAAACTCGCGTACAGACGTATGACACAAGTGACACCCAATCACCTGAGTACGTTCGAAGTCCATGAGTTCCGTGGAGCACCCCATTCTGCTCTCTCACGATGTCTAATGGCTACTGAGGTCGCTGATATGGAGTACCTGGCAGTAGGTGGCAGCAAAATGCACCTAATATGGAAAACGTATGTTTTTGTGGGTGTCCGGATACTTTTGATCACATAGTGTAGTTTCTTTTTGTCACTATTCAGAGTGCGCCTAAAGCTCATTTCCAACCTTCAGAGCTTTCACAAGGCACTGGGCAGATAATGGCCTGAATAGAATTCCATATCTGGAAATGTACAGTTTTTTGCTAAAGAAAGATTCATGCGAAACCATCTGCTCCCCTCCCGAACGTTTTCTGCTGGAATTAGTGATAGTAATGTACTGCAACTCTGAAAATCATTACATTTTTCAGGAGAAAAGTAACACGGAAATAATGTCCAATGCTAACCTGTGTTGCAACATTGCAACGGGACGTTAACGTTTCAGTAAAAGAAGAGACACTCTTTTTATAATGCAGTATGTTAATGGAGTACCTGTCCTGTGCACCCCATCACTTTGTATTTTTACAGCATAATTTCGGTGGATATGAATGCAGTTGATCCCTTGAAAATAACTGCTCTCATTTTTTCCACTTCGTGGAGTAACATATTTACGGGCGTGGTCTATGATGAAAAGCCCCTTTGTGAAATAAGCTATCTGCTTTCCGTACGTATTGTCAACTCTACAAAGATATGCTCTGCACTTATGTATATAATTTGAAGACTAAACTTGCAACCTTTTTCTTTCTGTAAATGCGCTCATATTTGATGTTGGCCACATACTTTATTTCCAAGCGTTATATTTAGTGCAACGCCATTATCTTTTTCGCAGTGTCTGCTTGTAATGAATCGTTTGTAAATTCTGTGTCGGAAAAATGAAGTTGGTTCGCAGTCAGACTCAATAATCCTACAAAATTTAAGATGGCGTGCTTTTCTGGGTGACTACGGATGTTCTTGTCAGCTTTCTTAACTGTTTAATCGACATCATTCTCTTGCTTCCGTTTTTAATCGCTTTGAGCAGACTTCCATCCATCCTTCATCTAAGCTTCCTATGAGCTTCTAATGCAAGAAGAGTCTTTATCACCCCTGACCAAGTAATGAATTGTTATAGACAGAGTGGCATCTGTAGATTTACCATATACAAACTTGGATCGTAGGCGAAACTTGTTTACTCTGAGTAATTTTGTGCTCTTTTATCTTTGGACTTTTTCTTATATCATCATATTAATGTTTAATAGTTAAAAAATTTTGTGGTCAGCTACCTTGCAATGTTTAGATATTCCTTCAGTCTATGCAGCTATTTTTCATGTTGTAATAAGTCACTTTTATTTTCGCTAGACTTCCCTTTTCTCTGACACTAAGAAATAGCTAGAGCACAGCTGACGAACACGCTGTTGGCGATTCAGAATATGAAAATATCTTGGACGTGAAGTGCAAACAACATATTTGATATCATTAACGGCAACTTTGTTACCTGACAAGCTGTGGACAGACTGAAAACATACACTGAATATCGAAGCACTGAGCCCATAACGACTCTATTTGACTTCCTGAAATAATTATTTGATATATAGGTCAACATACTGGGTTAGTATACGTGGTGGTTTATACGCGTGGAACCACCCTTTAAAAAAACAACAACAGGTGAATAAAAGGAAGTTTAAAGTCAACGGGTATGAGATGAGCGGTTGGGGGGAGGAGGGTGGGGAGGGGGGAGTGAACATATATGAGGTTTTGTCACCAACATGGTGGACATACTGGAAGACACCATCTTGGATGCGACTCATAATTTTCAAATTGAGAGGGTGGCATATGACATACAAAGCAGGTAGCGAATTACACGATAAAACAATGGTGAATTTCAAGCGAGCATGCTTTTCATTCATTCCCTAAATATGACTGATATCTCTTCCTTACATGTTATGTGAAACTTGATGGCGTTAACACAAGCTGAACGTGTTGAGATATCGGGAGAGAAGAGCATCCGTATTATCGCTTAGGATTTTAACCAACGCTTTCCAGACAGACCATCTGTCATCCATAGGGTGATGCTGAAACTCCTCAGGAAATTCCGTGTAACTAGCTCTGTGGCAGACAAACCGAAAGCAGGTCGATCTAACATGGCTACGGACGAAGCAACATCAACCATGTTTATCGTCCAGAGCGCAGTACTCGCCGCGTCTTGCAGCTAACGGGTCTATCATACACCAAGTATGTGAATTTTTGCCACAGATAAATGCCACTTTTACAAAATGCAAATTTTCTTCCCAGCGTTAAAAACCCAGATCATCGGGCTCAATTGGCAGAATGGATGACTCGCAAGCTGGACAAACAATCGTTTTCTCTTTGACATACCGTTTATGGATGAAGCCTGTTTCCATGTGACCGCAGAAGTAAATAAACAAATTCACAGATACTGGCCAGATGTAAAACCGCACTGACTGGATGCATATACTGTTTTGTAGATGGCACATCGAAAGTGACGGTTTCGTGTGGAATATTTTACCTCGTATCATTGGCCCCTTCCTCATTCAGGCTATACTAACAGCAATCGCTTTATCTGCAATTGTTAGAGGAAGATATGCTGCTCTTCACTGCTGTTTGAAGACGTAACATTTCCAAATTTCGTTCAGCGCGATAGTGCCCCTATTCATTAAGTGCTAGCTGTCCGGAAATATTTGTAAGTCCAGTTTTCCTGGAGAAGGATATGTTGTAGAGGTCGAGTGGAGCTTTCACCACGTCTCTCTTTCTACCTGTGACATGTGCATTTGGTGTGAGACCTGACTTTCTACCGGCGTGTACAACGCTCAAATAAATTACTGGAAAGCAATCAGGTGACGACATCGAAAATCGCCGATATTTCGACAGGTAACCGCCCCATCATTTTCAAGGCAAAACTGCGGCAAGCAAGAGCTGTGCAAGCAAATTTAAAACCTCGGTTTGCAGGGAAATTCGGGAAGTATAACACACATACTAAACACTAGCGCCACACACACAACCAAAGAGCCGGCCGGTGTGCCAGAGCGGTTCTAGGCGCTTCAGTCTGGAACCACACGACCGCTACAGTCGCTCGTTCGAATCTTGCCTCGGGCATGGATTAGCGAGATTTAAGTAGTTCTAAGTTCTAGGGGGCTGATGACCTCAAGTGTTGAGTCCCATAGTGCTCAGAACCATTTGAACCATTTGAACAACCAAAGCTGACAGACGTCAGAAGTTATCGACAGCTAAAATTACAAAACAACGGGTGACGTAGCATTAACTCCGTCCCTTGGAATTTTGCCGAGGGAGAGAGCAGGACTGTATTCAGAATTTAAGCAAAACCCTTTATCTCTACTTACAAGATTACTTGCTAATTTAATCTCAACCGCTTCCTTACTAACGTTATCCCAGTAGCTGGAAGTGCATGCCAAAATGTCTGTGTTCTTATAGTCCATAGAATGACCGGTGCTAAGACAACGTTCTGCAATAGCCGATTTTCTCGGCTGTTGTAAGCGTGTATGACGCTTATGCTCAGTACACCGGTCCACCACGGTCCTAATAGTCTGACAAATATATTATACACCACAACTGCAAGGAATACGATAGATACCCGCCTTGCGGAAGCCAGATCATGCTTAACGCAACCTAAAAATACCACAATATTAGATGCAACTAGAAAAACACATCATATTTCTGCAAAATACTTCCAGTCTTCTTGGAAATACTCTCTGCGTAAGGCAGAAAGGCCGTAGTCCTTGGCGTCAACTCGGTATTATCACCACTCACCCCGTTCACTGTTAATAGATAGCGCAACGCTCGTCAGATCTGTCTTTCGCTGTATTCATTCTGACGAAAGGTTACCTGAAGATGGGTTAACCTAGCTGAAAAACTTTCACGGTCTGAAATGACGTTGGCCCTATGACACGAAGTACCCCTTCACGTTGAGCCTGTTCGTGCCAACTGTGACGGTACAGCTCCCAGAAAGGCGCCTTATAAACTGTGAAAACTGAAGCGGCTAGCTTGCCGAGTTGGATGCACTGTGTATGACAAGCAGCCGTTTGACAGAACTGGGGACGGCAGTGAGTCACGTGGAGGCCGAACGCGGCCGCCTGCAGCGGCAATAGCTTTGAAGTTCGTCCGCTAGATGTCTGCGTCCTCTGAGTTCTGCTACTGCAGCAGTCACCACGTATGAGAATGTGCGATACGTAACAGAGGACAAATCTCGCCATGAAAGCACGTTACCGGTTTTCCCGCGGCTGGAAAGCCGTTGGGGAGAAAATGGTGGAAAGAACCACCACGACAAACTAAACGAACTTGTTAAAGACTGAAAATCAGATATGTTTCAATAAAATGCGAGCTCAGTAAAATGTGAAGCCAGTACTACTGAAATAAAGGGAAAATTATAGCAAGTAATTGGGTATAAGTGCACCTTGGTGCAATGAATAGTTTTTAAGTTATTCTATGTTAAACAACTTTTAAAGTCTATGAAATTTAAAAAATTGTAATTGGCTGACAACTACACCGATTTTCATACACGAGGTGTCAATGGATAGGTTTCATAGAGACCGATCAGAAAATGAAACCATAATTGTGATAAACATTAACATTGTAGAACTATAGGCCGGAATTAAAAGTCCGTGCTGAAAACTAGAAAAATTTACTCACAAGATTAATTTATATCGTAAAGTAGCGGCAGCATTAAAGAATAACAATAGTTAGGAAGGTAAAAATAGGTTCATAGTAAATTATTTATATTTATTAACAATAACATTACCAAGAGTAACGTTTTTCATATTAAAAGTGTAATTTAAGCGAAAACCAATGTGTGTAATGAAAATCTAATGTCAGTACTGAAAACCTGGAAGTGGATTTGGATTGGATTGTTTGGGGGAAGAGACCAAACAGTGAGGTCATCGGTCTCATCGGATTAGGAAAGGACGGGGAAGGAAACCGACCGTGCCCTTTCAAAGGAACCATCCCGGCATTTGCCTGGAGTGATTTAGGGAAATCACGGTAAACCTAAATCAGGATGGTCGGACGCGGGATTGAACCGTCGTCCTCCCGAATGCGAGTCCAGTGTCCTGGAAGTGATTTCATATATTATACTTGTATACATAAGTAGCTTTATATTTTTACATAAGAAGCAAATATACTTGATTTGAATCATATGATCTATGCGACAGTATAAATACCCGGGTGCGATCTTCACTCGGGCAAGCTGGCTTGGGCAGCACTTGCGAGAAATGCTTCAAATGGCTCTGAACACTATGGGACTTAACATCTGAGGTCATCAGTCCCCTAGAACGTAGAACTACTTAAACCTAACTAACCTAAGGACATCACACACATCCATGCCCGAGGCAGGATTCGAACCTGCGACCTTTGCGGTTGCGGGGTTCCAGACTGAAGCGCCTAGAACCGCTCGGCCACACCGGCCGGCCATGACAATTGAACAAGTTGTCCCAAGTTCCATTTTTATATATGAGTCCTAATTAAGTCGAACGAATATACATATAATTACGAGAAATATTTTTATTTCCCAAATTGTAGCAGTTGTATAAAATGTTACTTGTTGACTCAACACTGTGAATAACGTGACACGAATATCATGACAGACCTTTCTTTTAAATTTCTATCACCTGTGTGCTGCAGAGACCATCTTCACATCTAAAACCAGAACGGAAAAATTATCTTCTTGAATCGTCAGCTGTCCTTGATGGTGTTGGTAGCGTTTCACTTCACTGGATTTCCCAAACATGGATTTGAGCTGCCTCCTTTCCGAATGCGAGTCTAATGTCTTGCTACTGCACCACCTCACTCGGTAAGATACGCGGGACTTACTTACAAACACATTGATTGCAGATACCTGAGCTCATCCTGTTCTCCACAAATATCAGGGTTCCACTTTATCATAAACCGTTTGCTCTCATTTCTCTATCTAAAGTCCATTTCGAAGACTACAAAATATCAAAGCAGTAACTCGAACACATTTACAATCTCACTTTCGTTGACAGCATACCGCCGAAGCCAGCTAAGGTAAGGAGTACAGGAAGTAGTGTGTCAGTTATAATGGCAAGCAGTCCTCAGTCAATAAGAGGGTTTAAGTTGACTTGCAGCAAGATTAGTTCCCGTTCTACATGAAAAACAGGGAGTTCTGCCTAGTCCAGAGTAAAACGACGTCCTAGGTGCTGTTTGGAAAACAGACATATATATATCACAGGTGTTGAAACTCTGTCCTTGAGAAAAGAGAGCAAATACAGCACTTACGGGCATTCAAATATCGGGGGCGAGAAAAGTCTTCCCCAGGAACTACTGAACAACCAAAGTAATTTCGCTTACTTCGGATTCTGGTTGCAGCTAAAACAGTTATAGGAAAAGCTTGTTGTTTTCCCAAAGCTCTGTTTTTGTAGTAAGATATTATAGAATTTGCAGTACGATATACCAGCCTCATAAACGACCAGAGTAGTTCAAAATGTAAGTGGCGTTCCACAGCTCGTGTTCTGTACGCAAGAGTACTCCATTATGTAAGTTAATAAAAGCCCTTCCCCTTAAACAGTTAAACTGGTTTATTGTTAATACACTAGAAAGCATTAGTAACATTTTTATAACAATGCAGCGAACATGAAGTTTACATTGTATGAACAAATTCTTGCGATACATAGACAAAATTGTGTTTAGGCCCGTCATAAGCAATGAACGTCCATTAGATATAAATGAAGTTCAGTTCGCGTATGTTGTCTTACCATACAACAAAGAACATGAAACAAACAGATAAATAATTATATAAAACTTGTCTAAAATCTGAATTTGTAACAGTTCCCATATGCTGCAGTAGGAGCCTCGCCACCTTGCCTTGTTACATTCCACAAATAGTCGACGAGACACAATGACCGTCCTTGAAACGATTACCGGCGGCAGTGGACGGTACAAAATGTCCAACGCTCTCTCATAGCCCTTTATGATTTGGACACATATTACCGGCCTTCACAGCACAGGTGCACCTGCAACTCTGTGATTCCAATCATTTCTGCGTAGTCTCTTGCTAAATGTCCAGTAATTTTCATAAGAACTGCTTTGCCGGCCGGAGTGGCCGAGCGGTTCTAGGCGCTACAGTCTGGAACCACGCGACCGCTACGGTCGCAGGTTCTAATGCTACCTTGGGCATGGTTCTGTGTGTGATGTCCTTAGGTTAGTTAGGTTTAAGTAGTTCTAAGTTCTAGGGGACTGATGACCTCTGAAGTTAAGTCCCATAGTGCTCAGAGTCATTTGAACCAAGAACTGCTTTCTTATGTCATGTTCTTACGGTTCTCACAAGAAGAAATTTAATTTTAACACCTCCACAAGAAGTATAATATGTTACTTGAAAGAGCAGGAGACAAAAAAAAAACAGGAAAACGTTTGATTTTTACAGATTTTGTAAATTATTTTAAACGCTTTTATTTCGAAACAAACTCTCATCAGTATTAACATCATAACTGTTAAACGTGATTCGCCCATGTTGCATTGTATTATACACGTTTCCCAGTTACTCTGAGATTTCAAGAAATATTAACGGCAGAAGTGCTACTGTAACTGAAAAACAAATTATATAAGTTACTATTTACAGCGGTCACTAAACTTCGAGTACCTAAATGTTTCTACCAAATTCATAAAATTATGCTTAATAATAACTTTTGCAAAATCATTTTATTATTTGGGTAAATTTCAAATTTTTTTCGAGTTCCAGTTACACGAAACACATTTTTTTTTTAATTTTAATGAGAAAACCTATTTTCCGATTACTCACGATGCACCGTATGTGCCAGTGTGTTACTATTCTCAGGTGCACATACTTATAATTGTATTTTATTTCTATGAATGATTTCCCTACTCATAATAAGCTTAAAAATGTTGTCTTTATTACGCAATAGTGCGGTTCTAGGGTGAATTTTTGACACGGAAAGGATCTTGTCTTTCTGTCCGCGCAATATATTGCAAAGTACTAGATATACAACAGTGCGTCTTCAGTTCTTTAACGAAGTATACTCAAAATATTCCTTTTGTTCTCCTTGAGTTCACTGTTTTGTGTACCTTTTAAATCTACGGATCTCAGCGGAGCTACAATCGTAAATCATGTATTAATATAGCGCTTACTTTGTCACTGCCGACAATTGCAATGGTTGTTGCGCGGTCGCCTCCTAGATGATGCTATGAGCCTTGATAGCCGCCTCCGCTAATTTGCGTAGTTTTTCATTACGAGATACTGCTCTTTTGCTCTAGTGAGCCGTTCGGTGTGGCCAAGCGGTTCTAGGCGCTGCAGTCTGGAACCGCGCGACTACGGTCGCAGGCTCGAATCTTGCCTGTGTGTGATGTCCTTAGGTTATTCAGGTTTAAGTAGTTCTAAGTTCTAGGGGACTGATGACCTCAGATGTTAAGTCCCACAGTGTTCAGAGCCATTTGAACCTTTTTTTTTCTAGTGATTCCATGTGAGTTTCTACGCCTATTGCAGTTCGAATATTCTTTCCGTATTGGAGATCGTGTTCAGTCCTGTGGGTTGGATGATTTCTCCTAAGTACTTGAAGTGAAGGACTTGTTAGTTTTTCCTGTACCGTGTTTTCAGTGGAAGTTTTTCAGTTGATTTGGTGTCCATATACTGAGTTTTTCATAGGATAATTGGAGTCCAGTTTTTACAGGAGATATCATGTAGTTTATCTAGCGCTAGTTAGGCTACATCCTTGTTGTTTGTTGACAGACAGGTCATCAGCAATGGTCAGGCATTTCACAGAGACAATTTCGCCTTTCTCTTTTCCAAATTGGATACCTCTGACATGCTTTACCCATTATCTGACTATTATTTCCAGTACAATGTTGAACAAGAAAGACGATAAGCTGTCTCTATGTCGGACTCCTGTGTGAATTTCGAATGAGTTTGAGATTTCTCATATGAATATCACCTTTGAGGTGGTTTCTTATACAGTTTCCTGGATGACAGCTCTAGTCTTTTGTTCTGGCAACAGAATCGTAAGCCGGCCGCGGTGGTCTCGCGGTTCTAGGCGCGCAGTCCGGAACCGTGCGACTGCTACGGTCGCAGGTTCGAATCCTGCCTCGGGCATGGATGTGTGTGATGTCCTTAGGCTAGTTAGGTTTAAGTAGTTCTAAGTTCTAGGGGACTTATGACCACAGCAGTTGAGTCCCATAGTGCTCAGAGCCATTTGAACCAGAATCGTAAGCTTTTTTGAAATCCACAAATGTGACCGTAGTGTTCCCGGCATCTTCTGAAGTGTATTATGGTTTTGTGGCTCCAAATATGTTCACTACAGGATCTCCCTTTCCTGAATCCCACAAGACAGTGCGAGAACAGAACGAAAGCCGGTAATCTGCGTGCTGAACCGCCGCGCCGTCCAGTGCAGCTGTACGTGCCTAGGGGTGCAGATAAACAACACTGGTTAGCCTGCTAATCGAGATAGAGCAGCGCCATTACCGGTGGAAAATCAAACGCGCTCCATTAGCTCTGTAGCTTTTCTCACACGTTTTGACAGAAACTATTCGTCAAAAAAAATTAATTTTCACGTTACCTGTGGCTGTATATGTCAGCTTCATGATGAAGTGCCTACCATCTTGCTAATGATCATACTTATAGCGATATTCGCACTTAAGTAAGACGCTACGTGGCATTCCAAAAAGTTTGCAATGAAAACGAAATCTAGCTAAGATACTGAATCTTCCTTTACACTTGGGAAGAGATCTCTATATGTCTCCCTTATCGAGAAAATGGAGTTTATGTAGCACGTTTACTTCCGATCGCACGCGCGCGAGGTTGATGTATTAATAACGTACATCATATCCAAACCGTTCAAGGTATCAAAACCAGATTTTGGCATATGATAGGGAGAGGAGAGCATCTTGCCATATTCGGAACTTCTTATCTACGTCGTTTTTTTAATCCAATACTGCAATTTTTAAGAACTCACTGATAGCTAGTGAAAAGAGAATTTTCTAGTATGAAAATAACCGTAAAATTTCTTCTATTATGTTACAGTAAACCGACATAGTGAGGTTTTCCTAAGGTCTTGACCTCTCTGGTCGCCTATTGCTTGTTTAACAAAACACTATTTCAAGACCCTGTCGTAATAGCTACTGCAGGGTGAGAGTGTGCAACTTATACTGTATTTTGGCAAAAAATGCAAAATTTGATGTGGCAATTAGGTAAATGTATGTGTTACTCAAAACTCGTCACTGATGGCATTTTTATGGAGAAAGAGAGTTTAACTCACAAGGGGAGGCCGCCAATTGTGAAATTCAGATTCGATTCATACTGTGCATAATAAAAGCTCATGGCTAGAGGTGTAATGTGGCAAAGCACGAAGATGCACTTCTCAGCCGTTGTCGAGAAAAACGACAGTTAAAAGAAACCGTTCGGTGAAATACTCTCGACGAGTAAGAATTTTCTACAGCGTCGTGGCGCAGCGGTAAGCGCTCGGGTTCGTAATCCGAAGGTCGCCGGATCGAATCTCGCGCCATGCAATTTTTTTTATTATTAGTTTTTTGTAATTCAAATATATATATATATATATATAAAGTATTAATGAATTGCTTATGCATGTTGGTGAAGGCGGATCGCTCTCCAATTGTACCGCCTCCATTTTTCCGTTTTTTTTTTTTAACAGGGTGTACCAAAGCTCTCCCGTCCGCACGGATTTTCGCCAATGTTATAAGTTGCGCTAGGGACCGCATCTACCTTCTTTCGAAGTTAGCAGGCAACTAGGCTGTTATGCGGCGGCTCGTTTCGGCCCATTCGACATCTGTCATTCAAGTGTAACGAGCGAGTAACGGAGTTTATATTTCATACCTGCCACAGCAAATTTGTGTTCGTGGGGTCTCTATTCTAATTCGAACGTTTGACTTACGCTGTAATTCGTTTCGGAATATCGTTTCTACGTCTTCCGTTAACTATACGTGGTTAACATTATCAAGACAATTAATAACATTTGTGAAATACAACTTTGTTTGCGGAAAACATAATGATGTTCGAAGTGGCCAGTTTTTCCACGACAAACGACTTTCAACAACTTATTATATGCATAATTGTTGCAACTGATTGCCGGGAATTATATATATATATACATATATATATATATATATATATATATATATATATTTGAATTATAAAAAACAAATACTAAAAAAAAAAGGTTGCATAGCGCGAGATTCGATCCGGCGACCTACGGATTACGAACCCGAGCGCTTACCGTTGCGCCACGACGCTGTAGAAAATTATTAATCGTAGAGAGTATTTCACCGCAACGGTTTCTTTTAACTGTCGATTTTCTCGACAACGGTTGAGAAGTGCATCTTGGTGCCTTGCCACATTACACCTCTGGCCATGAGCTTTTATTATGCGCAGTATGAATCGAATCTGAATTTCACAATTGGCGGCCTCCCCTTGTCAGATGAAAATAAGTGACAAATTCTGTTGTAATTTCTGGGAAATCCGGTAACCCAGTGTATCTTTAATAAGAAACAGCTGGAATTGAAAATTGCTAAATGATTTTCTTTTTACACCTATTTTGCATTTGACATATGTAAAAGTGCGGGAAATAGCTAATAATCTTTCCATTCCTGTCTCTATAAGGAGTGAGGGAGCGAATTTTCTTACTTTAGATAGCTTTTAGTACATCAGTGATATCGACTTTGACGAATAGTTGGCAAGCTTCTGTAAGTCATAATGTGTTCACAGTTTCAGATTTACGAAAGTATTTTATTGCGTCACTTCTACTCTGTAGAACAATTGCAGTATTGTTCTGTTAGAAATAACAAATTTGTTGCCTGTGTATCTGTAGATAATAAGGTTATAAAAACATTACAGTCATTATTTTATGAACTACTTGAGACTACTCATCAAGGTTAAAATGAATTTTAAATACATATAATCTGTCTTTAGCACATCAAAAGATAATTAAGGTAAAGAAGTTTACCACTTCATCTGAATGAGGGTAGTAACAAAAGGATGGTACACTATTTGCTGCGAATTATGTTCATATTTCTCAAACGAAGAATAGGAACAGTATCCTCTGGTAAGTTTCCATTCCAGTCTTTCACTATTAAAAACATGATCGGTTACGGTATTCTGCCAAAATTGGAACAGAATTGGCAAGTTATTTTTGTATGAATTGTTAATCTTTTCTTATTTGGAGAAGCATCATCAGTTATGAATAACGGCTACATTTCTCTTGTTGAAAGGTTTAATTTTTCTTCTTTTTCCAAAACACAGAATAATCGGGACAAACTCACCTTGCAGTAATTCTGAAACAGTGTCATATTAAACAATTAATTGGCGACCAAAGTTGTCAATAACTTACGGAAAATTTCACTGTTTCGGTTTGCAGTAACACACGAGAAGAATTTTCATGTTTGTTTTCATACCAGCAAATTCTCTCTTCAATTGTGTCGAAGACTCTTAAAGAATTTCAGCACTGGATTGAAAAAATAAAATAAAAACCATAGCGTTCGCTACATCGCCATAGATACACTTCCATATGTTACCCATAGAGCAAAATACCGTCCTCGTTATGTGCTATCACTTGCCGAAATCTCGTATCGATATCTCGAACAGGTTAGAATATATGAGCGATGTTACCCATATTTTATCCTCGCGCGCGTGTGGTCCGAAGAGTGCTACAAAATTCCATTTTCTCAAGACTGGAAACAGATCGAAACCTTCTCCCAAGTCTAAAGAAAAATTCAGTGTCTTAGCTAAATTTTATTCGCAGAAACATACGGTGTAATAGACACGAAACGCAAAATCATAACACTTTCTATTTTCCATTGCAAACTTTCCGTATTTCGCGCTGTGTTGCACGTAAATGGAAATACCGCATTAATTACGTCCATTATCGAAATTTTTGGCGGTTCACCGTGAAACTGACATATAAAGCTATAATCAACGTGAAAATCAATTTTTTACCGAAAATTTTCTGTTAAATTGTTTGAGGAAGATCGCAGGGCGTGCGCCTCGATTCTGTCAGCACTGCGCGACTCCAATCAGCGCGCCGAAAGCGGACAAAGAAATGATTCATTCAGTCCGGCTCACCGGCAGGTGCGGGGCCGCGGGCACCCGGCTGTCATTGTGTACTGCCTCATTAAGTTACTATATCGCTGCGACTGCCGGCTGTAGCGGCCTGCAGTGACTGACGGCAGTTGGCTACTGTTCTTCGGCGAAGCGAAGGATCATATGTAGCAGTAACTGCTTGGTAGTCAACGGTCGTGACGTCATCGCGACTGCCACGTCTCGGCCGCCGCAGAAGCAGTCCGGCAGTCGGACAGTGATTGCAGGGTCTTTGACAACTGTAATAAGCTGCGACGCGCATTGCCGAAGAAAGGTTTTCAAAGCGATGACGACGACCAGTTAGTGCGGTATGTGAGCAGATACTCTGTATTGTATGATCATAAGCATACAGATTTCAGAAATGTAACGCCAGAGGAATGTGGAAGAAGATAGGAGAATCAATGAAAAAGATGGTATTTTGCATATACACATTTAATTATTTATGTTTTTTTCTGCTGTAACATGTAATTTTACAATGTTGAAGCGAGAAAAGTATCTTCCTTTTTTCTGTCGCTAAGCAAGTACAACAATAATAGTTATGAGTAGGGACAATAAGTTATATCTTTTACTTGTCTCTTATTTGTTTTCCCGATTTGGTTTGGTTCGCAGAAGTAATTCTTGAATGTATCTCGTACTTGAAACACATCAGCTTGGTAGAATTCCCCTGTTCGAGGCAAGGAGTAACGTTTTGTGGTAAAAGCGCATCATGGTCAAATTCATGAAAAGCTTGTCCTCTTTTTTTCTAGAGACGCACCCTTGAGGAGACAGTGTAGACAGCAACGAGCTGTAACGAGTTTATCCCATCGCAGAAGTCCAAAAACGTTTTCAGAGACTCGACGCACTTGTGACAGTTTATAGTTGAAGGTAGCTTTTTATTTATTTTGTCGGGCAGCCGAGAGAGTGTAAGGCTTGATAACATGCTTTCGCAAGGGGAACGCCTCATCACCAACTATAACAAATGGCATCTTGATCTGCGGAAATACGTCTCTGTTCATGGCCATTTTCCTCATTCCTGTCTTATTTATTTATTTTTATTTATTTATTTATTGATCCGTGGGACCAAATTAAGGAGAAGTCTCCATGGTCATGGAACGAGTCAATACATGAAATTATAACACGATATTAGAAACAGATAAAATGAAATATAAAAAAACATATTCAGGTGACAAGTGGTAAGTTTAAATGAAGAAAATCAACAATGTAACACTGGAATTTGCTTAATTTTTTAGCTCTTCCAGGAGCTCCTCGACAGAATAGGAGTGAGCCATGAGGAAACTCTTCAGTTTCGACTTATAAGTGTTTGGGCTACTGCTAAGATTTTTGAGTTCTTGTGGTAGCTTATTGAAAATGGATGCAGGAGAATACTGCACTCGTTTCTGCACAAGAGTCAAGCAAGTGCATTACACATGCAGATTTGATTTCTGCCTAGTATTAACTGAGTGAAAGCTGCTAACTCTTGGGAATAGGCTAATATTGCTAACAACAAACGACATTAAAGAAAATATATACTGCGAGGGCAATGTCAGAATTCCCAGATTTTTGAATAGGGGTCGACAAGAGGTTCTCGAACTTACACCACATATAGCTCGAACAGCCCGTTTTTGAGCCAAAAATACCCTTTTTGAATGAGAAGAATTACCCCAAAAAATAATACCATACGACATAAGCGTATGAAAATATGCGAAGTAGACTACTTTTCGTGTTGAAGTGTCACTTATTTCAGATACTGTTCTAATGGTAAATAAAGCAGCATTTAGCTTCTGAACAAGATCCTGGACATGGGCTTTCCACAACAGCTTACTATCTATCCGAACGCCTAGGAACTTGAACTGTTCCGTCTCGCTTATAATATGCCTATTCTGTCAAATCAAAATATCGGTTCTTGTTGAATTGTGAGTTAGAAACTGTAAAAACTAAGTCTTACTGTGATTTAGCATCAAATTATTTCCCACAAGCCACGAACTTATTTCATGAACTACATTATTTGTTACTGTTTCAATATTACACACAAGATCCTTCACTATCAAGCTGGTGTCATCAGCAAACAGAAATATTTTTGAATCACCTGTAATACTAGAAGGCATATCATTTATATAAATAAGAAACAGCAGTGGCCCCAGCACCGACCCTTGGGGAACGCCCCACTTAACAGTGCCCCATTGGGACTGAACATCACTACCACTCTCAATATTGCGGAGAATTACCCTCTGCTTTCTGTTCTTAAAGTAAGAGGCGAACCAATTGTAAACTACTCCCCTTACTCCATAATGGTCCAACTTCTGCAGTAATATTTTGTGGTCAACACAGTCAAAAGCCTTCGTTAAATCAAAGAAAACACCTAGCGTTCGCAACCTTTTATTTAATCTGTCCGAAACCTCACAGAGAAAAGAGAATATAGCATGTTCAGTTGTTAAAGCATTTCTAAAACCAAACTGAACATTTGACAGCAAATTATGTGAATTTAAATGCTCCAGTAACCTTGTATATACAACCTTCTCGATAACTTTAGCAAACACCGATGGCATAGAAATAGGTCTAAAATTGTCAACATTATCAATATCTCCCTTTTTATAAAGTGGCTTCACTACCGAGTACTTTAATCGGTCAGGAAACCGACCACTCCTAAAGGAAAAGTTACAGATATGGCTGAGAACTGGGCTAACATACATAGAACAATACTTCAGTATTCTGCTAGATACTCCGTCATATCCATGAGAGATCTTTGTCTTTAGTGATTTAGTTATTAACTCAGTCTCCCTCCTGTCAGTATCATGGAGGAGCATTTCAGGTAACAGTCTCGGAACACTTTTTTCTAAGAGCGCTATATGATTCCCTGTTGGGACTAGGTTTCTATTTAGTTCACCTGCTATATTCAGAAAGTGATTATTAAATACTGTACATATATGCGACTTATCAGTAACACGGACATTCCCATTACGCACTTATTCTATATCCTCGACCTGCCTCTGCAGACCAGCAACTTCCTTTACGACTGACCATATGGTTTTAATTTTATCCTGAGACTTAGCTATTCTATCTGCATACCACATACTTTTTGCTTTCCTAATAACATTTTTAAGCACCTTACAATACTGTTTGTAATGAGCTGCTGCATTTAGATTTTGACTGTTTCTAACGTTTTGATATAATTTCCACTTTGTTCTACAAGATATTCTTATCCCTCTAGTCAGCCAACCAGGCTGCCTGTTTGTGCTAGTACCCTGTTTTAACCGTTCTAACGGAAAGCAACTTTCAAAGAGCATGAGAAAAGTCTTGAGAAAAGCATTATATTTATCGTCTACTGTATCAGCGCTATAAACATCTTGCCACTCTTGTTCCTTTATAAGGTTTACAAAGGTCTCTAAAGCAACTGGATCAGCTTTCCTGAACAGCTGATGACTATATTTAACACGTGTTGCAACACAAAAATCTTTTAAAGTTAAAATTTGTGCATCATGATTTGAAAGGCCATTCACCTTTTTGCTAACAGAATGCCCTTCTAGTAATGAGGAATGAACAAAAATGTTGTCTATGGTTGTTCTACTGTTCCCTTGCACTCTCGTTGGAAAGAACACGGTTTGAATAAGATTATATGAATTAAAGAGGTCCATCAGCATCCTCTTCCTTGCACAATCACTTATACAATTAATAATGAAGTCACCACATATAACAAACTTTTTGTATTTCCTATAAAGTGAACCAAGAACCTCCTCTAGCTTTAGCAAAAATGTTGTGAAATCGGAGTCTGGGGATCTATAAATAACAACAGTTAGAAGTTTAGCTCCGTTACATTTAACCACTCCTGCACAACATTCAAACACCTTTTCAGTGCAGTTCTTTGAAACATCAATTGACTCAAATGGGATGCCGTTTTTCACATACATGGCTCCTCCCCCACACCGCAAAGAGCTCCTCGAAAAGCTGCCAGCCAACCTGTATCCTGGTAAAGGAAGCCTCTGAATTATCTCCTTATTTAAGAAGTGTTCAGATATACCAATAATTTCAGAGTCAACATCTATAAGCAGTTCACTAACTTTATCTCTAATACCTTGTATATTTTGATGAAATATTCTAATTCCCTCATTACTCGGATACCTAAGCTTTATCAAAAGTGATTCTCCTGTTAGAGAGACTTCCCTTAAGCAGGAATACCTATCAGCTGACTTCAATCTAAAAAAGGTGCAGCTCCAACATCCACTACTGCAGGAATTTTCCCATGAGTGATCCCACCAACCCCACCTATGCTGTCAACTATAAGCTTTGCCAACCTCCCCTTCCCATACCTGTTGAGGTGCAGGCCATGTCTAGTGAAACCCGTCCTGCTGACAGACTCCACCGACACCACTGAAATGTGACCCATGCTTTCTGTCATCAGCGCACCCCCAAGTCTCATGTTATTACGCCTGATGGCTGTATTAAGATGAGGCCGATCGTGACGCTGAAACAATTCCACGAAATGCACATTCGTGTTGCCAGTCTGAGTGGCTATCTTTTCCAGGTCACCATCTATGTTATACTCCCCATCCCTATCAATACTATTACCAGCCCCACCCACAATCACTACCTGATCCTCTTTAGTAAAATCCCTACATAACCCCCCTATGTTAACAGTCACCTGAGCCAACCCTGCATTAGGCTTCACAATGCTGGTGACCTGGTACTCACCCCCCAACACTTCCTGCAACTGCTGGCCTACACCTCTGCCATGAGAACTACCTAACAGCAGAACCTTCTTCTTCCTCTTCGATTTTGCAACTGTTCTAGGCACAGTAACTACTGAGGTCTGCTGCATACTTCCTACATCTACAGCTACTAGAGATTCCTCTCCACTAGACTCTGACAGTTGGTCGTATCTATTGTAAACACCAATAGTAAAACTATCTGAAAATCTTCTTCTCCTAGCAGATCTCTTGCCAACAGCCAGCTCCCATTCCCCAACCCCCTTCTCCCTCCTCATCCTATCTAGCTCCTCCTGTGCGTTTTTCAACTGCACCTGAAGGGCACAGATCTTACGCTCCTGCTCCTCTATCAACTTACTCTTGCTACATAACCTGCAGTTCCAGGAGAGGATCTCACCAGAATGCCCACTGGCTTCCCCACTGCATTCCCCCCAGTGAAAATACTTCGAACAAGTCTCACACCGCAATCCACTAGTCACGAACCTACGGCAAAGCCCACACTTCTCACTCATGGTAAAATTTTACTTTTTCTAAGTTCCGCTACTACAATAAGAAGACGTTAAAAACCTGACTACAATAATCACAGACTTACTCTACAAAGGAAGTAACTACTATTATTAACAGTATTAATAAACAACAAATGTGAATATAACAAAATACTAGTACAGAAAGAGAATCAAACGTCTAATGACACAGTAACGGAGCTGAAAACAGTTCCCAAAAGGTTCTTCTGAAATTATTTCACCAGAAAATACCAAGAACACCGGTTGAAGACTACTAAAGTTCCTAAATAAACCACTATACACAAACAATTAATTAGTACTTAGCTTTCGATGCGCCGCTACAGCTGCAACTGGTCAGCGCGGAATGTAAACACAGGCAAGAGGTTAAGTTGCTCGATATGAATATTATTTAATATGTCACTGTCTCCTTCCTATCCATGTGAACCGTCGTCTATCGCAACGAATTTACAATTAACACCAGCCAGTGCCAAAAGTAGTATGGGGAAGTAGCCTTCGTAATTCCACACAAGAGAACCACTTTTTCCAGGACACTGTATCCGTATATGTTTCTCATCAACAGCAACACAACGGTTAGGGAAACCCCTAAGAGTACAGAATTCTGTCGCACTTTCCCGGAAAGATTCTCGAGATGTAGGAGTCAGTAAGATAGGTACCAAGTGCTTGCCCATAGTTTCTTGTCTTCCACGAACTATGATGCTCACGTAACTTGGTGATATCCGAAAACCATCCCAAAGGAACACGAAATTCTCCCCTGCAGCTAGAAACCTGTTACAGCAACTATAATTATTATTAATACATGAAACATAAATAATGTGTTGTACTAGTTACACAACTAAATTAATATCTTTCCAGTGTAAGAAGAGTGGAAATAAATCAGAGATAACCACTGCAAAACAATTAAAAAACAACAACTGCAAACAGATTCTGAAGCACCAAGTTAGTTCAAAAATGGGCGTTACTCAACAGACTAAGTTTCTTAAGAGATGTAGAAATGGAGCTGTCCTCTTTTTGTAGCATTCCGCCACAGATCCCAACAAATGTTGAAGGACTGCCATCTGATAAATACGGACAAAATGCTGTTGAAACTGAGCGTGATATTCCACAAGCCATTGCTCCCTCGTTCTCTAGTTGCCAGCTCTCCCTTTTCAGTTTGCAGATCGAGAAAAAAACGCTGGGTTTCAGTCAAGATGAGGGGTAACAACAGATGGAACTGCTATAGCGCTTGGCTGGTAAGCTGGGCCCCAAGATGATGATGCGGGGTGTTCATGAGATGCATCGCAGCGTCCATTAGGAAACTGCCAGGTCACCTCATTACTAAAGCGAAAATTGACGTTTTAAACTATGTTATGGGACTTGATGTTCTTCAGAATCATCTCTTGTGCCACCAGCTGCCACCATCAGTCCTTCCTGCTCGTCTTTCATCTCCGCTAGAACGAACTTCACAGCGATTAGAACTTTCGTCGGCAGGAGACAGTGGGTACTCTTTCACTCCGTTAATAAACTTCGAATCACAGGCAGGTGTTAATTTACTACTTTTTAAAACAATTACTAATAATAAGGTAAACACAACGTAAAAATAAACAACAAACTGTACTTTATTCCCACATGAACCTACTATCTTCGTAAAATTTTATCTCATTTCATCGAAATGCAGAATTGCCCATTTTAAACCGATGTTGATGAATACATATGTTTTTGCCGGCCGCGGTGGCCAAGCGGCTCTAGGCGCTTCAGTCTGGAACCGCGCGACTGCTACGGTCGCAAGTTCGAATCCTGTCTCGGGCATGGATTTGTGTGATGTCCTTAGGTTAGTTAGGTTTAAGTAGTTCTAAGTTCTAGGAGACTGATGAACTCAGATGTTAAGTCCCATAGTACTCAGAGCCATCTGAACATACGTTTTTATACAGCTGCTTACCGTAAAGTCACTGTCATTTCTCATCAGCTTCTATTGGAATTTGCACTATAGTTTTAGCTGTTCCTGCCATATCTCCTTTTACCAGGTTTAAAACAAAACCGAACTGAGGGGAATTAAGACTAAAAAATTTCAGAACCACTCTTCATCACTTCGCAAGTGGCTGGTTACTAAGTTAACACGTATTCCTTCACTCTCTGAGGAAAGATCTTGTTAGCGTTATCATACTTTTCTCTTCCTCTTCTTCCTCGTCCACCAAAAATCCTAGAATGGTATTAATATCCATGTTGCGAACTCGCGTGCACGTTCCTTTCACAGAGGCGACACATTGAGTGGCGTGACCGCTGCGGTGGGCAGTTTCAACGAAATACAGAAGTTGTGACGCTCGGCAGTTACTGCTAGCCGCTAAGGCGGGAAGTACCTTTAGATAACAAGGGGAAATTTTTCGCGCTGGGTCATGCCGCCTCGCGCTGGGCCCCTGCGCAGGTAACCCGCTTTCTTTCCGTGCGCACACATACTCGACAATCTGTGGTCCGCTTGCGGCTCAGTTCGATTCAGCAAAGTCTTAAAGACGATTTTATAAGTTACTGGAAGAAGTGAGATTCCCATGTAATTGTTCATATCTGTTTTTCCTCCTTTCTTGTGGACTTGGTGTACTCTGTCGCACCTCCAATCTTTTGGTATTTTCTCTGTCTTCCAGACCTCCGATATCATTCTGCGAATTCTTCGTGTTATGTCTTTGTGGTCTAATTTCCATAATTCTGCAACAGTTCCATTTTCGCCAGGTGCTCTATTGGTTTTTTAATGATTTGCTTACTTTCACTATTTCTTCGTGTGAAGGTGCTGGTTTTACAAATCAGAGTTGTTCATATGGCTCTTCACCGTTGAGAAGCGTGCTGAAATATTTGGATAGAATTTCACATTTATTCTTTGTATTAATTTCCAGGGATCAATCAGGTCGTTGCAAGCAGGGGCTACAAAGTTGGTAGCGGATGGTGTTGTAGGTAAAGTCTTCTTCTATTTCAGGCAACCTCTTATCTATTGTATTTGCATTTTTCTCGCCGCATAATCTGAGAGGCCTTTCCCCGTCCCTCAGCGATTACCAGCCACTTTTCTGTTGTTTTATGACCGTTGAAATCATTCCGTGCTTTGCTATATTCGACAGCTTGATCGCATGTCTTGTTTCACCACCTATTTTCTCTGCTTCGCAGGGTATCGATCTATCTTAAGTGTTTGCTTCACTTTCTCCGCCAGCTCAGACCTGTTTATGGTATCCACCCTATGGATTTCTTCAACGATTTCCTTCTTGCTGAGTTCTAGACATTCGGTATCAGTCCGAAAACTATAGGTTACTCTTCTTCTCTTTCTGTAGGACTGACATTTTACTTTGATTTGGAGTAAGTAGTAGTGTGACTCAAAAAAGCCTCTCCTGGTTTTTACACTGAAGACTTCTTTGGTGTTCCTCATGGAGATAGAAATATGGTCAGTCTGGAATTCTCCGAGTGATTTATTGAGGGATTTTCCCGTCTTTAGCTTTTGTTGGGTTTCTTGAACTAAGTTGACATAATTTTGAGATTAAAATTGTAGGCAGAAGCTTATGAGGTGTTCACCACGTTTTATTGTTCCTATTGTGAACGGTGTACAGTCCTTTGACTCTTCTGTGGTTCTTTTCATGTCCTAACTGTCCACTGTGTCACCTAGTGGATCTTGATGTGATGTTTAGGAATTTTGTCCGTGATTTCTTCCTGAAATTCCCATAAGTCTTCTGACACCCGTGGGTCTTTCGTGTTGTCATTTTTTGTTGGTGCTTGCACGTTAATAGGTGTTTACGCCTCGTTTCCTAATTTTACGTTAAGTGTACTTCTGAAAATTTTTTGTTTTGTTCGAAGAGGTTTTGAGAAGCTGCGATCCTTCTCCACATGGCATGTCTGGTCCGCCAGAATCCTATGACCAGGAGGGGAATCCAATCTGTTAACTGGGGCCTGGGGTAGTGGAATTCTTTCCTGTTGCTTCAAGTTGAAGAACGTTTTTGGATAATCTCCGATGGATATCACGATGATGTAAGACTTAATTGTTGAGATTTCAAAACAATATTAAGTGTGACTTCCTTAGAAAAAAAACTGCCGTATCTAAAATAATTCCGGACCTCTCAAGAAGATAAATTTGCGATTTACTACAATTTTGATGTAAGACATTAAGAGTTTCTTCATAAAATTCTCAAGGATAGCTTTTTGCCTGAATCTCAAGCCATTAAAAAGTTGCTCTATCGATGGGTGACCAACGGTAAGGTGAACAGGTGACTGCGGTAGCAAAAACGTCTTATAGGTTTGTCGAACCATGACAAATAGCTGCCTGATATAATGTGGTGACTTACCAGCGGCAGCACAGAGTCTGTAAATCAGGCTGGTGATAAATCCCCCTGTGACCAGCTTGATTATGTCGTAGAGAATTTTACCGGCTACCTTAGAGTATGCCGGTAGAGCAGCCACTTTCAACGTAAAAGCATATTCAGACGGAATCATACAAAGGCTGTATGAAATTGAAGTGGACGTCCGCACCCAACAGATTTTGACCAACATATTTAAAAAAGTTTCGTTCTTTGATGGATTATGCGTTCAGATATTTCAGATGGGACAATCAACTAAGTTTATCGTAAAATATAATGTCCAAGAACCACAATGAATCTCCAAAATTAGATTGTGTTCCTTATTTCATATCTGTACGATTAAAAGCAAAACTTGAACAATAAAAAAGAACACACACAGAGTTCTCAGTCCACCTATGGCTCCAGCCACCTAAAAGCTCGGTTCGACTAATGAGAACCTGAAAGAAATGCAGACAATTGCCAAGTTATTCTCAAACAATAAACGCCGCTCGAAGTTTCGTACCATGAACGCAGTGCTATTAACGGCTGCTAAAAGTGGGGCTACGCTTAAAACGCTACCTTGAGGGACACCGTTCTCCCGATTTGATAGGACGTTAGGGATGGAATGTAAACCGAAATATGTCGCCCAAAACCCCATACTTGAAGTGGTTCGCGGATATTACGACTCCAGTTACTAACGTAGGCCTTCTCAAGTTCGATGAAGATACGTATCAGGCGGTGCTTTTGTTAAGGAGATGTATAAATGCAGACGAGGCTCTCCAAAGTATTTCCCACGCAGCTGGTGAAGACAAGACTGCGGTAACGACAAGGCCAGCGAGATATTCCCCAGGTTTGAGGGGAGAAATTAAAACAACTACTTTCGATGAGTCGGGGCAATACCTCGTCCCACATTCAGAAGACCTGAGTCCTCTGGTAAGAAGGTACTCTCCAACAATTAGACCCCGATAACAGATGGTAGAAAAAACCAGTAGCACATTACATTAATATCACCACAGAGGAGATAAGGTCCAGTATTTATTGCGGTAAGTTTAGTCAGAGTAGTTGAATGTATAATCTACTATGATTACCTCTCCCTCTTTAGCCCACTTAGGTTCTTTCTTTCTACGGAGGGTCGGTAGACCCTCGTCAGAGGCTTCTTGGACACTTTAAAATATTTCCAGAATAAATCTATTACTCTGCACTTGATTTTTCACTACTTTGAAACTTTGTGGAAGATAAAAACTCTTTGCCTAACGAAGACTCAAACCCTGAGCCTTGCCTTTCACAGGAATGATTTCCTACTTGCGAAACATCACAAGAGCTCTATCGTATACCTTGCGGAATTAACACTACTGGAAGGAAGGATATCGCGGATAAATGGGTTAGCCGCAGTCTAGCGTGCAGACTACAAAATAACTGTTTCATCAGCAGTGGAGTGTGTGCTGCTTTCAAACTCTATGGCAGATTACAGTTGTGTATTCTCGCACCCTGAACCTTTGTAGCTCCGGACACTGTTGTTGCCGACTGCTCAGTCTAAGTACGACTTAAGAGTCGTCCTCACAGATTCGAATCTCTCCTACGTTCCGAATTTCACGCACTAGAAAGCTCAGTTGGGACGTGTTTCCTGTAAAGAAAAAGTACAATGGTCTGCTCTTCGCTAGAAGTCTGACTTCCTTCCGATGTCCACTGAACCAAATTACGTTTCACTATTCAATAGGAACCAACGTATCGGTGTTATCTGTGTTTTCGTCGCCTCTGAGGATGTTGCAACGTGCGGGATCGGCAGTGTTCATTCTGACGGGGCACGTTCCTGCTAGTGCGCCGCTCAAAAGGCAGCCGAGGATGATAACTCTACGCTATTTTCGTATGAAGATAGACGGCGCCGCAAATGGCCATGCCCACAACGGAGGAAGCACTACCCTTCAACGCCTCTTCATAAGTTGACGTACACAGAGATCTTCAAGAGTCGTGGGAGAAACACACTTGAAGTCACGCGTGAATGTGAGAGTCACCAACTACTGGGGCTACCGAACTGACCACCTAACGGCTGGGAGTGGTACAGTTTGTTACGTACGCAGCATCCTCCGACGTCATCATCTGAACTTACCGGCCCTGGCAACTCTTAAGGCAACCTGTATCGTTGTCGACACCTCCCGAGGACGAACAGCCTATGTAGCGGGATACAGTCCGCCACGGGGCATATTCGATATCAGCGGCGGGTATTTCAAGTCCAAATATGCTGGGTGGAATTCAAGGCTCACGAACGCTAATGGCAGGAGATACCTCTACAAGCAACTGTTATTGGTCCCCTAGAAACAAATTCTTTCCATTCTCGAAGACAAGCAGACGTGTTCTACGTGTGCGTAGTCAAAGGGCTTCCACACGTCATCAAAGGGCAAGTAAAGAAAGCTGTCGCAAGGACCATATACCTGTAACTTTTCGTCTCGACGCCGAAGCCACCTTTATCGCAAGGCGAGGCAATGACACGAAGAACACAAACAGCGAACGATTTCAGGGATGTCTGTCGGCGGACGTCGCAAATTTTCCTGACGCAACAGAAGGAGGAATTGATACAGCGCTGCAAAGTTTATCAAAGGTTGTGTTGCCCGCATTCAAAGAAACCTCATCGCCGGAAGAGACACAAAAGCAACTATAAACACGTCGATTGCCACCCAAGTTGCGTGTCGCATTTACCTAAAAGAACAGGATTTGTCCGGAATAGCGGCTCAGAAACTCTGCAGCGAAGCGCCTGCTCAGCCTCATGCCCCTAGAGATACGGAGAGAGATCGACGACCACAGAAACGAAATGCTGACCAACTGAGTTTCCACTATAAAACTCAGCGATGGCTCCGTTTGGAAGGAGACAAGACGCTTCCTTCACAGAACAATTCATATCGCTCCACTTCAGATGGGAAATGTAATAGTCAGCGAGCTCAGTGTACAGGTCTACGCCATAGCGGACGTCTTTACCAACAATTTCCCGTCAATTGGTGATCCTATAAGCCTAATACGTGTCAATCTGGCTCATGAAAGGCTGCTAAGATTCCCATAACCACACGTAGATGACGAAGACTTAGCTAAGCACTGCTGAAAAGGTCTTCTGCTTGCTTTATACCGCCCAGCAGCAAGAAAGGCTGGAAGGACGGTCCTCATCTCCAAACCCATGCTTCTCCACCTGCCACCGTCGGCTGTTAGCCATTTGGCGGCCCTTTGCAAAACCAGTCATGAGGACGGACAACTTTCCTGTTGTATGCGGAGATTTAGACCGTCTATAAGACTGGGAAAGACGCCTACTCTACACAAAGCTATTGTCCGATGAGCGTTCTCTCTGGAGTGTCCAAGGTGTTCGAGCATCTCTTCCTGCAACGCCTCCTGGACCATATGTCCAGTTCGGATTCTGGAAAGGATATTCTACAACCCACCAAGTACTGTAGTACTCGCTTGGTGGAAGATGCACTGGAGGCTTTAGACCACCACGAGTTCTTTGGAGTCCTACCTGCTCGATGTCAACCTAGCATTCGATTGCGTGTTGCGTGAGGATCTACCGTATAAGTTGCCAAAACACGGGATCCCAATATTACATGTGAGATTACTGCGTAACTACTTGGATATACGCACAAGTGACTTCCATGTACGTACTGTCGACGGAGTTTCATCACGTTGTCCCATCGCCGTCGGTGTACCACAAGGGTCAGTATTTGACCTGATCTTATGTACGTTGCATACAAAAGACATCTCTACCACACCACACGTGAAGCTGGCCTTATACACTGATGATGCAGCCTTGTCCACCAAGAGCCTTAATGCGTGGATACAACAACGGAGATTTCAGGCGGTGATAAATCAGCTGGACGACTGAACGATGAAATGGTGGCTGGCTTTCAACCCAGATAACAGGCAGGCCATCATTATGACGAACAGAGTCGTGCCAGCAGTTCTGTCATCCGTCAACGTGAGAATAACGGCCGCAACCTGGGCGTCATCTTCTCGACACCTCAGCGTCACGCTAAACAGACGCCTAACTTGGCTCCTACATATTATGGAAAAGTACGTGGCAGGTCCATTAGACGACTCAGGTACCTATATTCAGTTTTCAACCAACAGTCTACACTGCCCACCCACACTGGTCTTGTTGTCTACAAGTACCTCACACGTACTCTCCTCGAATATATAGCAGCTGCTTGGAGCAACGCTTTCGACATCCACATCCGACGGCGACGAATTCATAACATTGTACCAACAAATTGCTTGCTCTGCAAACATACATATCAGAAACCTGGGAAGCAAAGGCGAGTACTGGCTCACTGTCGATGGCCATCTACCTTCGGCCTCTGGCACTAACATGGTGAAATAGTTTTAAATTGATACATAAAATAAAATACAACAAAAACGCTACTTACATAGCAGAAATAGGTTCCAGTAATTTTTCTACAGGTCATGGCAAAAGCTCTTGAGGACCATACATAAAATTACGGAAGAAGATTGAGGATAAGACAAAAAGCGTTGAAACTCCATCGAAAACTGGAAGTTACGAGTTTCCAGTAGAGAAGCTCTCACAGCCGTCGATCCGGCAGAAGACACACAGAAAATACGACGAACCTAGTGAGCCTGCCATTGATGGCAGCGTCACAGTCAACAGTTACTACACTGAAGCACAAAAGAAACTGATATAGGCATGCGTATTCAAATACAGAGATATGTAAACAGTCAAAATACTGCGCTGCGGTCGGCGATGCCTATAGAAAGTCAACAAGTGTCAGGAGCGGTTGTTAGATCGGTTACTGCCGCTGCAATGACAGTGTGGAGTTTGAACGTGGTGTTATAGTCGGCGCACGAGCGATGGGGCTCAGCATCTCCGAGACAGTGATGAAGTTTCGCGAGTGTTCCATGAATATCAGGAATCCGATAAAACATCAAATATCCGACATCGCTGAGGCCGGAAAAAGACCCTACAAGAAAGGGACCAACGACGACTGAAGAGAATCTTTCAACGTGACAGAATTGCTACCCTTCCGAAAATTGGTGCATATTTTAATTTTGGGCCACCAACACGTGTCAGCGTGCTAACCATTCAACGAAACATCATAGATATGAGTTTTCGGAGCCTAAGGCCCACTCGTGTGCCCTTGATGATTGCACGACACGAAGTTTTACACCTCGCCTGGTTCCGTCCAAACTGACATTGGACTGTTGATGACTGGAAACATGTTGCCTGGTCGGACAAGGCTCGTTTCATATTGTGTCGAGCGAATGGACGTGTACGGGTATGGAGACAACCTTATGAATCCATGTATCCTGCATGTCAGCAGGGAACTGTTCAAGCTGGTGAACGCTCTGTAATGGTGTGGGACGTGTCCAGTTGGAGTGATATGGGACCCATGATACGTCTAGATACGATGGTGGCGGGCTAAAGATACGTAAGCATCCTGTCTGATCACGTGCATCCATTCATGTCCATTGTGCATTCCGACGGACTTCGGCAATTCCTACAGGACAATGCGACACCCCACACTTCCAGAATTGCTACAGAGTGGCTCCAGAAACACTCTTCTGAGTTTAAACACTTACGCTGGCCACGAAACTCCCCAGATATGAACATTACTGAGCATATCTGGGGTGCCTTTCCACGTGCTGTTCAGAAGAGATCTCAACCGTCTCGTACGTATCTATGGACATCCCTGTAGGATTCATGGTGTTAGTTCCTTCAAGCACTACTTCATACATTAGTCGAGTCCATGCCAGTCGTGTTGCGGCACTTCTGCGTGCTCGCGGGGACCCTACAAGATATTAGGCAAGTGTACCAGTTTCTTTGGCTCTTCAGTCCACAAGCAACTATTCAGTACCAAGGACAGTATTAGGCGAGAAAAACCATTGTAAATTCAATAGAAGAAGTGTTTGTTTTTGCCGGCCTTAGACATTGAATTTTGACCATGCAGCTGCCCGCAAAAGCAGAGGTAACACAAGACAAAGGGATTTTTGGAAGGGTTTGCCGGTTCCCTCTGATATATGTCCATCTCGTCGTACATTGATAAAACTCGTCACAAAAAACATGTGCAGCGTGGTATGAGGGCTTTGAAATTTGGAAATTTGTGGTAAGGTCTTATGGGATCAAACTGCTGAGGTCATCGGTCCCTAAGCTTACACACTACTTAAACTAACTTACGCTAAGGACGACACACACACTCGAACCTCCGACGTGGGAAGCCGCACGGAGATGGGTTTGAGCTACTTATTTTCGTTATTGACCTTTTTAACTTGTCTTTGTCCTTTGATGGAGATGACTGTCACTTCGTTATTGTAAATACGCAGCTCAGCTAGGTCCTATGTGGCAGAAGGGCTGTTCTTACGTGTTGAAGCATAAATTTGTTTGTGAGTGCCGCATTTTCAAAGTCAGGAAATCAGCCACTATAAGTAAACTGCCTTGTTCAGGTGTTTGTAGCCTGATGATGACATCTTGTTCTGTTGTTAGAATGTATTTCCTACCTGACATGAAGTATCCTTTAATATAATGACACAAGTTCATATACGCGTTCTCGCAAAATTCCTGAAAAAATTCCACCCGTCACGCAGAGTTATGTGTACCGGACACAACAAATATTAATAACTAGTAGGTATTAAAACCATGTTGAGGTGTTCCTCTCCTTCCCCCACCCTCCCCTCGACCACCGCAGATGGAAGGAGCACGGATTTATCTCTTCAAAGGTTATTGCCCTACTTGCTTCAGGTTTGATATTGAACTGCGTGGTATCATGGTACACCCGTAAAGTTGTGTGAGGAGACAGAAGAAAGCTATGTCCAGACTGGCTTCACGCAACTATTGACGAAAACTTAGGCAGCTGGCAACGTAAATACTGACGAAAATGTAGGCAGCTGGCCACGGAGTATAAGCCTGCTCGGTTGAGGTTAGGCATAGTGATAGGGGGGACTGAGGCACATTGGCCAGAGGGGCACGATGGCAAATTGGAATTATTTCGTCAAACTGTCATCGGAACATGCCACCGACCAATGAGGATGGTGGCAACAATACCACCGTCTTTACACAAACGCGTCAATGCAGTTAGACTGTCTAACAAAGAAGTGCACGCATTTCACGTTTTCTTGTTAGTGAAAGCAAAATGAGCGCAGAAAAGGGGAGAAACGATCAAACATGTGATAACGGTGGTTGTAGCACGTTTATGCGATGTAAGTTTTTTTTTTCCTCCCGATGCCTACAACTTAAGTTCAGGTATTCTACTAAAACAATTGTCATGTAAATTTGAAAGTACTACTTATGAGACATTGCAGAACATATATTTTCAAGTATCAATTCTACGTGTACCTTCGAATGTAGTCACACTTTTTCTCTTCGTCATCCTGCCGTTTTGCTTTTATGATGATTCGAAATTATAAAAAGAAAACAAAGAGGTAATGTTTCTGAAGCAACTGTTAAATTAATAGTGATGGAAGTAAATGGTATGAAACATCAGTTAGGGACGTGAACAATGTGTTTAACATTGCTAGAAAAACCTAAGATAGATACTGCAACAAATTGTAGGACCTGGAAACTTCTGAGATGACAGCAAACTTCTTGGATGGAAATGGCTTCGCAAAAAGGTTTCAGGTAACATATTTCTTTGTTTTGTAGTGATTTACTTAATATTTTCGCTGTTTTCACAGTCCAATAATCTAAATATAATTTATGTATGTTGTATGTATTTATTAAACCAGGGACCTAGAAACGACGGACAGGCTTCCTCCCGTCGTAGCCCTCAATGGTTCGCAATCACACAACAGACCACAGCAGTCCACCCACACTACCTCCGCCCCACACCGAACCCATGGTTATTGTGCGGTTCGGCCCCAGTGGATCCCCCCTACCCTCGCCCCCCCCCCTCCCCTCCCGACAGGAACGTCTCATACCAGACCAGTGTAACCCCAAATGTTTGCGTGGTAGAGTAATTATGGTGTAGGCGTACGTGGAAACGGTGTTTGCGCAGCAATCGCTGACTCAGTGTTAACTGAGGCGGAATAAGGTGAACCAGCCCACACTCGCCGGGGGAGATGGAAAACCGCCTGAAAAGCCATGCACAGGCAGGCCGGCACACCGGACCTCAATACTAATCAGCCGGGTGGATTCGTGCCGGGGACCCGCATGCCTTCCCGCTCGGCAGGCACGCGTTAGACCGCGCGTCTAGACGGGCGTGCAAAAATATAATGTAAGTAATATATAAAACTAAAATCGCTAGTAATTTTCTGAAAGCTTCATTTTTTCAAGGATAAAAAAAATTTTTCAAATGGCTCTGAGCACATCTGAGGTCATCAGTCCCCTAGAACTTAGAACTACGTAAACCTAACTAACCTAAGGACATCATACACATCCATGCCCGAGGCAGGATTCGAACCTGCGACCGTAGCAGTCGCACGGTTCCGGACTGAAGTGCCTAGAACCGCTCGGCCACCGAGGCCGGCTGTTCAAGGATAATTTAAGTACATAGCTAAGACTAATACATTTTTCCACGTATTTGAACCTGAACAGGAAAACGTGCTTTAACAATACCTTAGTAAGGCTAGTTACACACTCTTTGATATTTCACCATAAGAAGTAAGGCTGTCTGCCTACAACCATGCAGTTGCCTGCCAGCGTAAAATACTCAATTCTTGGACCTGGACCGACTTTGGAATGTTGGGACCTGATTGGCTTCCAGGATTTCTGAAACGATATCCGACACTGTCCATTCCTCACGAAACTAGTTTGGCACAATGTATTAGCTGCAACAAGCACAACAAAGTCTTGTTTTCTGACAATCTGAACAATGTTTTAACAAGACTAAAACTGACTCCTGGTGGCGTCTGGAATGTAGGTGAAACTGGAATCACCAAAGTGCAAAGGCCTAACAGAATACTTGCTCCAAGGTGATTACGTAAAATAGGGCAGATAACATCTACTGAAAGAGTCTCATTTATCACTATGGTTTTAGTCGTTAACGTACTTTGGAATAGTATGCCTCCATTTTTCATGTTCCCTAGAATTAACTTCAAACCTCATTTTATCAGAGACAGTCATGTTGGGAGCAAAGGTAGTACCCATCCCTAGCTGTGGATTACAGAAAACAGCTTTCTGAAATAAATGCAACATATTGTATTACATGTTCGATGTTACAAAGCCCATCATTGCTTTTTTCTAATTGACAATATAGTTCCCATTTATCAGCTGAAGGCTTAGAGTTTTTTATGGAAAATGGTGTCACCCTTTTATCTGTTCCAACTAATTATAGCCATAAACTAAAGCCCTCAGACAGAAGTATTTACGAGCACTTAAATTCAGAGTCTGATGCATGAGTGACAGCAAAACAACTAATGACAATATACTACCTCCCAGGCATTGTGAAAACAGCACTGCCATACACAATTGCGGCCAGAAATATATTGCATGGTTTCAAAGTAACAGAGGCGTCCCTCTGAAATCGGGACATTCTCCCCGACAATGGCTTCCAGCCTTCGATATAAGAAATATAAATTATTCTAATGCTGTTGGTTGTGATGTAATTGCTGAAGTTGGCATTTGACTTCCTCAAGAACGCAATGGTAGGCTCGTACGTTATTAACAACGCTTTTTAAATTAAACGTCACATCACCTGAGAAATCGTGCTTCTTAACGCCTAAGGAAGACAAGCCGCTTGAGAATCCCAACCAAGAAAAAAAGATAGCAAACAAACGGAAAAGAATTTCAGCAATACTAAAACATATCCCAGTTAAAGACGCGTTACGACGCGAACAACAAGCCTCCCCAGACAGATAAGAATACATTTTAAACTGAAATATGGACGTTCTGCGTAAAACGTTATTTTCTAAAAAAATGCCCCTTGTCTTAGTTGTCTTAGGGCATTTTATCACAGCAAATCAGGTGATGAATAAGCGGTCGGTATATCAGTCATATGTTAAACATGATGTGAAAGAATTTTTTGTGAATGTTTGAACTGTGAAGATCCTATCGCGTGTTCAGAACAAGAGAGATAAAAATTCTGGACGTACGTTTCTGTCAAACTGTTATTTTAACGATGACAACACCATTTATGATTGCAGTTTTTGTCATAAAGCTGTAGGAATTTGTATTAAAATAAGCTGTGAGTATTAAAGTTGCTACACATTCAATTAAACAGCCAATATTAACAAGATTAAATGACAAAATAATATGAGCAAACCTTCCTACAGTGGGGGAAGTTGATTCAGGTGGTATTACTGTATTAAATATATTTTTATGAAATATATTTTTATGAAATATATTTTTGGAACGCTCGTTGCATATCACACAGTTGCGGAGGAAGCTAAAAAAGAAAAAAAAACACTGGAGAACAGTGGACAGAGAAACACAAGAATCAACACAGCGAATTCATGAAAAGATTTTGCAAAGAGAAACAGAGAAAGCAACTGTCAGATGAAGTTATCAAATTCAAACGCGCTGTTTAACTGGTGATAACAAGGAAAGAAGAAGAAAAAGAAAACACAAAGTGAAAAGTCCCCTAATGTAAGAAACGAAGGAAGGAAGATGAGAATTTAACTTTACGTCGACGACGTGGTTGTTAGTGATGGAGCGTAAACTTGGATTGGGGAAGGATGGGGAAGGAAATCAGCCTGTCCTTTCAAGGGAACCATCCTGGTCATTGTCTTAAACGATCTGAGGAAATCACGACAACCTAAATGTGGGTGGCCAAACGGGGATTTGAGCTCCGCTGTCCAGAACACCAGACCAGTGTCGAACCACTACGTCACCGCACGCGCTATGATACATGTTTGCTAAGCGTAAACTGTAGGTTGTTCCTCATTGTCCTCTCTCCACGTTAAGTTGGGGTTGGTGGGTAACGGTGTAGTAGCATTTGTGAGCCTGACATCCACCGAGCTAGATTTATCAATCTGTTGTACATCTGTTGGTGAGAGAGATGCCTGCAAAAGATCTTATGACTATGTGTGCGTTTTGCTGGTGCATCGAATTTTGCGCTGTTTGCGTTGCGACACCGGAGAGTCTATGTCCCCGACGGATTTGTCGGATTGCGTTTCTGTTTGGAAGTATCGTCCATACGGCAGAAACGTTCCGACAGGAGATGGTGATAGAGAGGAGTGATTTGTGGGCTGCTGAGGCAACTGCACAGTGTTGTTGGCATTGATAACTCATCTTCGGGAAGCTATGTAGTGTCTCCATTGAAAATTGTAGACATATTTCAGAAGGCGCCTTTGTTCTGGTAGTAACTGACGATCCACTTATAATATCCTTTTTGGCAGTAATAGTCGATGGGTGCGTGGTGCTAGATTTGTAACAGGCGATTATCCATATGCCGTGAAATATTCCAGGTTAGGATGCGTCTCTGATTTGCTTACTTTTCGCCAGTACCGCAGGCGACAGTTACGGATCACCTGGAAGTGACTGAGATACTCTGTTAACTATATCTTCAAATATAACGCGTGACGTAAGTGGGGGAGAGGAGGGGGGGCGGGAATCCTGCGAAACCTGTGCGTCTCGGAAAAACCTAGCGGAGGGATATTTCAAGTGATGCGAGGCGCTGGAAATGTGCTATAACGCGGCTGCCCCTCGTAAATAGTAAACGCTTTGAGGCCATCGGTGTTGACATAAAATGTTATATAACTCTTGAAATCCCACAGTAAAACATTAACGCCATCATCGAAATTTAAATTATTGTTGTGATGCCACTTTGCCTGATCTATTTTGGTGTGTTGAACCATACAGGGACAGAGTATTCTGTACTATTGCATTGGGCGTCTCAAGCAGTATGCCGTATAATCTTATTCTGTTCAAACCCATTTCAGAATAATAGTCTGTCCTCTTTGACTGAGTGGTTAGCGCGTCTGACTACTATTCAGAGGGCGGGGGTTCGATTCCCGATCATGATGGAGGTTTTCTCCACTCTAGGACTGAGTGTAGTGTTGTACGCATCATCATTTCATCACCATCGACACGCAAGTCATCCGATGCGGCCAAACTTCGCCAGGACGGGACTCCCGGCCATCGGTGCCATATGCTCATTTCGGGATTATACTCTGAAACTTTGTAATCATCATCACTTAATGTCGTATAATCAGCGTTCAGTCCGCGAAACCACACGGTCACATATTTGGTCAGTAACTATCGTAATGAAAATGGCATTTGCCAGAAATGAGTATTGATGGCCTACTACTTCGTGTGCTCAAAGAGCGATTATCTAATCTAGCCACCGATGAATCGTTCCAATATATGTGGACTTATGCCCTATTCCAAATGGTTACCGAGATAGGACACATTAATATCACTTCTGTACGTTTTCTTTAATAACTCGAAAACCGCACCCTAAAGCTAAAACGTGTCGCAGTACAAAATCAAACTACATTAAATGTCCTGCAAAAACTGTGCTATTCATTTTTCTCTGTGGGACTAATAGTTTGAGCGAAGAGAGCGCGAGAATATTGAAAGTCTCGGCGACGCACATGCAGTGTAGCTTAGGTAGTTTTTGTAGGCTAATATGAGCTAGTTTCCCTATTTCATAGACCACAAATGTCTGTATCAAACTGTTCGTCTTAACTTCCTCTACACTGCTGTAGTACGTTGCAAACAGTGACAACGTTTGAATGATAGAGAAAACAAATAACAATATACATTAAATGTGTTCTATCTCGGTATCCATTCGGAATAGGGCATATATCCATGTTAAGTTTTTTGTTCAGAATCACTAATACTGTCACCCTTCAAAGCATGAACCTTTCCTCCCGACTCGTCCTGTATAAGAAAAGGGGTTTTAGATTATTGTGTTGTCTATCAGACAGAAACGAGGAAGTTTTAATTTACGGAAGCATTAGTGTAAATTTCAAGAATGAGTTTGGCAAGAAAAGTGATATATAAGTGATTCTGCCTACTTATATTTAGCATCAGTCATAAATTTCCCAATTAGGGTTGCTCAAGACAGTAGTGCCCTTATAGTAAGGTATTCGTGTAATATACAGAACTTAGAGACACATGCCTATCCTGTGGTAAACGGACTGTCAGAGCACAATGCACATGTAAATACGTTACGTAACCTAGCTCCATGAACAATCCATTAACATTCAAAGAAAACTGTAAGGCTGATTAATGACGAAATTACTGAACATTTTAAAGAAAGGTTTTAAAAAATGACTGGGATGAGGTTTACAGTGAGCCTTATGCTAGCTCTAAATTCAGTATACTTCTTTATGAGTTTGTGTCCATTTTTGATAAAAGTTTCCAAGTTATCCAGTAAAACCAAATTGGTGTAGAATATTAAAAGAGAGACGGAGAAGAAACAGTAGATGATAAATTATTTCAGTTAAAGAACAAGAATATTACACACTGTCCATTTCCATTAATGTGACCGTATGTCAAAAGCCTGAGTAGCCACCTTTTGCAGAGCGGACCGCAGAGAGACGTGGTGAAAGAGGGTCAGTGAAGTTCTGGAAGGTACCAACAGGAAAGTGGAGCCACGCCGATTCTAGTGCCGTGGCTAGCTGTGCTAAGTTTCTCGGTTGAGGACCCATGGCGTGAACAGTCCGATCGAGGTGAACACCCAGAGTCTGGTTTTGAATCCGGGGAGTTTAATGGCTGCAGAGTGTGGTAAACGAAGCCTGGTGCACTCCGAACCACGTACGTGCACTGCGAGGGTGTGACACATTGCATTGTGTTGCTGGTAGATTCCATCGTGCTGAGGAAAAGCAGACTGCATGTAGCGTTGGACATGGCCGTCAAGGATAGATGCGTACTTGTGTAGATTCACTGTGCTTTCCACAAAGACGAGATCACCCAGGAAATGCCCCAGACCATAACGCTCACGCCTCCGGCTTGGACCCTTCCGATGATCGCTGCAGGGTCGCTCAACAGTTGCTCGTCTGTTCACCCGTACATGTATCCGCAGCCATCGTTCACCCCAGCTATTGTGGCCCGTGATGCACCACAGTGTTGTCGGCGCCGATTTTGGATAGCACCATTTTGCCGTGCACCGCATAATTTGACTACGGCGGCACGCGAACAGTTTACAGACTTAGCCGTTTCGGAAATGCTTCCACCTTCTCCCGAAAACCAATGGATCATGTCCTTCTGGAAAACAGATAAATCGCTCCGTTTCCGCATCACAACTATTGTTCCTTCTCCCGGGTCCCCGACCCCCCCCCCCTCCCTACTTGATCCTCAGCGGCCTTCACTATTTCATCTGTCAAATACACACATTTTTCTTCTTGCACTGTATTCCTTTCCCCTATTCTTGTCAATCGTTTCCTAATGCTCCTTCTGAAACTCTCGACAACTTCTGGTTCTTTCAACTTATCCAGGTCCCATCTCTCTTAATTCCTACCTTTTTGCTGTTTCTTCGGTTTCAATCTACAGTTCATAACCAATAGATTGTGGTCAGAGACCACATCTGCCCCTGGAAATGTCTTACAATTTAAAACCCGGTTCCGAAATCTCTGTCTCACCATTCCATAATCAATCTGAAACCTTCGGGTGCCTCCAGGTCTCTTCCACGTATACAACTATCTTTCATGATTCTTAAATTAAATGTTAGCTATGATTAAATTATGCTCTGAGCAAAGTTCTGCCAGGCGGCATCCTCCGTCATTCCTTTCTCCCAGTCCATATTCACCTACAACTTTTCCTTCTCATCCTTTTCCTATTATGGAATTCTAATCCCCATGACCAATAAAAAATTTTAGTCTCTTTTAACTATCTGAATAATTTGCTATATCTCATCATACATTTCATCAATCTCTTCATCATCTGCTGAGCTAGTTGGTGTATAAATTTGTACTACTGTGGTGGGAGTGGGCTTCGTGTCTATCTTGGCTACAATTATGCGTTCACTATGCTGTTCATAGTAGCTTATCCGCGTTCTTATTTTTTATTAATTATTAAACCTACTCCTGTATTACCCCTATTTGATTTTGTTTTTATAACCCTGTATTCACCTGACCACAAGCCTTGTTTCTCCTGCTACCGAACTTCAGAAATTCCTCCTATATCTGACTTTAACCTATCCATTTCCTTTTTTAAATTTTCTAACCTACCTGCCAGATTAAGGGATCCGTCATTTTAAGCTCCGATACGTAGAACACCAGTTTTGTTTTTCCTGATAACGACGTCCTCCTGAATAGTCTCTTCCCGGAGATCCGAATAAGGGACTATTTAACCTCCGGAATATTTTACCCAAGAAGATGTCACCATCATTTAACCATACAGCCGAGCTGCATGCCCTCGGGATAAACCACGGCTGTAGTTTCCGCTTGTTTCCAGCCGTTCGCAGTACCAGCACAGCAAGGCCGTTTTGGTTGATATTACAAGGCCAGATCAGTCAATTCTCCAGACTTTTGACGCTGCAACTACTGAAAAGGCTGCTGCTCCTCATCAGGAACCACACATTTGTCTGGCCTCTCAACAGAGACCCCTCCGTTTTGATTCCACCTGCGGTATGGCTATCCGTATCGCTGACGCACGCAAGCCTTCCCACCAACGGCAACGTCCATGCTTCGTGAGGGGGCGAATTTCTTTATGGATAATAAACTGAGTTTACCTGGGTTGGTTGATGAGCTGCAGTTTACTTTCGGACATTTCGATATCATGGTACGAATATGTCCAAAATCCTCTCGAGGGCAGTCTCCCACACACCAACAGGGTAGTATTAATGTAAGAGGTAGATGTATTCTCATGTGGAGGATGGTTCCAAAGGATGTGATGGGGCCCTGGATAGTCTGATGTCGTCTCTCAGCGTCCGGCTATAGAGGACAATTCCTTTCAGTTATGGTCATTTGTTCATTTGCCTACAGCACCTAGCAGGCATCCTGTACGTTCAGCAAGATAACACACCTCCCTGTCACTCCAGAATTGTCTCACAATCAAAAAAAATACTCCATTCGTATTAGCGTATTTGTTTGTGCCCAAGCACAAACATTTTTAACATATATCGGTTGACATTGAGTGAGATTTGTGTGCGTTGTTGTCCGCAGCTCGTGGTCGTGCGGTAGCTTTCTCGCTTCCCGCGCCCGGGTTCCCGGGTTCGATTCCCGGCGGGGTGAGGGATTTTCTCTGCCTCGTGATGACTGGGTGTTGTGTGACGTCCTTAGGTTAGTTAGGTTTAAGTAGTTCTAAGTTCTGGGGGACTGATGGCCATAGATGTTAAGTCCCATAGTGCTCAGAGCCATTTTTTGTGCGTTGTACACAGTGCCGGACGATCTCTTAATTATGAATAACGGTCGACTGTTCATAAATAATAATGGCTTCCCAACGCTTTCCATGTATCGACAAGTCCATCCCAACGTGTAGTTATTGTAATCATAAAAACGTGATGCTAGTCATCGATTACCATGCTTGGCTTTCCTTTAGCATCTTTCTAATTTTCTTACACTGCTAATCGTGTTTCTTTAATTTGTGACTTCCACTAAAACAAGCATCTTTAATGTCCCTGTCAAACCATTTCGCTTTCTAGTAGTTCCAAACATTATGCATTCACTTTAACATTTAAAATTTTCTGTAATTTATGTATTTATTCCACTTTGATTCATTTAGACATATATGTCAATGAATATTGTCATAGAATACGTCGTAACATGCACTATACTCACAAGTAGATCAACTCAAGGGATGCACTTCGATTTTGATCGGCTTTGAATATATTGTAACGTAGAGTAAAACAAGAAACAAATATTTTTATACGATCCCATTTGGTCGTTAATAGTGTGACGCACATCCTTTAAAAAAATGAGTTTAATATTTCTGAATGAATACCGTTGAAACTGTAACAGACTTAAAAAAACTCCAAATAAAAGTTCTATGGTTTTTAATTAACGTTATAATGATGGTACCAGATTTGTCTAAAAAGAATCATTTTTTCGAAATCCCTCCCACTCCCCTCCCCGCTCACACTATTTTCTTTCCGATTTCGACAGACAAATACTAAAACGTATAGTATCGTTAGCACCAAATTCATTCATATATGTGAAGCGTTATGCCAAAGAAACATTTGTCAGAACTAAGCAAGAAACATCTATACATCGCTTTACGCGCACCCGCTATGTGTCTGCTTCAATGAAAGTTATTTCTGACAAGTGAGTCTTTGAAATACCGCTTGATCATATATGACTAAATTTGGTATTAACGATACCACACATTTTGCTGTTAGTCATATGTCGAAATAAGAAACAAAATAGAGGGACAGGGGATTTCAAAGAAACTGACTGTTTCGTCAAATCTGAGTGCACCGCTCCAATGAGCATTAAAAACAATAGAACTTTTATTTGAATTTTTTTATGTGTGTCACCGTTTGAACGGCATTCATCCAGAAATATTAAATTCAGTTTTTTTCACGGTGTGTTTCACACCTTTAACGGCCGTATGGGTCCGTATAAAAAATATTTGTCTTCTTTTCCTCTACGCTACAACATATGCAATGCCGATCGAAATCAAAGTGAATCCCATGGGTAAGTTTTCAGTAGAAGAAGACAAGAAAGAATAATAAAATGTAAGATAATGAAATTCTAGAATGAAAATAACATTAAAACAATAATAATATCCAGACAATAATATGAAAAATGATAAATATACGCTATTAAATTTTCTCCATTTTACAACACATATTTTCGCAATGGAGAAAGAAATAGAAAGGTGACAGCATTGTACACCTAATACCAACAAATCTGCCATTTGCGTGGAATGATGTGGAAAAATCACTGAAAATCAAATTCAGAACTGTTCTCTTTTTATGAACCAATTTCACGCTTCCCAACTGTTTATAGCGACTTATAACTATAAGAAAACAGTAAAGTCGACCTGAAGTATTACGTGGCATTTCATTCATTCCTATGTCGCAATTAAGTTGACATAAAGTATATCTGTGGCAGACAGAAGAAGGTTTCCTAGAGGAAAGCCTTCAATCTGCCGATTAAAAGCCGAGAACCAAAAATCTTATGGGATCCTATTAAAATGATTCAGATAGCTGTGCGCTCTTTTAAATAGGAGCTCTCTTTACTCTATTTTCGTTCATTTTTAACTAGTTTCTTTTTGTCAACAATAAATCTCCACAGATATCACAGTAAGACAGTTAGGTTTTCATTTATTGATATTACGATAGTTACAATCCCGTCAACTGCTCGTATTCCACATCAATTGATACCTCTCGTTGTTAACGTAGATAAATGACAACGGTGTGTTAAAGCGGTAAGTTATAGACTTGAAAACGCAATGTTGTGGAAAAAAGTAACGTGCAGTAACATACAAATTAAAGTAACTCTCAACTGTTCTTTGTAACCTCAGAAACAAACGCCTAAACTGAAACCAACATACGTTTTGAAACAGGCTTCTAATTCAGAAGGGCGGCCGGTTTTGCAGCGCAGTGAGTTCATTAACTGTCGTTAATATGACTGTGAGGCGCTATAAGACACAGTCCAACGATCCCCAAACCAAGCCCACCGACCGCCCAGCGCTGTGGCTATTTCTGAATCCTTTGTGCGGGTAAAGAGACGGGCTTTTTGATGTATTTCTTGTATCCAAATGTCACCTCCCAACACCAGCAGTGCTCAGTGGTCTCGTCAGCTGTTATTTCTGTACAAACCCTAAAATAAAAAAAGCTCACAAACTACGAAATCCACATACAACACCATTTAATATCCAACGAACTGCCTGTTTATTAATCTCTTGTCGCTTAATGTTTTATTCATTTGAGTCGTTACGACATCAGTGTTAAAGAGTGAGGAACAAAAACAATCTGTTAAGTATTCCCGTATGAGTTGTAATAAATAGCAGCATTTTCTCAATATTTTTAAAAAATTAGATCAATCGTTCGAATTTCAAAGCATTTCAGTAGCAACCCTGAAGCTATAGTTAAGTCTCCCTCTCTTCTACATGGTTTTTTCCTTGAGTGTTTGTCCAGTGGTATCCTGGAAGAGACGTTGTGGAGCATGAAGGTCTGCATCTACATTTATAATCTGAAGGCAACCATATGGCGTGTAGCGAAGAGTAATTTCTATACTAATGTCACTTTACGCCCTTTTCTGTTTCAGTCGCGGGTGGTTCGTGGGAAGCGTAATTTTTGACAAGCCTTCGTGTGAGCCTCAATGGAGAGAAAGTTGTAGCTAGTTTACACATTGAGATCTCTGTGGCGCATACTCGAATGTCGCAATTTGTGGCAAGCTGTACTTGAAAGAGAGATGTCGGAGTTCAAATCCTAGTCTGGCATATGGTTTTAACTGGTTACAAATATTCGTCGTATCGTAAATCCCACTAAAGAGAAAAAGGAAGCTATATTTTTTTTGTGCATTACTTCGATCTTCCTTGGTAGTAATTTTTTGTTCGTGAATAGGACAGGGGAGAATCCTAGCATATTTCAGAGCTGACGCGCGAGCGCAGTTAACCGCCAATTTTAAATGATTCAAATAGTTCAAATGGCTCTGAGCACTATGGGACTTAACATCTGAGGTCATCAGTCTCCTAGAACTTTAGAACCACTTAAACCTATCTAACCTAAGGACATCACACACAGCCATGCCCGAGGCAGGATTCGAACCTGCGACCGTAGCGGTCGTGCGGTTCCAGACTGAAGCGCCTAGAACCGCATGGCCACACCAGCCGGCCAATTTTAAATAAACTAATTGCTCCGAACAGGACTTGGTGTGTGAATACTGCGATTGTGTTATTTACACCTCCAGATTTTTTCTTTGGAGAGATCTCAAGGGGATGATATACATTACTGTAACTGCCACTAGAACCGAAAAGATTGTCCGAAACACTGATATGTTTCACGTTATGAAACGTAACCGTGCCGTGCTCTACAAAGTTGTATACTTGTTGGTACGAATGCATCTAATATATACAGAATGCAATATAATTTGTAGATTCTGTCGTTGATCCAACACTGAATTAGCGATCGCTTGGTGTTTCGTGACGTGTCCTTCCGACAACATCTATTTTCTCCCCAACTCGATTCAGTACCTCCTCATTGGTTACATTAGCTACCCATCTAATCTTTAGCATTCTTCTGTAGCACCAAATGTCAGTTCCTGTCTGAGACCGTTTATCGTCCATGTCTCATTTCCATGTAAGGCTATTCTCCAGACAAATACCTTCAGAAAAGGCTTCCCAACACTTAAATCTCTATTCAATTTTGAGAAATTTATCTGCTTCCGAAGCAATTTTGTATCCTCTCTACTACGGTAATCGTCAGTTATTTTGCTGCCAAAATAACGAAACTCATCTACTACTTTTAGTGTCTCGTTTCCTAATCTAATTCCCTGGCCACCGCCTGATTTAATTCAACTAAGTTCCATTGTGCTTTTCTTCTTTTCTTGATGTATATCCTATATCCTCATTTCAAGCCGTTGTGTGGATTTATTGTCATCAGTTGTCAGAGAAATGGCTTAGTCATAGTCTAGGTGTAGAAATTTACCGACTTTGATGACGAGATAGCTTCTAAAGTATATTTTTCACTTAGCCGCATACCAAGTAAGAATTGGGAATCGGTACGAAAAATTCGCGTCATGACCATGGTGTAGAAAAGCATGAGCTTGATTTTCCAACTGACATGCTGAATTTATATCCAGACTTTACGATGTGCTACATTTCTCATGATTAGCGATGCCGACAAAAATATAGTACAGGAAGGGCGTTTTACAGACAGTAGCCTGAGAAGTGTCACACTTACATTCGATAAACAATCATTTTATTATATTTAAGTGTACAGACGAAGCATACCAGATGAATAATAATAGCACGCTAAGGAGACAAAGGGTGAATTAATCACCACACACATAAATAAAGGAACAATTTCATCAGAGCTTTTACGTGTAATGGAATAAAAGAAGATAGGATTATAATGCAAACAGTTTGAGATGGACAGGTCATGATTAAGTGACAATAAAACCTTTTTGGTAGATATCTGAGTGGCAAACTGGTTGATTCTGACACTCGACGACAATCGTCCATTTGTGCTGCCAGTGCTAAATTAGCAGGTGTGCTATTGCGACTCACTATTAACAAAACGAAGAAATATTTGTTCACTGAATTAGTTGCTATCCCTGTTCTTCTGAGGCTTTATCACTCTGAATACTTTAAAATACAGTGGCGTTTTGACTGGAGGATCATGTGATCTGTCGGCAAGGTACAGCGATCGTGGAAGCACAAGTCTCATCGATGCTCAGCTAAAAATTTGTTAGATGGCTGCTCTATTTGTAATTTAACTACCAGTTTGAGAAGAACCGCGAAGCCCACAATTAGTGAAATTATACTTTGATTATAAACAAACTCGTGACCCAAATAACTAATTAACGCTATCTGATTTCGATAATGAAAACTAAGTTAAATAAGCGCCTTATATTAACGCAATCTGATTTCGATAATGAAAACTAAGTTAAATAAGCGCCTTATATTTACGTACGTCACCTAACTTAAGAAATTGCAGGCGTAGTATCGATCATAGGACATCATTCAAAGTGAAAATCACTATTAAGTTCCTGTCAGAACTACCAAAATGTAATAGTGAACATCTTATGGTCGAACGCCAAGCAATAAGGATCGAGGTCCTTTAATTTAATCACAATACGCAAATACGAAATGAGAATAATTGGTACCAGTTCGTCTTATAGGCAGTTGAACAACGTGCTCCTCGAAATATTTGAATATTCTTAAGTTGCCAAGTAGTGATAGTGACATCGATGTAACACTATGTAATTTAGTTTGTGTAACATGAACAGGTTCACTTTGCAGCGTCTCTCCAATCAGCTTCCGTCGTTCTCTGCTGAAATTAGTAGGAAAAATAACATGGTACATACTATTAGAAATAGGGGAAACCATGTGAGACATGAAATACTTGGCAAATTATATCATGTGCAATAGTTAGTTTAGACAAAAGCGACACCTTATAAAACGTAACCATGAAACGGCGGTAGATAAAGACTATGCCACTACGTACTCGAATTTCACTTAATGAATTAGGAAAATGAAAATGAGAACTAGCATATGAAGATAGATTATATAACTGGTTCCAAATCAAGTGAACATAACACAGAAGTCATTTGGCATCCGAAAGACCCGTGCAGCCTAAGTCGGATATAGTAGGAATTACATAAAAAGCGACATCAAGAAATCCCTCGATTAAAAAATTTAATTCCCTGAATGACTTCAAGAAAACCCTATATTAAACTAAACTGAATGGGAGAGCGAATGAACTGACTGCATAATGTTTCGGATTAAATAACAAGAATACGATTTTATGACCAGATTTAAGTCTACTAAATCAACAAAAGCACGAAATTATTGCAACTTTTGCGGACTGATGCGATTTCACTTTCGCAATTCATAGTAAGTTTAGCACACGCAATTAGTGCGAGATCGAGCCGTGGAATGCCAACACCACCCAAATGATGTAATATAAAACCTTTCATAAGAGCAACCATTACGAACAACCATAATGAACGGACTTACACTATGTGATCAAAAGTATCCGGAAACCCCCAAAAACGTACGTTTTTCATATTAGGTGTATTGTACTGCCACTTACTGCGAGAAACTCCATACCAGCGACCTCAGTATTCATTATACATCATGGGAGAGCAGCATGGGGCACTCTGCGGAACTCGCGGACATCGAACGTGGTCGGGAGATTGGGTATCACTTGTGTCATACCTCTGTACGTGATATTTCCACACTCCTAAACATCCCTAGGTCCACTGTTTCCGATGTGATAATGAAGTGGAAACGTGAAGAGACACGTACAGTACAAAAGCGTACAGGCCGACCTCGTCTGTTGATTGACATAGACCGCCGACTGTTGAAGAGGGTCGTAATGTGTAAAAGGCAGACATTTATCCAGACCATCACACAGGAATTCCAAACTGCATCAGGATCCACTGCAAGTACTATGACAATTAGGTGGGAGGTGAGAAAACTTGGATTTCATGGCCGAGCGGCTGCTCATAAGCCACACATCACTCCGGTAAATGTCAAACGACGCCTCGCTTGGTGTAAGAAGCGTAGCCGGCCGGTGTGGCCGAGAGGTTCTAGGCGCTACAGTCTGGAACCGCAAGACCGCTACGGTCGCAGGTTCGAATCCAGCCTCGGGCATGGGTGTGTGTCATGTCCTTAGTTAGGTTTAAGTAGTTCTAAGTTCTAGGGGACTGATGACCTCAGAAGTTAAGTCCCGTAGTGCTCAGAGCCATTTTTGTAAGAAGCATGAACACTGGACGACTGAACAACGGAAAAACGTGACGAATCACGGTACACAATGTGGCGATCCGATGGCAGGGTGTGGGTATGGCAAATTTCCGGTGAAAGTCATCTGCCAGCGCGTGTAGTGCCAACACTAAAATTCGGAGCCGGTGGTGTTATGGTGTGGTGCTTTCATGGAGGGGGCTTGAACTCCTGGTTGTTTTGGGTGGCACTGTCACAGCACAGGCCTACATGGATGTTTTAAGCACCTTCTTCCCTCCCACTGTTGAAGAACAATTTGGCAATGGCGATTGCATCTTTCACCACGATCGAGCACATGTTCATAATGCACGGTCTGTAATGGACTGGCCTGCACAGAGTCCCGACATGACCTGAATCCTATAGAGCACCTTTGGGATGTTTTGGAACGCCGACATCATGTCAACCCCACCGACCGACATCGATACCTCTCCTCAGTGCAACACTCCTGTAAGAAACCTTGCAGCAACTAATTGAACGTATACCTGCGAGAGTGAAAGCTGTCATCAAGGCTAAGGGTGGGCCAACACCACATTGAATTCCAGAATTACCGATGGAGAGCGCCACGAACTTGTAAGTTATTTACAGCCACGTGTCCGGAGAGTTTTGATCACATAGTGTACCTCACAAATAGACCCTACTGATGCCGTCACATGTAACTCCAGTCTACAGTCTGCAGTCTTGTCATCCCAAGCGCCAGCAAACAAATTTGAAAGGTGTTCGCACGCTTGGTCTCCTGACCGCTTGCCCACTGATTGGTCTACCAACCGGAAACTCAAGACCGAAAACTTGCGCCAAACATCTCAAAGATCTACACTGTATACCATATATCAGTACCGGTTACAGAGACATCTTTTCAAAGAATCAGCAGATACGGGTTCGCGAGTTACTGCAAGATAATCAATGAAAAACTGAAAGTGGCTGCTTAACAGGGAACTTTCAAAGAGTGGACTAGTGGCTCTCTTCGTGCCCGTTTAACTACTCCTATCTACAGAGAAATAATAGAATAAGTACAGTGAAACTTTTTCACCAACGTAACTGGGTCTTTGTCACAAAATTCTAAAGGAAAATTTTACCTTGCACGTTGATAACTATCCGTGTTAGCGGGTTCTTTCTCACAGAACGTTTCGTTTCAATTGAAGTCTTAGTTTTCTCGACAATTCGTAACTTTTTAATCCCATTGTGTAGGGGAGAGTGTTGCACATAGAAGATTGTGTACCTGGGAACACATGATAACACATGATGTTACCTGGTCTTCGTACCAGGAACTGTCATAAGCAGTTTCCATTTTTCGTTTTCTTTTCTTTTTTTTCTTCTTTTTTTCTTGAGACATAAGGGTTTGTTTGTTGCGACGTTTGTAAATATTACGATTTCGTGTGCAGTCTTTATAAATATTACGATTTCGACGTATTTAAATGCTATGTAAGTGCTGTATAGTATGTTAAAGCCATCTGGTAGATATTGTTAATTCTTCAGTAACAGACTTTTATGGTGTGTAAAATTTTGCATATTTTTAAAACCAGCTACGTGACGTGTGGACTGTTCTCAATTGTTCTCCAACTTGTACCTTGAAATGGAAGAAGGTCTTCTACCATGTTTCAAGTGATATTTGCAGATGAACTGAGTTTCTTTTACATCTTTAGAATTGTCCGCTGTCTTGACGGAAATATATAGACTATTAAATACAGTATTGACATGATTTTCTCCCTTGCAACACTTTTAAATGGGAACAGAATATTCGTTCCTCAGTAAATGGCCATGTTGTATCTCGGAATAGTTTTTCACGTTTGGAAAAACCTTCATTTTCTCGTGCATTTCTTATACTTTCAGAAAAAGACTGCGGCACACGTAAATTGAATGCTATCATTTCGAAATGGTGTAAGAAAATATATTAAATTTCTGTTACAGGGCTGACTATTTGCAAAAGGCTGAAAAGTTTCCAAGACACAACTCTCTCCCCTACTGAGTCACAATAATCTGGGGAAATTCCTCTTTATCTATTATTTCATCACTTAGTCGCCTTGGTCACATATGTAAAACACGAGCTGAGCTCTAACTACTTAATAACAATTAACGATTTCAAGTATTTTTTCAACTTAGCTCACTTTTCTGTTTGTGTAAACTTCATTTTTAAGTATAAAACGATATCGCCTCCGTTTTTGGGTCGGATATCATACAGGGCGTTTTTTTCGGAATGAATTGACTTTAGAAACAACGTCCTAGGATGTGCCATTTGTCACTGATATTCTATTATACGGGGACGTTAGCCCTGCAAGGTATGTAGTAGAGATTGTGTGAAGTTTGGGATGTAGGAGACAGGTACCGTCTGAATTGAAACTGTGAGGACATATTGTCAGTGGTGCCAGGATAGCTCAGTCGGTACGAGCAATACTTTCGACAGACGCGGTTCCACATTTGAGTCCTGGTCCGCTACACAGTTATATCCGGTAGGAAGATTCACGTTATATATAATTTCCTAATAGCTACGTGTTAAAGGGAATAATTGGACATTCGGGTTATCATGAAAGCTCCCATACTATACTGTGAATATGCAACAGCTACAGTTACTGATCGAAATTTTCCCTGGTCGACCGAAAACAGTATTACAGCCTCTAAATGACCCGACCCACAGTATGTTTGTTGATATTATTTTCCAAAAGTTTCCATAATGTAAATGGACGTTTTTCCTTTATTGGTACTTCTTCGACCATTGCGACCGTTTCACAAATATTGTATGCGCATTCTATAATTTCTTGATCCTATTCTACTAATTTTTTTAATCTCTTGTATAGTTTTCAGAAACGTACGCTCGCTCACCTTTGTGAGAATCTCGTCTCTTGTACGTATCACATCCTTTATAAGTGTAATTAGTACATAATTTATACTAGCTGGAGAGGGAATGCACAGGGTATCCCAGACTTTAGTGTCAGATTCAGATAGACGGTTGTGGATACTAAACTGAATATTCTGAGGCAACGATGTTACGGCCGGAAAAGAATATTTTAGGCCACACACAGTGTGTGTCCTGTAGGTGTTTCCAATCTGCTTACGTTTCAGAACAAACAGCTGCGTACCGCTTCGCTGTTACTGGCGTTACCTTCAAAAATAACGTTCAGTCGATGCAGGAATTTTGTCCTTGGTGACCTTTGGACAGGTACTTAGAAACCTGACGAAATTTTATGGTTCAAAATCTACAGAAAGCCCACTCGCAATGCAATCACCATATCAAGCAGAAAAGAGGAGTGATCAAAACATTGTGGATCAAGCTAAAAGAATCTGTACTTGGTGGACGAGCTCAGTCATTTAAGAGCTGCTTTAATGAAGGGAAAGCAAGATTAGGGTTACGTCCCGTCGACATCGTGGTCATTAAAGACGGAACACGGGCCCGATTTGATTCAAGGCTGGAGAAGGAAATCGGCCTTGCCATTTCACAAGAACCTTCGAGGCAATTGCCTGGAGTGATTTAGGGAAAACACGAAAAACCTAAAACAGGATGGGATTTGAACCGTCGCCCTCCCGAATGCGAGTCCTGTGTGCTAATCGCTGCGTCACCTCGCTCGGTAGCTGCTTTCGGAAGAAACGGCTCCTCTGACAAAGAGATAAACAGGGCACGACACCTTAAAAGATCTGGAAGTTCTAGTGAGAAAGAACCAACTAACGAAAGTTTTACTTCCATAGTGGAAACAGTCACAGATATCATCAACAGGGTACTCAGAAGACACGGTATCGACACAGTGTTTAAACCAGCAAGACAGATGCAGAGTACAAATGTCCAAAGCTTTCCGCAGCAGGAGAATAAAAAAGCGCTTGCACATGCGGTTATGTGTATATAGAAACAACAAAAAAATGCATTAACACTTGGCTTAAGGAATAAAAGAGCAGCTGTCGTCTGGGAAAAGCGGATAAGCCTCCAGTTGCAGATCATGCACTGGAACCAGGTGAACACCAAATTCGTTTCTGCGCTAATATACTAGGAAGTACAGAGATGCCATAGAAATTCATAAGCCCAAAATCAACTTTTATGTAGAAGAGGAAGGACTGAAATCACACAAATTGTGAGCCTTAGTGCTAAATAAAGCAAACAGTGCCTACTTTTCGCCACTACAGTATCCAAAACACACGTTGGCGATTCTGTTGATTTAGGCTGCCGTGTGATGACGTCACAAACCGACTATTGCGTGGACACGTATAAACAGTTCGGCTTCCTGAGCTTGTTTCAGTTTGCACTGCTATCTGATGCGTTGTAGCTTCTGATTATGTCTTCCGCGCTGGAAGATCAAACGTTAGACAGAGAAATATACCTTGACCATGGTCTGATACCCATAAAACGAAATTCAGCAAGAATAACACAGCCGACTTTCAATTATCCACTGTGGAGTTCATCACAGTTTACAGTTCAGGAATGCTTGCCGTAGGCAATAGATGTAGCATTTATCCTTACAGGAACAAGCACACATGCATTTAATGTACAGTACAGTGGCACGTGTTGCCTGAAAAGCGGAACGGATGAACACAGGAAATTTTATCAACTGGCGTCATCCTATACGAGAACTAAACTTACGAGAAACTCGGCTATTTAATCAACAGAGAGGTTCCCAGCGTTCCCGACAAATAATTGTTCGCGCCGTGTGTCTTGTGGTAAAGGTAATGGATACTGCGGGAGAATATGCTTCAATAAGCACACGTAAACCTGCCCATGAAATACACACATCGACGAGTACAGTACGGAGACTACTGTGCAAGGAATGGAGCAGAATCATTTTGAATCCAGATTCCGTTCTACCAGTGGAGTATCCAGCGCAGTACTGCTGTTCTGAAGTTCCTAGAGTTGGTATTGTTCATTTGGAATTATGGTGATGTTTTCATCTGTCACAATGCCTTGGCAGGAGTGATGAAAATCCACTTCCAATTAATACCTGATATAAACTTGCAGCGGAATATGATTAAATATCTCTTAAGTCTTACACGGGTGAGACATCTATTTGTCGCCTAATTTACACACTTACTTGGTAGTGTGCGATGGCGAATTAGATTCAAATGGTTCAAATGGCTCTGAGCACTATGGGACTTAACATCTGTGGTCATCAGTCCCCTAGAACTTAGAACTACTTAAACCTAACTAACCTAAGGACATCACACACATCCATGCCCGAGGCGGGATTCGAACCTGCGACCGTAGCAGTCGCGCGGTGCCGGACTGAGCGCCTAGAACCGCTAGACCACCGCGGCTGGCGCGCGAATTAGATCAATAAAAACTTTTCTTGTCTTCATGCGAATTATAACTCAGATTACCGATTTCGAATATTAAATAATCATCTTCACACATAGAAAAGACAGAAAATAATCTTACTATCATAAATATACAAGATACAAGAATATAAAATCTTTAAAAGTTAACGTACCATAAAAATGTGAGTTATAACAGGCAACACGACATTATACATCCACAATTATGTCAATATTATAGTGGGGTCGCTTTCTTGATATGACGCCTTGCCTTTATTTGTTAGTGATGCATTAGAATACAAAAGAAGTGTGATTTATGCGTATGTTGCCTCGCATGAAATAGAAGACCAGTTACGCATAGTCCTACTACACTCTATCGAGACAAGAGCAGCTGAGCCATTACGGAAAGCTAGAGCGCGTCTAAGAAAAGTAACTGCTGATGGTGGCTACGATGAACCCGTCGACTTCAAATCTCTTTCAACATCCACAGAATGTTTGCTGTTTCATTTGCATGCTGAAGTTTAATATTGTTTGTGTTTCTACAGATTTCTGCCTTTAATTGTAACTTGTATTGTACTTCAAACAAATGTATCAGTTTGCTCGTTTCTTACACGTTGTATCCCAGTCGCTGTCTCTGATACTGTATATTTACTTATTATTTGATTGTATAAACATTGATTCCTTTAATCGTCTTTATTTACCTCTTTACCATTCTATTTTTCTGCTACAGTCGGGACTGTATTACTTGCTTAACTTAATAATTTAACTTTTCCCATCTTTACACACTCTAATGAATGGGTGGTTGTTGAAGTAGTCTAGTAATGAAGAGAGATCGAAGGCAATCGTAAAAGATTAATAACAAAATGGAACTCAGTTATAATATCCTTGGGTGAATATACCCACAACTACATACAACAGAAATATCTCACCTCTGACGTCTGTGATGTGGCTACACGACGATCCCCAGTGTCATGGTAGACGACGGCGTGAAGAACTGGCCGGTGTTACCGGCGTGTGATGGTTGACGTATTGCTGGTGCAGGCCAGGATGAACTGAGTCGAGTCTCCCGACGTAGTGCGCTGAGACGAAACTGTTGGTACTACCAGACTGTAGTGCTGGGAATGCATTGCTGATGCTGCCGACTTCAGTCGTAGGGCGTAACTGCGTTAGCGCGGTCTTGTGATGGTCTAAACAGTAGGGAGCGGATGGATATCGGCATGGCTCTGTGAGGGCACGTGACTTCACGGAGCAAAATAGTGCCCTGCTGACAGTGCTCTATGCTGAGATACGCACGCTACCTATCGGCAAGGTTGGTGCTCCCAGACGCTGTGGAGGTGACGTGTAACTCCCCTGGTAAATAACCCAGGCCATACACAGAGGTGTCAAAAGTCATGGGATATCTCCTAATATCGTCTCGTGCAAACGTTTGCCCGGCGTAGTGCAACAACGCGACGTGGCATGAACTCAAAAAGTCGTTGGAAATCACCTGCAGAAATATTGAGCCATGCTGCCTCTATAGTAGTCCATAATTGCGAAACTGTTGCCGGTGTAGGATTTTGTGCACGAACAGACCATTCTATGTCCCTTAAGCGATTGACTGGATTCAGGTCGGGAGATCTGAGTGGCTAAATCATTCGCTCGAATTGTCTTCAAACCAATCGCGAAAAATAGTGGACCAATTGCATAGCGCATTGTCACCCACAAAAATTCCATCGTGGTTTCAGGACATGAGGACTACGAATGGCTGCAAATGGTCTCCAAATAGCCAAAAGTTACCATCTCCAGTCAATCATCGGTTCAGTTGGAGCAGAGGACCCAGTCCATGCCATGCAAACACAGCTCACGACACTGTGGAGCCACCATCGGCTTCCACAGTGACTTGCTGACAACTTAGGTCCATGACTTCGGAGGGTCTACGCTACACTCGAACCCTACTGAAATCGAGATTCATCTGAACTGTACACGGTTTTCCAGTACTCTATGATGCAATTGATATGGTCACAAGCCCAGGAGAGGCGCTGCAGGTAAAGTCATGCTGTTAGCAGTACTCTTGTCGGTCGTCTGCTGCCATATCCATTAAAGCAAAATTTCTCACCACTGTCCAAACGGATGCGTTCATCGTACTTGCCGCATTGATTTCTACATTTATTTCACGTAGGGTTGCTTGTCTGTTAGTACTGATAGCTCTATGCAAACGCCGCTGCTCCCGGTCGTTAAGCGAAGGCTGTCGGTAGCTACATTGTTCTTGGTGAGAGGTAATGCCTGAAACTTGGTATTCTCGGCACGCTCTTGACACTGCGGATCTCGGAATAATGAATTCCCTAATGATTTTCGAAATCACCATTCCGCTTTCAAAATTTGTTAATGCCTAAAGTGCGACCAAAATCACGTCGGAAACTGTTTCACATGAATCACCTGAGTACAAATAAAAGCTCCTCCAAATCACTGCCCTTCAATACCTTGTGCACGCGATACTACCGTCTTCTGTATATGTGCAAATCGTTACCAATGACTTTTGTCACCTCAACGTAAAAGAATATTATCTCGATGTTTATGGGAGAGGTTTACGCGGGTTCTCCTGACGCGGTGGCTGCCCGCACAGCCTCCTTGGTGAGCGCATGAAACGACTACCAGACCAATACAACAGTTGTCTTCCTTTAGAGGTAGCGCCGAGGCATGCATATTACTCTCAGGGACATAAGTTGTGTATACACAGCCTAGGACGTACTACCTAATGCAATTAAGATTTCATTCTATTTTTAATTTTAATTTTTTATATACTATGTGTTTATGACACTTTACGTGTAAGAATGTTCTTTATCTCTCTTTTCTGAGTCTGACGACGGTTGCTCCACAATCGAAACCATTAATTTGTTCGAGTTCGAGTCTCGGTCCGGCACACAATTTTAATCTGCGAGTAAGTTTCATGTCAGCGCAATTTTTGGGTTGATATTAACCCAAAAATTGTATCATTTACGAAATCTCGTAGAAGAGTTTATTAAAAACAATATACATGGTGCCTCTGCTAAAAGTCTTCAGACGTATTTTCTCTGGTGTTAGCCGTCCGGAGTGTCCGAGCGGTTCTAGGCGCTCCAGTCTGGAACCGCGCGACCGCTACGGTGGCAGGTTCGAAACCTGCTTCGGGTTATGGATGTGTGATGTCCTTAGGTTAGTTAGGTTTAAGTAGTTCTAAGTTCTAGGGGACTGATGACCTCAGATGGTAAGTCCCATAGTGCTCAGAGCCATTTGAACCATTTTTTTGAACCATCTGTGGTGTTCCGGCAGCTATTTGCAATTTCCTTTCTGCAGTGTGTAGCTGTAGTCAGCCCAAACAAATATTTCCCATCACGTCTTTCATTCGATATCCAGTGTCGATGTATAGCGGCGGTTCGTGTCCCGTTACAGAAAAAATGATTTTAACGCGAATTTTACGCGCTCGTTCGATAAAACGGTTCCAGATTTGTCTATTGCTATCTTTATTTTGCCGATGTGTATTACCAGAGACCATAAAACACGAAAAATAATCAGTAGTCCAGTAGCAACTGAGCAGTGCTGCTGCATGGCAGTAGCAGTCAGCGCGTACCAGGGCGGTTCTGGTTATTCCTCGTGTTCTACAGTCCTTGTTAATACATATCGGAAAAACGAATATCGCACTAGACAAATGCGGGACCACTCAATTGAATGAGGACGTAAAATGTTTGTAAAGGGAAGAAGAACGACGTTTTCTGTCGACACTTGGTTTCGTATAAAAGATGTGATGAGCAGTACTTGTTTGGGCCAACTCCAGCTGTAAATTGTAAAAACGGAATTGCACATATTTGCCGAAGTACCAGAGAAAATGTTCCCGACGACTCTTAGCAGACACACGCTGTATTTTTTTTTTCAAAATTTTAATTTTAAAATAGAAAGTAAGAGACTACATTACAATATTTTCAATAGGTAGACATAAAGTACCTCCCCCCCCCCCCCATTATTGTGTGGGTTACTCAGTGAGGCTCGCCTCGCCGTATCCCAGAGGCAACTCGTTAACGCGCTTGGCTACCAGGGTGGGTATCCGCAAAATCATTCACTGTTGAGGAAAATGTATCGCTTTGAAAACCGAATGTGCAGAAAAGGTACAGACTGATTACTTTTAGTAACCCTCCTACCTTGCACAGAAGAGTTCAATAGCAATAGCAATAACATTAAGTTTTTGAAGAAATCACATTTTTTAGTTTACACACAAACATTATTATGAAAACACTTCCCTTTCTGTTTTATTTCGTAGTTTTAATGAATTTTCAAGCTGTATGCAGACATAGATCGCTACGCATATCTACATCTACATGGCTACTCTGCAAATCACTCTTAAGTGCCTGGCAGAGGATTTATCGAACCACCTTCACAATGGTTCTCTGTTATTCTATTCTTGAACAGCACGCGGAAAAAACAAACACCTATATCTTTCGGTGCTATCTCTGATTATCCTTATTTTATTACGATGATAGTTTCTCACTATGTAGGTCGGTGTCAACAAGATATTTGCGCATTAGGAGGAAAAGTTGGTGGTTGAAATTTCGTGAGAAGATCCCATCGCACCGATATACGCCTTTGTTTTAGTGATATCCACCCCAAATCCTGTATATGTCCGTGACACTCTCTCCCCTGTTCCGCGATAAGGTAAACCTGGTGCCCTACTTCGAACTTTCTGGATGTACTCCATTATTACTATCTGATAAGAATCCCAGTCCGCGCAGCAGTACTCCAAAACAGAACGGAGAGGCATGGTGTCATTAGTCTCTTCAGTACATCTGTTGCATCTTCTAAGTGTTCTGCCAATAAAACACAGTCTTTGGTTAGCCTTCCCCACAACATTTTCTATGTGTTCTTTCCAATTTAAGTTGTTCTTAATTGTAATTCCTAGGTATTTAGTTGAATGTAGGCCTTTAGATTTGATTGATTTATCGTGTAACCGAAATTTAACGGTTCCCTTTTAGCACTCATGTGGTTGACCCCACACTTTTCATTATTTAGGCTCAATTGACAATTTTCACACCATACACATATCTTATCTAAATCGTTTTGCAGTTGGTTTCGATCTTCTGATGACTTTACTAGACAATAAACGACAGCATCATCTGCAAACATCCTAAGACGACTGTTCAGATTGTCTCCTAAATCATTTATATTGATAGGGGACAATAGAGGGCCTACAACGGTACATAGGGGAACGCAAGAAACCGCTTCGGTTTTACTCAATGACTTTCCGTCAATTACTCGGGAGTCCCGAGTTCGAGTCTCGGTCCGGCACACAGTTTTAATCTGCCAGGAAGTTTCAGCACACAATTTGACTACAAGCCGCTTGTGAGGCACCGTGTCAAAAACCTTCGGGAAATCTAAAAGTACGGAGTCAATTTGAAATCTTTTGGCGATAATGCTCACCACCTAGTGTGAGTAAAGAGCTATTTGTGTTTCACAAGAACGATGTTTTCTAAATCCATGTTGACTGTGTGTCAATAGACCGTTCTCTGTGAGGAAATTCGTAATGTTCGAACACAATACATGTTCTAGAATTCTGCTGCATATCGACGTTAATGATATGGGCCTGTAATTTAGTGGATTACTCGTGTTGCCTTCCTTGAATGTTGGTGTGACCTGTGAAACTTTCCAGTTATTGGGCACGGATCTTTCGTCGAACGAGCAGTTGTATATGCTTGTTAAGTATGGATCTATTGCATCAGCATACTCCCAAGAAACCTTATTGGTTTACAGTCTGGTCCCGAAGACTTGCCGTTCTTAAGTGATTTAAGTTGCTTCACTAGTCCAAGGGTATCTACTTCTAAGTTACTCATGTTGGCAGCTGTTCTTTATTCGAATTCTGGAGTACTTACTTCGTCTTCTTTGGTGAAGGAATTTCGGAAGTCTGTGTTTAGTTTTTTTCTTTTATTGTTATTTAACACCTTACATAAGGTGAGCTGGCAGCAGCTGTGTTTAGTAACTCTGCTTTAGCTTTAGTAAACGAATATTCGGTATCGCAGTGTCGATGCAGACAGCCTCATCGACGGACTGGGGAAGCGTGTTACTTTTTGCCTGTGTAGGTACGAATACCTCAGCGTTTCGTGGCGCACGTGGAAGTTGGAAACTGCGTCCGCTGTTAATGTAAGCGCACACCGCAGCGACTCGGTGTGCTGACAAATACACAAGGCTCCCGCTTTGTGCCTCTGTGTGAGTTGCCGCTACCGTCAGACGGCGCTGCTATTCATATGTCCAACGTGGTTCTCACAGCGCACGGCTCTGTCCGCTGCCGCTTTATGCAATGTGGCGTGCTGTGCACGCGCTCACAATGCGCCATTCAGTGGCCGGTGTGAATGTTTTATTGGCCATCGTGGCGATGGCAGTTACCCAGTCAGATCTCACGCCGCTGTGCTTGAACACCAGCAGCAATGATCTGCATTGTTTATTGTCCTGCGTCACATGCGTTATTAAAAGCGGTGAATGTACGACCAGATTACTGCCCGCTTGGGCGGGTGCGTTGTTAGCATTCCACCGTAACATAAGCCACTGAAAGCCATGATAGGGCCAATCTCCAACGGACGGAATGAATCAGCTCTGAGCATTTGTGTCAGGACGGAACACGTGCCTGATAGCGCAGTTCGTAAGAGCATCGCTCGTGAAAATCAGTGGTGTGTATGGCACACAATTTCGATCTGTTAGGAACTCTGATAATTTCCGCGTCATCTGCATACAAATTTCCTAACAGAAGTAGTTATCTACTGCCCATCCTCCGGTCCCGCGTCAAATCTAACTTTAGATTGCTGTCTGAAGCGCATGGCGGTTTGCGCTTTGGAAATGCAAACGGAGATTTGTAGAAAACCTGAATCGAGATAAGCAATTTAGGAACTGGTAATTGAGCTTAGTACTATGTTCCCAGCTATAAAGAACAAAATACTTGCATTACAGTAACGAGGGCTGCCTAGCTCACTATTCGTGTTCTGTATATAATCTGCGATTCTGGCTTTAACGGTGGTAATTTGGTGCTTACTACAGAGGCGAACATTTTCGTACATTCTGTATGCAGCTTGCTAATATGACATATGGACTTGCTCAAAGTCCTGGGTTCCAAAGATTAAGAAATTTTAGGGTTTTTAGGATGTGACCTGCTTAACGCATGGAGGGGTGAAGCTTTCCTAAATCCCCATCTTGTACGAACATTTCGTGTGAATATTTGCCAGTAGGCAACGTTTAGTGACCACATTGCACGCCGCTTCCAGTTTAACACTCAAAAACATACTTAAAGTCATTATCTTTCGGTATCATAACTCCTAAAATCTCTTTAAACCGTTTCCTATATATATGTTAATATTTGTCTATCCCGAGAATCTGCTCGTGAAGTGTTTGGATATAATAATGTTTCTCTGCCTCGTGATGACTGGGTGTTGTGTGATGTCCTTAGGTTAGTTAGGTTTAAGTAGTTCTAAGTTCTAGGGGACTGATGACCATAGATGTTAAGTCCCATAGTGCTCAGAGCCATTTGAACAATTTTTTTTATATAGTAATGAAAAATTTTATACGGTTTTAATTCATATCATGAAAGAGCTAGATATTCGTTCAGTTTTCTTGGATTACACTGCTTCGTAGATAATACTGTCACCTCGGAAACACGTCCTCCAGAATTCAGTTGGATTTGAGTGTCTTATTGCCACATTATTTTGGTAAAATAGCTCTTGTCACCATTATGTATTACTTATATTACTTGTATTTCACCTGTGCGGTAGCAGGACGTTTAAGTTATAGTAATTATTTTTGTATACGACACAATTCGATGTTTTAGCAATGTTTCAAAGGAATATTTATTCTAGCACGAAATGTTTTGGCCATATGCTACTATCACCAGGTTTGCACCTGTTTATTATGCCACATTTCGTATGACTTAATACGTCACAAATATGAAGTTTTTGTTGTTGCGTGTGCCAGTTAGCCTAGGTGGCTACGTTCTCTCAAGAAAAATACGGTGTGTCACAATTTATAACTTTTTCTTTTACTTTAACGTTGCATAGATTATTTCTTTTCTTTTGCTTTACTTTAACGTAGCAGGGTGTACATAAAGTCCGGGAACACTTTCAGTTGCCGGCCGGTGTGGCCTAGCGGTTCTAGGCGCTTCAGTTTGGAACCGCGCGACCGCTACGGTCGCAGGTTCGAATCCTGCCTCGGGCATGGATGTGTGTGATGTCCTTAGGTTAGTTAGGTTTAAGTAGTTCTTAGTTCTAGGGGACTGATGACCTTAGCGTGAACTCGGAACACATTCTCCATTCCGCATAATACATACATTCTCATTGACTTCTTGTTTTCTGTTCTTATTTTTTCCTTTCTTGTGCACAGTATACCTCATCCACACCAGATACAACCATCTCGTAGTCGTTTTACTACCGACCCTATTGGGCATGGAATGGATATGAGGGTACTGAGAACGCTGAGTCTGTTCGTATAACTCGCGGGCGGTGTGGCGAAATCCCTTTCGTAGGAGTGTCATTTCCGGCAAGGATCCGAGAGAAGCCCTAAGGTTTTCCCGCGGCATATAGAAGCCAACCATATCGTGTAAGGGTTGCAGACAAACTACGGAACACATCACATCGAAGGGTCTATCTCCAAAATACGAGGATTTGTAAAAAAGTAACTTCTCCGAATTTTGAATGTGAAACCTCTCAGAGCATATTAAATAAACAAACGTTATTAACAGTCTACATCTTTATTCTTCGTGTCTACATATTTGCAGCCCGCTGCCGCTAGAGGGTTCCGAAATGTAGCATGAAATATAGCGGTGTGTAATGTAACTATGTCGGTGCGTGAGCTACAACGTGCTGTAATCGAATATCGAATTTGAAGAGTTCTTCGACATATGAAGCACACTGTCCTTAATCATGACAGTGCCAGACCACGCATGAGAGCTGCGACATCTGATACAATCCGACGCCTTGGGTTCACTGTCATCGATCATCCTCCATACAACCCCGACTTTGCCCCATCCGGTTTTCATCTGTTTCCAAAGCTTAAAGAACACCTCGTAGGATTTCACTTTGATAGCGACGAAGTCAAAAGTTCTACAGTGACAAAAGTGTTCGTCTCCTGGTTGACTGTGTTGGGAATAAAAAATTGTTCAAATGGCTCTGAGCACTATGCGACTTAACGTCTGAGGTCATCAATCGCCTAGAACTTAGAACTAATTGAACCTAACTAACCTAAGGACATCACATACATCCATGCCCGAGGCAGGATTCGAACCTGCGACCGTAGCGGTCGCTCGGTTCCAGACTGTAGCGCCTAGAACCGCACGGCCACTCCGGCCGGCTGTTGGGAATAAGTACGTACAACTGACGGATAAAGGTATGAGATGTTAATAACGTTTGTTTTATATAAGAAGATTCAAGAGTATTCACATAAAACATTCGTATGCATTACTTTTCAGCACACACTCGTATAATGTGGTTTTGTCTGTTATAATTTATTGGATGTTTGGTTTCAATTTTGGTACGGGCACATTGAGGTCTTGAGACAGTTCCGTCTCAATGCACGACTATGTTGCGTAACACACAAACTGCATTAGATCGGTTCAATACACTGGTGAATTTATGAGTTTTGACTGCATCATACCAAATGCGTCTTCTACTGATTTTCGCCTCCTTGAAAATCTAGTGATGAATGTTCCTCGCTGGTTTGTTAGTTGGTTCCCTATGAGTAGTTTCATTACATTTATGTGAAGGGGTAACGTGTTATCCGTCAGAGAACCGAGAGGGACCCTACGCTTTTCACCTGATAATGGAAATGGTTACGGTAAATTCGGGTTTCTTGTTGCAAAACTAGTCCAAAATTATACCTCTGGAATGCTCGTTTGTCGGTGTTACGTCCATATTTGCCTACCTACAATGCTATAAACAATATGTAAGTCAGTGAAACCTAAAAACACTTATTAAAAAAATTATCTTTTGTAGTTCGCTAAGGCAAGCCCAGAATGTGATGGTGCCCTTATACTCACAAGGGTAACGTTAAAACGAGCGACACAGGAGGGCAGCTTCCTCAGCATGGAAGGTTCGGTATTTACCATTATTTGGCATTTTCTTTAAATGCTCTTCCTCACTTACAAGGTAAAAACACTTTTGAGACATTGTGTAAATATTATGGAGCCGAGCGGCATAGATGTTCATTTATTACACTACGTCGAGTATGCCAAATTTCTTCCCCTTTTTAAAACCCAGGTGGGTGCAACCAAAATCTTCTTTTCTTGCAAAAGCTGCAGTGTATCGTCATCTACACCTGGCGAATACGACATGTTGGAATCTGTTCGTTGCACGACCTCTCAAAGCTCCTGGCAGCACCGATGTGGTGTGATTTGCCTTTCGTCTGACGTGCGCCGCGTCCCCACCCCACTGACGCCAGACATTGGAGCCACGGCATTTGTGTGTGCACTGCGCGTAAGGGTTCATCTACAAAGCAGCACTTAGCGTTCACTGTTACGACGACTGACGAGACTGACCGACTGAAGGTCGAGGCATTTCTGCAGTGTGGAGATAGTCGGAGACGATCTTGCCGACTTCTGAGATGACGAAGTTGATACCTCACAGTACGTCCAGACGTAATATGAGCTGCACCGAGTCACACATCTGTAGCAAACTGCCAAAAACAGAGAGTCGCCACAGTGCATCCAGACCAACGGCTGTAAGCCCAAGAGGTTTGACAGAAAAGAGTCTCACAAATCCCACAAGACTTCTGGGACGATCAGGGAGTTATAAAGTCAGCCATGCTGTGACCTTCCAACTGGTTAGGTCAGACAAGGACGTACAGTCACCAACTTGTCTGCCCCGAGAGCGGGCGACGAAACCCGCAAGTGGCAGTAGGAGGGGAAGCCGCAAGCGAACGCAGCTGCAGTAATCGCCTGCCCGCCGACGCGACAGTGCACTGCCAGCAGTGGCGAGCTCGCCACAAGGAATACAGTGTTCCATGTTCTCAGATGCAGACCCACAATCATAAAAGCAAGCACTATGGCCTTTCACCAACGCAGAAGGGAAAGAAGAAACAGTAGTTTTCGACTTCGTTGCCACAACGGGAAATCTCCTGAAACGTCCAGACAATGTCGTCTCACATAGAATGTGTATGAATGTGTATACGAGGAGCGTTCAGTAAGTAATGTAATACTTTTTCCTGAAAGAAGGTTGGCTTTATTCAGGAGTCCAATACACCATATTATTCCCAACTCTTTTGGCTAAAAAATCCTATTTTTCAACATAATTTCCGTTCAATCGACGGCCTTACGCCGTCCTACTGGGAGGGCCTGTATGCCCGCATGATAACACACTACTGATCGTCGTTGGAGCCAACGTCTTGCTGCATCTCTAGCCTCCCAATCATCCACGTACCGCTTCACTCGGAAAGCATCTTTCATTGGGCCGAACAGATGGGAGTTGGAAGGTGTAAGATCCTGGCTGTACGGTAGATGAAGAAGAACAGTTAAATGAAGTTTTGTTAGCGCCTCTCTGGAGCGCAGACTTGCATAAGGCCTTATGTTATCGTGGAGAAAGACAAGGTCGTTAGCATTTTTGTGGCGACGACCACGTTGAAGTCGTTTTGTTCAATTTCCTGAGAGTAGCCCAGCAATGTGCGGCCGGTCGTCACGCGCGAGATCGGACAGGTTCGCGCTACCATCTTGGGATGATTACAAACGCCTCGTCCAACGACTCACTGTACTTTCCTTCATTCCCAGGTCTCCGTAATCATTTTGTAAACGCCTATGAACGTGTGTGATGCTCAGGCTTTGCGTCAAAAGAAACTCTATGTCAATTCTTTGCTTGGAATGCACCTCCGCTATAGACGCCATCTTGAAGGATACGTATAGCGCTGCCACCTGTCGGAACTTCATGAAACTATAGGGACTGAAGTGGGAATATTCCACGATGTCTCACAACCAATTCCGCATTTTTTTCAACCAAAACTGGCTGAGGAAGAAAATACGTTGCATTACTTATTGAGCGCCCCTTATATTACCAGACACAATCGCTCTCTCAGACTGATGTCAGAGCCACAAAAAAAGGCGCACCAAAGTCGGAGGAGCCCTCTTTCACTAGACCAGAAGACAAAAACTATGCAAACAAGTGGCAATGTGGACTGTATCAACACGGCAACGTGTGGTCCGCAGGTAGCGGATCAGACAGCATGGTTCGTCGCGCCGCCCGAATTAGGAAAGAAGTACTGATATCAGACGTTGTCAGGGATACACCAGCAGCAAAAGAGGAGACGCATGCAGCGAGGCGTACTGTTCCGGAGCGTGCAGCAACAGATGAATGCGACACAGCGCAGTAGTCTGTCACAGCACTGCTCCAGTCGCGCATTCGTGCACTTTCAGAAGTTAACATTACACCCATACATCCCTCCCATATCATTGTTGCATCCAAATAAGCAGTCATCAGGAGCATTCTGATGACCAACAGCGTAATCTTGCAGCTAACTGCAGATATGCTCAAGATTTCGCTACCGCTACTTTGAATGCCAATGAAATACATCCACATCTGCTAGAGTTCAAATGTTATTGTTTTTTTTCAGGAAGAGAATACATACAATGAGATCACAAAATTCATAGGATAGCAACATGCACTGACACAGGTGGTGGTAGTATAGCGTATACAAGTTACAAAAAGGGAAGTGCGTTGGCGGAGCTGTCATTTGCACTCAGGTGATTCACGTGAAAAGGTTTCCCACATGATTATGGCCGCACGACGGGAATTAAGACTTTGAACGGAGAGTGGTAAATGGAGTTAGAGGCATGGGACATTCCTTGTCGGAAACGGTTAAGGAATTCAGTATTCCAAGATCAACAATGTGAAGAGAGTGCTGAGAATGCCACATTTCAGGCATTTGCGTAGAGTAGTCAGTGTTAATAGACGAGCAACACTGCGTGAAATAATCGCAGAAATCAATGTGGGACATACGACTAACGTATCCGTAGGGCAGTTCGATGAAATTCGGAGTTAATGGGTATGGCAGCAGACGACCGACGAGAGTGCCTTTGGTAACAGCGTTACATCTCCTGTAGCGCCTCCCCTGGGCTCTTGACTATATCAGTTGGACCCTAGACGACTGAAAAACCGTGGCCGGGCCAGATGAGTCCCGATTTGAGTAGGGTTAGAGTATGGCGTAGACTCTACAAAGTCACAGACCCAAGTTGTCAACAAGGCATTGTGCAAGCTGGTGGTGGCCCCATAATGTTGTGGGCTGTGTTTACATGGCATCGACTCGGTCATCTGGTCCAACTGAACCGATCACTGATTGGAAATGGTTATATTCGACTATTTGGATACCAGTTTCAGTCATTCATTGACCTCATGTTAAGAAACCACGAAGGAATTTTTCGAATGATGTGGCCTCCCAGATCGCCCGATATGAATCCTGTCGATCATTTATGGGGCTTAATCATATAATCGACGAATTAGTTCGTGCACAACACTTTCGCATTTATGAAAGGTTTTAGAGGCAGCATGGCTCAATATTTCTGCAGGGGCTTCCAACGACTTCTTGAGTCCGTGCTACGTTAAGCTATTGCACTACACCTGCAAAATGAGGTCCGGCACGATGTTAGGAAACATCCTATAACTTTTGTTACCTCTGCGTGCATGTGCCTGGGCACTGGAATCAACATTAATCCGGGCTTACGACTTAATGTCAACTACGTCTATTGTAGAACTGACATGCTGACGTGACTCAGCCACTCACTTCGGTATTACACAGTACCAGCACCAAACGTGACGGTAAAACCTAATTAGCACCATATCTGCGTGTTATGTAGCGACAGCAGTCGCAGTCGGAACGATACATGACATCATAACTTTCGTTGCAGCGTACCGCCCACCGCATGATTTCGGCGTAGCAGATGTTAGGAAACTACATCAGAATTATTTGTGGCCGGCAATCTCAACGCCAAACACGCGACGTAGAACAGGCACACACCTAGCAGTAAAGGTCACCACGTACTGAAAGTAGTGATACACGCCCGTCTGCGTTCCAACGTAGCCCACAATGCACGTACTAGCTTGGGAGAAGGACATCAGAGGTCCTTGAGATTGCCATCGCCAATGGCTTTCAGAGTTTCATAATTGTGGAAGGGGGGTTCACGTCTTGACGTCTGAGAGCCTCCTTCATCTTCAGGCTGGCAGATAAATCAAACTGCGCCACATAGAGGTTTAATATCAAGAAAACAGACGGATACACGTTTCAGCACCTTTTCGTGCTCCATAAAGAAGACGTCATCCTCCTGGAGGACGAAAACAAGGATAATGTCGTCGGACGCTTAGTGACTCCATTACTGAGACGATGAAAACACGGAGCGTGTAATAATCTTGAGACCTGGACCCTCCGTCTCGGCTTCACTACAACCGTAAGCCACGTCCTGACGCTTACTACACGTTACACGCTAGCTTTCTCTGCAAGCTTCGCACCAACACGTCATAGTGACCAGATGCACTTTTACCGCTGGTTAACAGAAAAATGGGGCCCTAGCCTTTGGTGCTTTGTGTTACGCCAGTGGTAGAATATAGGACAGTGGCACCGGAGAATGCATTTATCACATTCTTACAGAGGCTTCTAATTTCGAAAAGATCCTTTGTAGAAAATGATGCCTGAGAAAAAATTGAAGCACCCAGAAGACATGGTCGGATTTCAATATTACTTCGTAGATGTACACACCGTCGGCGGGTGCATAAAAAGATCAGAGTTGATATTCTCTGTGACGTAGAACGACCACCACAGTGCTTTAGTGTTGTTCGCGTTTCGTGCTGCAGCCTCAGACGTTGAGTGATCACTACGAAGGGAAAGGATATGCCTCATACCCGTATGAGACAGCGTGATCAGCACCTGACAGAGTTTGAAAGAAGACGTATTGTGGGCCGCCATTTGGCCGGTTAGTGGAAACGTGCAGTGTACATGGTGATTGACGTGCCCGCAACTCCTACAGATACCATGTGCATGGTTTTCGTATTTTCTCGCTCGCTATACTCAAAGTATCAACCGTACACAAAAAATGGAAAGGACCTTTTTGTAGGAAATTTAATGTAGTCAGATTTTGTACTGGGATACGTTTTCGCTAGAGGCCGTAGTTTTCGAATCATTCGAGAAAAACGTAGGTACAAAAATGACTTTATAATGCGCTTTTTTTTATATTTGGAAGACCTTGACCTCCAACCAGCGAATACGTATGACAGCACAAAATTTAACTACACGAAATTTCCTAACAACAGTTTTTTTTTGGTGGATCAATAGTTTGCTCGAAGCTAGCGACAGAGTATGAAAATATCGCACATGGTTTTTCAAAGTGTTGCGAGTTGCATTGAAACCATAGGTACGGGCAGCTGAATCACCGCGTATATAGACTCGTGGGATTTTCCGATTGGACAGTGGCTCCTATGACGAGCTGCTTGCGATTCTGAGGGGAGGCATTCTCATCGTCAAATTTACGGTCAACGATGGCTGACCACCACAAGGGAGTATCGCCGTATCGCGCATCAAGCACACATCATAACCCCTTTACATCTCGTTTGCCATCCGTGAACAAGTAATGGACTCGCTTCAAGATGCTATATCGTCTGCACCGTTGGTCAAAGACTCGCGCAGCCCGACTAGACAATTATCGTCCCATACGTAGGCTGCCGTCAACACCACACACAAACGGCTGCATCTGGAGTGGTTGAGTTGTGCCGTGATCTGGAATCATGGGCCACTTATGAAAGGCGTCGCATAATGTTTGAATCACGGTTCTACATTACTCAGGATGATCACCGTCGGCAAGTATGACGGCGACCTGGGGAAAAGTCTTGCTCTTCCAATGTTTTGGACAGGTACAGCTGTGTCAATCCTGGCGTCATGGTGTGGGCCCCCATGGGGCAATCAGGGAACTCTGACAGCAGAACTGTACATCTCTGACATTCTGCGTCCTCTTGCGTTACCCCTCATACGACAATATTGTGGTGGCATTCTTCATGAGAACAATGCTCGTTCACACTTGGGACATGTCTCTATGAACTATATGCCAGCAAGATCCCCAAATCTTTCACCGACAGTGAATTTGTGGCACCAGCTCGGAGGACAACTTTGTCCCAATGCCAGCGTCCAGAATATGAAGGAAATGTTACAACTGTTGTGGACCAATTTGCCGTGTGAGCGGAGACAACGGCTTTATGACATCCTTCCCAATCGAATTATTGCGTGCATCCAGGCCAGAAGGAGTGCAGCGTTCGTACTGCTAAGTTTTTTATACATTTGACTCTGTTTTGTAACATGTACTCTCTCAACGCTTGAAGCTTCATTCCCTTCCCCCCCCCCTTCCCCTCCCCCCTTATTTGTGGTTCACCCTTTTTGTCAGGCAATACAGATAATCTCCCTCCTAATTTTACAGCGCCTTATTTTCACAAAAACGTAGGACAATATAGGCTTGTGGCCTAACCGTATAGTGGAAATGGTGGGTGAAGCTGTAAGCAATAGTAGGTGGCAGTCACCGGCAGCACGCAAACCAGATGACTTTTCGACATCATGCGACGAGAATGGCTTAACAGTCAATCTTAATCTGAAAGGGTCCGCTGCTGCAGTGGTCATCTTGCGACCGTCAGAACAGCTAACCGATGCACGCAAACCACACGACTTTTCGACATCATGCGACGATAATGGCTTAACGGTCAATCGTAATCTGAAAGGGGCCGCTGCTGCAGTGGTCATCTTTCGACCGTCTGAACAGCTAACCGAAGCACTCAACACTGTTACGGTTGCGTTTCTTTCTGTTGGGAATCAGTAAGCGATTTCAGCCCAGGTTTTGAGGGTATTCTCTGCAAAACGGTGCCACAGTTGAACGAAATCTCGGTATACCATTAATCGTACCTCATGATGGAGACGAAGTAATGTGTGAGCAAATAGTCCCACCAGGGAGCATGGCTAAGCATTTGTTTCACCGCTATTACACCGGGAAAATCTGTAGTGTCACTCGCAGAGTAGCTGAGATTACACCACTTTTAGAAAAAATTGTTAACATACTGTACAGAGAACGAGTTGTTTATATACGCAAATAGAAGAAAACTCTTTACAAATATAAACGAAGCGACCTAAATCATTATGACCATCTGCTTAGTAGCACGTTAGTCTCTCTTTGGATCGCAATAACGCACCGATTCTGAGTGGTATGTCCTTGGTAGGTGGGCGAAGGTATGTGACGCCAGATATCACACAGTTTTTATAAATTATGGACCGGTGGTTGTGGGCACGGAGCTGGAAGATGCTATTGCCGCCCTGGATGCATCAGGCATGAAGGGATGCAGATGGCCCGCAATAATGTTCACATCGTCCACGGATGTCATGGTGATTACTACTATAAGTCATTCCAGATGAATGTCACACACAGCATAATGTCTCCACCGGCCTGCCTATTTGACGCGGTGCATACTGAGAGTAGCGATTCGCCTGGATGACACCGTATTCGGACACGGCCATGGACATAGCATAACTAGAAAGGATATTCACCCTGTTAAGGGACCCGTTCCCATTGAGCCACGGTCCAATCTTGATGATCCCGTGCCCTCTGCAATCATAACTGAAAATGTCGTTGCATCAACTCGCCGTTTTACCGTCATTCGACCACTTTCCATAGCTGCTCTTGACAGTAGCTGGAGGACAACCGAGCAGCATCGCTATTTCCGAAAATTCCATACTCAGGAGCGGGGCCATAGCTATCTATACAATTTCAAAGTCACGTCCGTAGGTGGAACTCCCAATTTGCGACCTGTATCGTTGTTAGAGTGATTCCCCCTTTCGTCTCTGCTTACACACGTTCCTTATTGCATCACATGACCGCACCCAACCTGGGGGTTCGCGGCCGACACTACTCATAATGTTTCGGCTTGTCAATGTACGTATTAAAGGCCCAAAAATGACTTTTGATGGCGTTAGACGACATGTACTATGACAGGATGGATCACACATTTTGTAACCATGTAATCTCACGTTTCAAATGAAATGCTGATATTGGAAACAGGTATCATTCTTATGTCAACCACCTTATGCCAACTCCATTTATAACACGGTAGTAGTCCGGCCGGTATGGCCGTGCGGTTCTAAGCGCTTCAGTCTGGAACCGCGGTGGTATTGCGGTTCTAGGCGCTGCAGTCCGGAACCGCGGGACTGCTACGGTCGCAGGTTCGAATCCTGCCTCGGGCATGGATGTGTGTGATGTCCTTAGGTTAGTTAGGTTTAAGTAGTTCTAAGTTCTAGGGGACTGACGACCACAGATGTTAAGTCCCATAGTGCTCAGAGCCATTTGAACCATTTTGAACACGGTAGTACCAGGTCATTAAAATTAGGGTGCAGCTACTCACAGAGACCCAGTGTGAGGTGTTATTATCATACGTCAGCAAAATGTGGTAGATATTCTAATGGGTTAATGCGGAACCGATTTACTCTGGAAAAAATTAATTCCAAATTTTGGCCACCAGGTTCAAACATGGCACGAAAGAGGTACAGAAATGTCTCCATATATAATGGATTAGAAGCGGCACGGGAGCAAAAAAGGCCAAACAATTGCGAAAGGTATAATGTTGATTTTATTATTAACCGCCGCTCAACAATTTGTTCAATATGAACACCGGAGACGTCGGCGAGATGCTGTACAGCGCCAGATTTGCACCTGGTGGCCTAAACTGGAACTAGTATTTTCCAGCGTACGTCGGTTCTGCATTAAGTCATTAGCATATCTACCAAGTTTCGCTTTCAAAGAATGATTACAGCCCACACTGGATCTTTGTGAGTGGCTGCACTTTACTTATAAACACCCGGAGCAAACACTCAGCACCCACAAATTGCCTTCCCGCAAGACATGTGGATTAGGCATTAACCGTTGGGATTCGTGGATAATACCTCAGTCAATATGAATTAATGGTTTATCCTATACTAAGAAGAACGCCATTCTCCAGTAGCGCTTCCATGTGGCATACGTAAAGTTGTTAACGAATCTCCATATCCGGAGGATGCTAGCTAGATTTTGATTCACTATTGTCTAGCAAGATTTTAATAGGTCACTAATCTGAATTATTTTCTTTAAAAAAATTTGCAAATGCTGTCAGCATCACACAGGTGTTAGTGAAAAGGAGCGTTTATTCTGTCGGTGATTTCTGCACAAATGAAGCAAAGTGGCTTAACGTGTGTGTTCTGTTCAATTCAGTAGTAACATTTTCCTCTTCAAGTGATTACAAGGAGCTAAGTGAACAGTAGTGTCTGCATACAACTTTAGAAGATTTGCATTGGACTCCAGTATTTAACAGCTAATCAACACCCTAGTATCAGATCGGCATCACTCATCTTTCAAATTATATTGCAGTTTTACAGGCAGTATTTCTCGTGATTTCCCTCTGTGAACAAGAGTTTCAAAACAGTTCAGCGCTACGACATTCGTACTGGTGTCGGACGTGTGCATCTTCCGTGATGCTTTCCTGTCTAGGGCACAGCGCTAAAAATTCAACCACAAATGTAAAACTCAAAGTTGAGTTTGCCAGTGGCAGTGGCACATCTCTGTCTCTCGAAATTCCGCAAAGGATTTTTCCTGTTGCAATGTATCTAGAAACTCCGAGAGAACAGACACAGAGTCTGGTCTCTCTACGGCGTCAGGATTGCTGAAATGGCATTATTTTCATTTTTGCGTGGTATGCGCTGCCTAGTTGGTATGGTTGAGTATTTCAGTATGTAGATCACTTCTTGCGAAAGGAAGGCATCAGAGTTCGATTCCTGATCCGGCAACAATTTTTGACTTCTCACATATAATCAAGAATGTTCTTCAGTTTGACTGTCACTACTTATGATACAGCTGTTAGTAATTGAGCATAATCTCAAGAGCTGTTTTCACCAAATATCAAAATAAATGTTTTTCTTGCGTATATGGCATTATTCCCTACATTTGGTAGCCGGCCTTGACACAAAACTAACAGAAAAACAGATCAAGGAATAGTTCGCCATGGAGAAATTAACAGATTTTCATGGACCATTTCACAAAGAGATCCTAAATCACAGTTCATGACAAAGTGATAACAGGTGCTGCGTAGGAGAAAAATGTGTAACAGTAACGACAGTAAAAGTGTAACGCTACACAGAACGAAGCTTCTTCATTTGAAAAACTAACAATATGATGCTGCGCTGGAAACATCAAACAATTCAGAACAGCGCCATCAGAAAAAAGCCGAGATGCCTTGAAACGAACGGCGCAGGTTCTGTGAGAAGCATATAACCAAAGGCGTTCGCGCCAAGTTCCCCAACACAGCAATATGTCGGCTACAAGCAATAGGATTTCTTTGAGAAAGTACAACCTTAACAAGCAAACCCCCGGTACTGTGAAACGAACACTCCAGACTCTGTGAAAAGAGCGTGAGTTAAAGTGTTCGTAACAAGCTCCACAACAGGGCATTGTGTCGGCTGCAAGCAACAGGAGTTTGTTGAAAATATTTCGTCTTAACAAGTGTGACTCCCCAGAAGCACAATACCGTACTCGTTATCCGGAAGATTCGAACTCATATAAAGCTCCAGTCGAACCCGGAATAGTTATGTCAGTAGATTGACGGCCATTTCTTTCTTGTGGCTTTCCTGAATATAAGTGATTTCACTTTCAAGGATACTCGTTGTCAGTGAGTTTAGAAAAATTATTAACTTCAAAACTACAACGTGTTTTTTTCTTTCGTCTGACAGTCTTTCATTACCCTGCATCAATTATCTTACCATAGAGTTACTTTATGTTACTTTGTGGGATAATGCCTATAAATTATGCGATTCCCCTTAATGTCCAGAATTTCGATTTTATTTCCAACGCTGGAACACTGCGCTGTAAAATTCAGTAAGTTCAATGTTCAAAACGTCTTCCGCACTCAAATTTTAAGATGGTCACTCGACGTAGAAAATCTCTCCTGTTCTATCTATGCTGTCATGTATGTAACGCAGTATTAGGTTTCCGTTTAGGTTCAACAATTAATAATCAATAACTGGGTCCAAGGTTCTCTTTCTTACTATATAATAACGTGACAGCAAAACAGTCATTAAAAAAAGTTAAATCGTTTAAAACCTTTCGTGTTATTAGCATTTGCGTATAAGTAAGCGAAAGTGAACTGTTAATGAATAACAAATGGCTGTGGACGTCGAGGAAAGAACACATATGGTATTAACATTAACATATGAATTTTAGAAAAAACATTATAAGGTAAATCAGTATTCGATACCTTTGAACGGAATCATCATCATCCTCTTAGTTCCTGAATCCAAGGACAGCTCTAAAATAACGACCACATACGACTGATTGCAGACAAAACTGCATCAGAAATTCAGAAAGTATTGACCACATCATGTATTTGGCAGAAATTTCTCCAATATAGGGGAGACGAGAGAACAGGTACAACGATTTCTTTTCGGAGTTTTTCAAATTTTTTGGTTAGATTTCTTGTGTTTGAAACTTTCTAGTCTTATAACATGGTTATTTAAGTGTGTAGCTTAGTATATATACTTCTAACTCAATATTACATTTAAGAGTACAAACTAATTTATATAGGCTGAAGTTAAATGCGTAAACGTGCCCCGGGTATGGGCACTTTTACGCACTTACGGGGACATGTATATGAATAACATAGAATGCAATAATGGGTAAACGAACCACACTACCAAAATTTTCCAAATATGTGTTATTGGCAGTAAAGAAAATTACTGCCTTACACCAATTGTCATGGTAACATAAAAATAAAATTTACTGACAGCAGACAAATTTTTTGTCTGCCTTCCACCTGTTAGCATTATATAGCCTACACAGAAGTTTACATGTTAATTGAAGTCCCATTCATCATCAGTGTCAGATTTGAAATTTATACACTAAAAAATGTGTATCCTGTGGCACAATCGCCATAAATCCATCTCTTACATCTAAGACACTAGACCATTTCTTGATATCTTTTTGATTGGTTGTATCGTTTCAAGCAGCAAATACAAAGGCAATTTCCTTCCTCTTCATCATACTGCTGTAGGTTGTAAGAGAACAGAAGATGAGCTAGATGGGACATTCGTTGAGACGAGATTGCTTGTTAACACACGCTTTGGAAGGACTAGCTTGTGAGAGTAGATTGAGAGGAAGGAGGAGATAAAAGTTGATGGACGACATGACGGGAAGCGGAAATTACGTGGACCTGAACAGGATGGCAGAAGGCAGGAAAGCATAAAGTGTTACCATGTGACAACCTGCCTTTCGGCAGAAAACTAACGATGGCGTCAGAAGTACGCCTATCCACATTTTTCCTTATTCTTGCTTCTAGCAATTACTTGCTTTTATCAGTCCTTGCTCTCATAGAACTAATTCTTTCTGTTAGAAATTCATTAGGTTCAAATAGCTTTTTCAGCGATTTCTACCTTTTATTCTCCTGCGCCTTCAATTTTTTTGATTGTGCATCCAGCTGCTGTTGTCTTAAAATTTCTTTGGCTAGGGTATCAGTTAAGATGGCAATGCAGAACAGTCTTCTATAAATGAGCATATATTCATCTATTCACAGATCTAAAAGCTATGCACCGGAAGAGCTTCGATACTTAAGTAACAAAATTTAATAATCTTGCACATAAACACAGATATGTTCTCCGCGCTAAGACATTCACTCTTCTTGTGCCATGAAATTTGTGAGAACCCCCAGTAGACGGCAGTACTAATCTTCCGTTGCCGGTAGCGGTCCAGCAAGAAAGGTTTCCGAGAAAAGTGCTCTGCGTAAACTTTCCCCGTGCGTGAACGTTCCCTTGAAATCCGTTCAAAACTTGAACTGATCAAGTAACTTATTTCATTACCTATTCCAATATTATGATGGCCAATGTGCAAGTACGAGTATAACGCCCTAGCTCATGTAAACAGACACGACGTCACATATGAATGTTTGTTATTGCGGTAGTCAGTCAAAATACTGGTTTGATGCTGCTCTCCAGGCTAGGCTATCCTGTGTAAGCCTCTTCATATCCAAATAACTGCAGCAGCTTACACTCATTTGAATGTACTTACTGTATTCATGTCCTAGTCTACCTCTGTGTTTCCTACTCCGAACACTTCCCACCATTACCATGTTGATGCTTTCCTGATGCTTCAAGATGTGCCCAATCAATCGCTCTCTTATTTTAGTCAAGTATTCCCACAAATTTCTTTTCCTCAGTTTGAGTCTGTATCCCTCATAAGTTATTTTACCTACCTAGCTAATCCTCAGCATTTTTCTATAATACCACATTACAAAAGTTTCTTTTCTTATACGAACTGTTTATTGTCCACTCTGCACTTCGTACATCGCTACACTCCAAATAACTTCCGAAATGTACTCCTAATACTTAAATCTGTATTCTACTCGGTAAGAAACCCGGTGTTACACTAGCATTTATTTATTCCAAACTTCTATTAGTCCATTTCCTCCTTTCTCCTCTCTCTGTCCAACTCCTCCTTCCCCTTCTGTCTATCGATTTCCTCCTCTGCCCTCTCTGTAACCAACCCCTCCCTCTTCATACACCTCCCATCCCTCCTCTCTCTATTCATCCCCCCATTCCCTGTCCATCACCTCCACCCTTCTCTCTCTCTCTCTCTCTCTCTCTCTCTCTCTCTCTCTCTCTCTCTGTCCGTCTCCAACAACCCCTCTCTCTGTCTGCCTCCTCTGTACCCCAATCTCTGTCCTTTCATCTCCTCCTCTTTCCTTTCGCTCTCCATCTCCCCCTCTTCTCCCCATCTCTCCGTTTCCCCGTCCTCTTTCTCTGTCCATCTCCTCCTCCTTTTATCTGTGTCTATCTTCTCCTTCCCTCTAGTTATCTGTCCATCTCTTCTACCTCCCATTTCTCTCAACGTTATCACACTCACCCAAATAGGAGACTGGTGGTTCTTACGCCTATAGTATTTCTTTCCAGATTGTTGGTAATGTTGTTGTTGTTGTTCGTGTTGTCTACAGTCCGGAGACTGGTTTGATGCAGCTCTCCATGCTATCCTTTGCTGTGCAAGCTTCTTCATCTCCAAGTACATACTGCAACCTACATCCTTCTGAATCTGCTTAGTATATTCATCTCTTGGTCTCCCTCTACCATTTGTACCTTCCACGCTGCCCTCCAGTGGTAAATTTGTGATCTCTTGATGCCTCAGAACATGTCCTACCAACCGATCCCTTCTTTTAGTCAAGTTGTGCCACAAATTCCTCTTCTCCCCAATTCTATTCTGTACTTCCTAATTAGATACGTAATGTATCCATCTGACCTTCAGCATTGTTCTCTAGCACCACATTTAGAACGCCTCTATTCTCTTCTTGTCTAAACTATTTATCGTCCATGTTTCACTTCCATTCACGGCTACACTCAATAAAAATAGTTTCAGAAAAGACTTCTTGACGCTTAAATCTATACTCGATTTTTAAAAATTTCTCTTCTTCAGAAACGCTTTCCTTGCTATTGCCAGTATACATTTTATATCCTCTCTACTTCAATCGTCATCAGTTATTTTGCTCCCCAAATAGCAAACCTCATCTACTACTTTAAGTGTCTCATTTCCTAATCTAATTCCCTCAGCATCACCTGATTTAATGCAACTGCATTCCGTTATCCTCATTTTGCTTTTGTTGATGTTCATCTTATATCCTCCCTTCAAGTCACTGTCCATTCCGTTCAGCTGCTCTTCCAAGTTCTTTGCTGCCTCTGACAGAATTACAATGTCGTCGCCAAACTTCAGAGTTTTTATTTCTTCTACATAGATTTTAATTCCTACTCCGAATTTTTCTTTTGTTTCCTTTACTGCTTGCTCATTGTACAGTTTGAATAACATTGAAGATAGGCCACAACCCTGTCTCACTCCCTTCTCCACCACTGTTCACCTTTCATGCCCCTCGACTCTTATTACTGCCATCAGGTTCCTGTACAAATCGTAAGTAGCCTTCGTTCCATGTATTTGACCTCTGCCACCTTCAGAATTTGAAAGAGAATATTCCAGTATACCAAATTTTATTGAAATAGTTCCAGGAGTTTAAGATGTGCTTTTTACCCTTGGCCTTGCTCGCATGCGCTCATATCAATTATATTTCACAAATATTTAACGCGTGGTTCATGGTGTGGGTTCCTGTAGTCCTGTCCTAGTTCATGAACCACGGGCAACGTATGAGTGGCCAAGTAAGTGGTCCCGACAGTCGGGATACCAGCTACTTTGGAATAAGGCTGGGCATCTCGGACATATTCTGAGTCGTGGTCACCTTTGTGCTCATACGGCAAAGACTACAAAATCCACCGGTTAGTCCCTCAGCCGTTAGGGGTAAAACCCAATGGGACTCGGGGCAAGTAAGGCTAGCAACCTGCTTCCTTGGTACTTTAAATATGATGCTGGCAACAATCAGAGCAAAATGCCTCGGACCTTTGGAGGTGACGGAGTCCCACCTCTAACTGACAAACCAGGGACTCCTAAGATACGACTTGGCAAACAAAAGGTTAATGAGATGGGGAGCTATTAATATCAATGGGGGCTACCCTGGGAAGAAGGTAGAGCTGGCAGAGGCTGCAAGTGAGATGGGGCTGGACGTTTTAGCTGTTAGTGACATTCGGGTAAGGGGTGAGAAAGAAGAGGAAGTGGGTGAATACAAGGTCTACCTGTCAGGAGTCAACGCAGGAATAGCACAATTGGGTGTAGGGCTTTACATCAGGAAAGAAATGGAACCCATCGTAGTTGCAATAAGGTATGTAAACGAACGACTGATGTGGATAGATTTGACAGTGTCTAGCAAGAAAATTAGGGTTGTGTCAGTATATTCGCATTGTGAAGGGACAGGTCAACATAAGATGGATAGTTTTACGAGGCACTCAGTGATGTAGTTGTTAGAGTAAAGGACAAGGACAGTGTTCTGCTCATGGGTGATTTTAACGCCAGGATTGGAAATCGAACAGAAGGGTATGAAAAGGGTATGGGTAAATTTGGAGAGGATATGGAGGCACACAGGAACGGGAAACAACTCTTGGATTTCTGTGCCAGTATGGGCTTAGTAATCACAAACTCCTTTTATAAACATAAGAACATTCACCGGTATACTTGGGAAGGCAGGGGAACCAGATCTGTCATTGACTATATAATAACAGATCAGGAATTCAGGAAGGCTGTGAGGGATACACGTGTATTCAGGGGATTCTTTGATGACACTGATCATTGTTTAATCTGCAGTGAAATTGGGATTGTGAGGCCGAAAGTGCAGGAGGTCAGGTCCATATGTAGGAGGATAAGAGTGGAGAAACTTCAGGATAAGGAAATCAGGCACAAGTACATAACAGCGATCTCAGAAAGGTACCAGTTAGTTGAATGTAGTCAATTACAGTCATTGGAAAAGGAATGGACAAGGTACAGGGACACAGTACTAGAAGTGGCTAAAGAATGTCTTGGAACAGTAGTGTGTAAAGGGAGGATGAAGCAAACAGCTTGGTGGAATGATACAGTCAAGGCAGCCTGTAAAAGGAAAAAGAAGGCGTATCAAAAATGGCTACATACCAGAACCCAGGTAGACAGAGAAAGTTATGTTGAAGAAAGAAACAAAGCCAAACAGATAATAGCAGCATCCAAGAAGAAATCGTGGGAAGACTTTGGAAACAGGTTGGAGAATATGGGTCAAGCTGCTGGAAAACCATTCTGGAGTGTAATCAGCAGTCTTCGAAAGAAGGAAATGACAAGTATTTTGGACAGGTCAGGAAAACTGCTGGTGAATCCTGTGGATGCCTTGGGCAGATGGAGGGAATGTTTCGAAGAGGTGCTCAATGTAGGTGAAAATGCAGTCAGTAATGTTTCAGATTTCGAGGTAGAATGGCATAGGAATGATGATGGAAATAGGATCACGTTTGAGGAAGTGGAAAAAATGGTCAATAGATTGCAGTGCAATAAAGCGGCTGGGGTGGATGAAATTAAGTCGGAACTCATCAAATACAGTGGAATGTCAGGTCTTAAATGGCTACACAGGATAACTGAAATGGCCTGGGAGTCGGGACAGGTTCCATCAGATTGGACAAAAGCAGTAATCACACCAATCTTTAAACATGGAAACAGAAAAGATTGTAACAACTACAGAGGTATCTCTTTAATCAGCGTTGTGGGTAAAATCTTCTCAGGTATTGTTGAAAGGAAAGTGCGAGTATTAGTTGAGGACCAACTGGATGAAAATCAGTGTAGGTTTAGGCCTCTTAGAGGTTGTCAGGACCAGATCTTTAGCTTACGGCAAATAATGGAAAAGTGTTATGAGTGGAACAGGCTTTATAGATCTAGAAAAGGCATATGACCGGGTTCCTAGGAGGAAGTTATTGTCTGTTCTACAAGATTATTGAATTGGAGGCAAACTTTTGCAAGCAATTAAAGGTCTTTACATGGATAGTCAGGCAGCAGTTAGAGTTGACGGTAAATTGAGTTCATGGTTCAGAGTAGTTTCAGGGGTAAGACAAGGCTGCAACCTGTCTCCACTGTTGTTCATATTATTTATGGATCATATGTTGAAAAAAATAGACTGGCTGGGTGAGATTAAGATATGTGAACACAAAATAAGCAGTCTCGCATATGCGGATGACTTAGTTGTGATGGAAGATTCGATTGAAAGTTTGCAAAGTAATATTTCAGAGCTAGATCAGAAATGTAAGGACTATGGTATGAAGATTAGCATCTCCAAAACGAAAGTAATGTCAGTGGGAAAGAAATATAAACGGATTGAGTGCCAAATAGGAGGAACAAAGTTAGAACAGTACTTAGGATGCATATTCTCACGGGATGGCAACATAGTGAAAGAACTGGAAGCGAGGTGTAGCAAAGCTAATGCAGTGAGTGCTCAGCTACGATCTACTCTCTTCTGCAAGAAGGAAGTCAGTACCAAAACTAAGTTATCTGTGCACCGTTCAATCTTTCGACCAACTTTGTTGTATGGGAGCGAAAGCTGGGTGGATTCAGGTTACCTTATCAACAAGGTTGAGGTTACGTATATGAAAGTAGCTAGGATGATTGCAGGTACTAGTAATTGGGAACAATGGCAGGAGGGAGTCCACAATGAGGAAATCAAAGAAAAACTGGGAATTAACTCTATAGATGTAGCAGTCATGGCGAACAGGCTTAGATGGTGGGGTCGTGTTACGCGCATGGGAGAAGCAAGTTTACCCAAGAGACTCATGGATTCAGCAGTAGAGGGTAGGAGGAGTCGGGGCAGACCGAGGAGAAGGTAAGTGGAATCGGTTAAGAATGATTTTGAAGTAATAGGTTTAACATCAGAAGAGGCACCAATGTTAACACTGGGGGGGCTATGCTCCAGACTGAACGCTGAAAGGCATAATCAGTCTTAAATGATGATGATGATGATGATGATGATGAAATATTTAACGCATTTCTCGCATACTTTTATGCATATTTCACCTGTATGTGTAGCGAATTTCACCTTGCAGTCTCCTCTTCACGCAGCTTAATGTTTATGAGGTCTGATCTCCTGAACTACGTGCTTCACGAATATATAATATTGCAGCTACATTCAGTGGTATATGTGCCTACTGACTGAGAAGTGCATTGTAAATAGAATTAGTAGTAATGAAGTGATAAATTAAAACGTTACGCATGATGTGGCAGTTTATCACGCATCTGAGTGTTTGGCATCATATCTGCTGATCTGTGCGTCGCACAATGATATAATTTTGTACCTACATTACACGGCATATGTAGGTACTGTCTGCGAAATTTATTGCGAACAGAATTAGTAGCAAAAAAGTAACAAATTAAAATGCTATGCATGATGCGGTAATTTTTTCCGCATTCAGTGTTTATGAAGTCGTATTACCTGAACTAAGTGTCTTACAATGACGTAATTTTTCTGTTCATTCAGTGGTACATGTGAATGCTGACTGCAAAGTGTGTCACGAACACCGTTATTAGCAGAGAAGTAATAAATTAAGACGTCATGCTACATGTGCTAGTTTTACAGCAAGAACAGCGAAAATGTAGTAATCGGCAAACTTTTTTCTTTTCATCATTTTTGGGGGGCATAAGCGAGAAGTAGTTTCGTAAAAGTTTGAAATTACGTGTAAAGATTGTTGCAAGTCTCTGAGTGCTCTCATTCTCAACCGAGAGCAGCGCGCTTCGTTACAGGCTCATTTAGTAATCACGAAAGTGTTACGGAGGTGATAGATAAACTCCAGTGGAAGACTCTGAAGGAGAGATGCTCAGTAGCTCGGTACGGGCTTTTGTTGAAGTTTCGAGAACATACCTTCTCCGAGGAGTCAAGCAGTATATTGCTCCCTCCTACGTATATCTCGCGAAGAGACCATGAGGATAAAATTAGAGAGATTAGAGCCCACACAGAGGCATACCGACAATTGCTCTTTCCACGAACAATACGAGACTGGAATAGAAGGGAGAACCGATAGAGGTACTCAAGGTACCCTCCGTCACACACCGCCAGGTGGCTTGCGGAGTATGGATGTAGATGTAGAAATAACAGATTACTAAGGTATTCTCAGTTCATGGTCTATACTGCTCTGCTTTTCCAACCCCACCCCTACTCACTTGATAGGTAGGTTGTTCTTACCCCCACAATGATTGTTTCCAGACAGTAAATGAGACGTGTACCAAGTGTGGCTAAAATCGGTCCATTGGTTTAGGATGAGATGCGGAACATACGTACATGCATATATACGTGCGTCTATTTTTATGATTTGTTTTGATGTTTTGGTTGGTTTTGGGGAGGAGACCAGACAGCGAGGTCATTGGTCTCATCGGATTAGGGAAGGATGGGGAAGGAAGTCGGCCGTGCCCTTTCAGAGAATTCATCCCGACATTTGCCTGTAGCAATTTAGGGAAATAACGGAAAACTTAAATCAGGATGGCCGGACGCGGGATTGAACCGTCGTCCTCCCGAATGCGAGTCCAGTGTGCTAACCACTGCGCCACCTGGCTCGATGTATTGATGTTAATAAGCAGCATTCTATATCCTGTCTATTTCGGCCATCAGCTGTTATTTTGCTGCCCAGGTACCAAACTCAGCTACTACTTTTAATGTCTCATTTCCTAGTCTAATTCACTAGGTATAGCCTGATTTCATTCGACTATATTCCGTAACCCTTGGTTTACTTTGTTGATTCTCATCTTATAATATTTTTTCAAGGCACTATCCATTCCATTTCAACTGCTCTTCCAAGTCTTTAGCCATCTGTGACCAAATTAAAGTGTCATAGGAAAAACTTGAAATTTTTATTTCTTCTCCCTGCACATTAATTCCCATTCCAAATTTCTACTTGGTTTCTTTTAGTGCTTCCTCAGTGTCCAGATTAAATCACATTTCGAATAGGCCACAACCCTCTCACACTCCCTTATCAACCACGGCTTCCCTTTTACATCCTTCAACACTCATACCTGCAGTCTGGTTCCTGTAGAAGTTTTACATAACCGTTCGATGCCTGTATTTTATCCTCCTACTTTCAGAATTTCAGAGTGTCTTCTAGTGAACATCGTCAAGATCATTTTCCAAATATACAAGCGCGTTGCCTTTCTTTAACCTATCTTCAAAGATGAGGCGGAGGTCGGTATCGCTCCCGTGTTCCTACATTTCTCCAGAGCCCAAACTTGTCTTCCTAGAGGTCGGCATCAACAGCCTCTTCATTCTTTTGTAAATAATTCGTGTTAGTATTTTAAGGCCGTAACGTATTAAGTTTATAGTTCTGTAATATTCACGCTTGTCGACACCTACCTTCTTGGCCAAATTTCTGAGTGTAACAAATGCATGACTCTCTATAAATTGCGCAATAGGTTTTTGTCCAAATTTTCATACTCTAAAGAAGCTTGGAAAATGGAGAAATTGGTATCATATTTACCGATGTGATGACTTGTTTTGAAAAGCGCTATTTATTTGTTCTAAAGTAAAAAGATTGATTAAGAAAAACTTAATTAGCGGTTCGAGGAAACACTTTTCTCCGAATATTCATTGCCAAACGAGGAGTGGTAAATGGAAAAGCGGGATGAGAAATTGACAAGCGCGAGGTTTAGTTTTGCAAAAACTTTATTTGCTCGAAAGAAATCTGTATACCAATATGACTCATGTTAGTTTCGAAAAACTGACTAGTTTTGCTAATGATTCAAAAAATATAGCCTTCCAAGCCGTCGTGAAAGCCTATGAAAAAAGCAGAAAAGATGTCGAGCAGCGCGTCAGGGACGACATTTCGCGAGAATAGGAGCAAAGGAGACAGCTACTAAGTAGAAATTATGAATCCCTTTGCTTCAAATTGAAAAAATAAATACATAATCCACCAGACAAATATCCTTTAATAGTCATTTAACATTCTAAGATTATAAGTTAATGAACTTTAAAATTCTCAATGTCACCTTAGTTGCTGTATATGATTTCGAGCATCATTCAAAGGCGCGCCAAATGTTTATCAAATCTGTTTTATTTATCTCTAACAGACAAATTATTTCACAAAACGTTGGATGATTTTCTTTCAAAATTTTTTTGATATTCAATTTACTACTTTGTTCTTGAAGTCTGAGGGTATTTCGCATATTTCACATAACTTGCACACCGTGAGGAATAGATTTCCATGGCTGACTCTACCAAGGTTCTCAATAATTCTGAGGGAGTTTCGTTCTCTCCATTTGCTTGGTTACGACATTGGGTTTTCACTGCTCTATCAGTATCTTCACGAAGTATTACATCTCCTATCCCAGCCTCAGTTACTTCATCTTCCGTTTCTGTTATTTTGTCTTCAAGTTAATTTCTCTTGTATAGCTTTCTATATATTCATTTAAATAACTAGTACTCCTTTACTTTGTTTTCCTGTTTGCATTCACAAATAAAACATTCATTACCGGAATTATCGTCCTTCTGTAGGAAACATATGTTTTAATACCCCTCCCATGAACCATGAAGCTTACAGCAGTAAATTTGTTTGCTTGACACAACGATATAAATAGCCGTACCGCAGGTGCAATCACGTCGAGACGAGATAGAAATGTGGTTTCTGAAGAGAGACAGCAACTTTTTCAGAAGCAAGAATGGAAGGGTCCGGATGATAAACAGAACTGACTTTGTCATTGAGTCTAATATCGTTATGTTGTCTCTGCGAACAACTGAAACCAATGGAAAACTATTGGCGTTAAATTTGCCGTGGACATGCGGCTCTCCTTTATGGTCTAATGAAGATGGCATCCTCTTACTCCGGAGATAAAGTAGACCACCTACACAAGTCGATGCTGTCATCAGAGAAAGACAGAAGTTCTTCGGTTTGGAACATGATACATTACATCTCTTAACTGTGGACTGAATAGAGGATTTGAAAAGAGAAATGGATAGGTTATAGTTACATATAGTGGCTATTAGTAAAATGCGGTGGCAGGCAGACATATATTTCCGGTAGGATGAGGGCGGGGTTCTCAACATAACATCTAGTACGGGTAAAGCAGTAGCAGTCCGACTGAACTTCTATGAACAGCAAGCCAAGATAAATATAAAACAAATCCAACCATATGATTACAAATGTATATCCCTAATAATTCCGGAGATGATTAGAAAATGAGAAACCTGCATGATGATACAGAAGAAATTATTCTGCTCGATATGGGAGACGAAACTTTAATTGTAAAATTTGACTGGAACTCGATGGTAGAAAAAGTAGGAGATGAAAGAATAGGAGGACACCTTGGATCGGTGGAAAAATAATGAAAAGGGTAGCCGCCTTGTAGGATTTTGCACAGAGCACAAATTGTTTATTACTAACACTTGGTTTAAGTATCATGAATGAGGAAGACGTATGTGGAAGCAAACTAGTGGCACCGAAAACTAAAGATATAGTTCTAAGATAGAGACTTTGAAATCAGATTTTTAAGTGGAAGACATTTCCAGGAGCTGACAGAAACGCTAGCCGTAGTTTAGACTTATCAACTGTAGATTAAAACTGGATAAATTACTGAAAGGAAGAAAATTATCAAGATGGCACCTAGATAAGGTGAAAGTACCAGATTGTGTTGAGAGTTTCAAAAGCACTAATCCATGGCCCTTAAAGGTTATTTGTGCAGCCCCCCCGGACAATACACATGTTTTTAAATATCGTGTCACTTTACGCACAGGCACACAAAACCGGACTAGCAATGAATGTTATGGTAGGCGAATACCACATGACAGAGTATTAAAAGATATTCCACTCAGGGGTTTTGTTCTTCCCGATTTATGCAAGAGATATAGAATCAGTACCTAATCAAATTCAAATCGAGGTAAATGAGATTCAGTGTGAATCAAATTTGAAGACAAATTTTAGTTAAATTAGTGTACCTTAATTTTTGAAATTTGTCTGCCGGGTTTGAAAATACTCGAAAATTCCGAACTGAAACTATTTTCATGTGTGGAAGTACTAATCGATATAAGCATTGTTTTCAGTTATGAAAGGTAATAAATCTCCTGTCAGATCCACAACTCCAGACCTTCACCTTAGGTCGGCTTGAACTAATTAAAACGAATGAGTTTTTTCCAAAAATATGGAAGATAATGTCAGAAAGAAAACATTTAATTTTATAATTGTTCTTTGCTTTGTGCTATACATTTCGAAATCAGTTTAAGTTTCTATGAAAACTGAATTTGTAATCTCTTTTTTGCGGTCCACGTGCGCTTGAACCTTTCTTATTTTTCCCTTTTCAACTTTTTCGTTTGAAAGCCTTGGTGTAGACCATCGTCTAGAGCTCTATCAAACAAGCCTTCGAACCGAAGACTACAACATGTTTTATTGATATTTCATTCTAAGTACTGGGAACTCTAAACGGAAATATTTTTCAGGTTAAAAAACAAGTCTCATCATAATTGAAAGTCGCCAAGTACACAGACTGAAACTTGCACATCACGACATTTATGTACTCGTATACTCCAGACTTGGCTACCAAAATTACTAACAACAGTTACTAAGAAATAAAGGAACACGGACGTTATGTCAAAAATCAGTAACAGGCTTATGTCTGTATGGAATGTAGAAAATGATAGACCGGACATCAGGCCACACAACAACATAACACCACTGTTAATTTAAATGGAAAGGCTAAAACTTATCGGTCACAGGTAGCAGATATGTTTAATAATTATTTTACAAATGTAATGGAAAATGTAGGAATAAACAGTTCAAGGAAAAAAGCAGTATGTTAAAAGAGTAACATACATAAAATTCAATCCTTCAGCCGGAAATATTATACCCGTGTTTGCTAGAAATGTAATGCAATCATCAATCTGTGATGGTCGTGGTCTTCAGTCCGACGACTTGTTTAATGCAGCTCTCTACGGTAGTCTATTCTGAGCTAGCAGTTTCATCTCTGCATTGCTACTGCAATCTGTATCCACTTGATTATGCTTACCGTAGTCAAGCCTTGGTCTCTAACTATAGTTTACACCCCAAACTTCCCTACATTATTAAATGAACTGCTTCTTGAAGCCCTAGGATGTACCTTGTCATCCTATCCCTTCTTTCAGCCAGGTTTTGCCATAAAACTCTTTCCTCCCCAATCTGATGCAGTACGTCTTCATTAGTTGTTACATCTATCCATCTGATCTTCAGGATCCTTTTGTAACAGCACACTTCATAAGTTTATGTTTTCCTCTGGTCTTTGCTGTTTATCTTCCCCGTTTCATTACCGTGTAAAACTACACTCCACACAATCACGCAAATACTTTCAAAAAGTACATAACATTTCAATTTATATAATATTTCTCTTTTTTCACTGAAGCCTTCTTTGCTAGAGACAGTTTGCATTTTATATCCACATTACTTCTTTCGTCGTCAGCTATTTTACTGATAGTATTTTTTTCCACATGGGTCCACAGCATCGACATATTGTTCAAAAGAAACCATTCTCCGTTATAGGCTCTACAATTTTCATGTTATTTTCTATTGGTCAACTTCGAATTCATAGTCATTATCAAGGAATCTACATAACATTCGAAACACAGAAATAATAAAACATAGAACATGTGTATTTAAGCCTTATAAAACAGCAGACCAAATAGAAGAGCTGTCAAATTAACATAGGATATAGCTTAACACTTACATTCGGTTACCTTATAGCAACATCTCGCTACAGACGTGACGTATAAGTCAGTCCACCAGCCAACATATGGAACTACTTATAAACATTAACAAGTTCTGTATCAAATAGGAACAGAATGTTTGAAACTCATGTCGGCGAACATCGCACAATATGACTTAAATACGTATTTAATATCCAACCACTAAGGATCTACATCGTTCAATACATGAAAATCATCTTATTCTCTTGATATGTCGACGTGCAGTCTGATGTTCAAAACAACTGTTCCAGCATATGGCAAAGATATTATCTAAGACATTACAGATTTATACCCAGACTGAAGAGCTGAAGAAACTAGTACACCTGCCTAACATCGGGTAGGGCCCCCTCGAGCACGCATAAGTGCCACATGGACGTGGCATGGACTCGACTAATGTCTGAAATAGTGCTGGAGGGAAATTACACCATGCATCCTGCGGAGATGTCCATAAATCCGTAAGAGTACAAGGGGGCGGAGATCTCTTCTGAACAGCATGTTGCAAGGCACCTCAGATATGCTCAATAATGTTCATGTCTGGGGAGTTTGGTTGCCAGAGGAAGTGTTTTAAACTCCGAGGAGTGTTCCTGTAGCCACTCTGTAGCAATTGTCGAGGTGTGGGGTGCCGCATTGTCCCGCAGGAATTGTCCAAGTCCGTCGGAATGCACAATGGGAATGAATGGATGCAAGTGGTCAGAAAGGATAATTACGTACGTGTCACCTGTCAGAATTGTATCTGGAGGTATCAGGGGTCCCATATCACTCCAACTCCACACGCTTCACACCATTACAAAGCCTCCACCAGCCTGAACAGTTCCCCGCCGACATGCAGGGTCCATGGATTCATGAGGTTGTGTCCATACCCGTACCCGTCCATCCGCTCGATACAATTTGAAACAAGACACTTGTCGATGGCCCGGCATTGAACACTGCATCAGTTTGCGGAAGGGTTGCACTTATATCATGTTGAACGATTCTCCCATTCTTGCAGGATCTTTTTCCAGCGTCAACGATGTCGAAGATTTGATATTTCACCGGATTTCTGATATTCACGTTTCCTTCGTGAAATGGTCGTATGGGAAAGTCCTCACTTCATCGCTACCTCGGAGATGCTGTGTCCCATCGCTCGTGCACCGACTATAACACCACGTTCAAGTTCACTTAAGTCTTGATAATCTGTCATTGTAGCAGTAGTAAACGATCTAATTACACCAGACACCTGTTGTCTTATACAGGGTGTTACAAAAAGGTACGGCCAAACTTTCAGGAAACATTCCTCACACACATATAAAGAAAAGATGTTATGTGGACATGTGTCCGGAAACGCTTAATTTCCATGTTAGAGCTCATTTTAGTTTCGTCAGTATGTACGCTCAATGGAGCACGTCATCATGATTTCATACGGGATACTCTAGCTGTGCTGCTAGAATATGTGCCTTTACAAGTACAACTCAACATGTGATTCATGCACGATGGAGCTCCTGCACATTTCAGTCGAAGTGTTCGTACGCGTCTCAACAACAGATTCTGTGACCCATGGATTGGTAGAGGCGGACCAATTCCATGGCCTCCACGCTCTCCTGACCTCAACCCTCTTGACTTTCATTTATGGGGGCATTTGAAAGCTCTGGTCTACGCAACCCCGGTACCAAATGTAGAGACTCTTCGTGCTCGTATTGTGGACGGCTGTGATACAATACGCCATTCCCCACGGCTGCATCAGTGCATCAGGGATTCCATGCGACGGACGGTGGACGCTTGTTTCCTCGCTAACGGAGGACATTTTGAACATTTCCTGTAACAAAGTGTTTGAAGTCACGCTGGTACGTTCTGTTGCTGTGTGTTTCCATTGCACGATTAATGAGATTTGAAGAGAAGTAAGAAAATGAGCTCTAACACGGAAAGTAAGCGTTTCCGGACACATGTCCACATAACATATTTTCTTTCTTTGTGTGTGAGGAATGTTTCCTGAAAGTTCGGCCGTACCTTTTTGTAACACCCTGTATAGGCGTTGCCGACCGCAGCGCCGTATTCTGCCTGTTTACGTATCTCTGTATTTGAATACACATGCCTATACCAGTTTCCCTGTCGCTTCAGTGTATAATGTGTACCTTATTCCTTATGTCATTGTCAACTAGTATATGAACCTGTACCTGGAAAGTGTAATCAAACTGAGTCACTAAATTAGTTTCCAATATTTCCATGGTTTACAAAATGGCTCAAATGGCTCTGAGCACTATGGGACTTAAGATCTATGGTCATCAGTCCCCTAGAACTTAGAACTACTTAAACCTAACTAACCTAAGGACATCACACAACACCCAGTCATCACGAGGCAGAGAAAGCCATGGCTTACAGTAAAATTATGTAATTTATTATGTTTCTGGTTATCTAGACTGGCTCAAAAATTATAGTACTTACTACGGACTAATTATGCTTGTTTAAAGATTTATTTTTACCTAATGATTTACTGAACCGATCCTGAAGATGCTTCGTGTCCAGTACCACTGCGTTCAGCCAACATTCTGAGTGCAACATTGGTTCATGTGTTGTTCGTTGAAAGTGTTGGTATTCGTAATCGATAGTGATTTTTGACGCGTTTGGATTTTTGTGGTTGTGATATTTGCGTCTCAATAAACACGGTAAAAATTATACTGCTACCCCATTTCAAAAATTAAGAAGAAGAAAGTAACGTAATTTTGAGTCGGACAGAGGAAATTTCGCTTTGCTAAAATGACACATTTACTCAGTTGTAAGCGCATGTGTGTTTCTAAGTATGTGAACTAATGTTGGGAAAATTAATTATTATACAATGGAATTTTTCTTAGTGGAATGGAAACCGTATCGTTTTGTAGTAATTATTCTTTCTCTTTCCAGTGATTTTTGGCAGAGAGTGTACATTTCCCCATATTATTTTCAATGTAATTCGTAATTAATTGCCTTATTTCCGAACTTTCAGGATTACGGTCACACGGTCATTCAGCATTAAAGCATCAGACAGTAATGGTTAATACTAGCCTGCGCTATGATACACAGGGTGGTCAGAAAAAGTCTGGACAGGGTAGGCTGTGCTGGGAAATAGTTGTTAAGAAAAAAATGATACGTTGCACTGTTCCCGAGCTAATTAACACTGAAGTTAGCCACCAGAACGTTGCGCGCAGAGATTCTAGTGACCTGCCAGAGCCAGTGTCGCCAAACGTGTACATCGATTTTTTTTTTTTTTTTCTAAAACCGAACAAGAGAGAGATACAAAAATTGGACCTGCGACGGTAGTACGGATCTAACCTGAGCCAAAGGCTGTACAGTTTCTTGAATTATCATCTGCGCTGTGAGAACAGCTGTCACTAATTATATCTGGCGAGCCGCTTGATTTGATTGCTAGACGGCCTGATCGGCTAACTTCAATGCTAATTAAATCGGAAACTGCGCGACGTATAGAATTTTTTTCTTAACAATTATTTCTCAGCACAATCTACCCTCCAAAGTCGTTACAAGCTTTCCAGGCTGCTTCTGACTATCCTGTATAAAACCAACTTACAAATGCAAAAATTGAAAAGTATGATTGACAGACTGTTTTGAAGGTCCTTTTCTTTATAGGGTGAATATAAATCGTAATGTTTTCTAGAACACCTCAAATTATTGCTAATATCTTTGAGTTCTTCTGATCTGATTTTGTCCTGGCAGGTAAGAAAAAACTGCAAGTCGCATCACGGCACTGACAGTAAAAACTGGAAATCTAGAACAGCAGTAGAATTACAGCATGTTAACGAAAACCATTTCCACATTTGAAACTACATCAAAACCGCTGACAAGTTTTGTATCTGAACACAAGGTAATTTTAGAGCATAGAGCTATTTAAAAATTCTTTTTTTCTTTCTTGTAGCAAATGAACGATAATTACAGACAGAAAGATCAAGTGTAATGAATTTATCTAGTGACTAGGTACGCAAGCTTTCCTAGCGAGGAAACATTTAACGCTCCACCTGCGCCAGATCATCAGAGCAGCGCTCGGCGATTGAGTGGATAAAACGCCATCGACCAGTCACTATTAAAGCTGACCTTGATCATTAATGGCGTTATTGCCTACAACAATGGGGCTTAAGTGAACCACCGGTGCGTGAAGGCTGCCGCTTAACGATAAGGCTAGCAAGTTTATTATGGTGCACTGCGAACTATCTGATGGTAGTAAAGGCGATATTAAGCCAACAGTCACTTCGGAGAAGCCACCCCTTCTTCTAATGCAGTTCTCTTGGATATAACTGCCAGTTCAAGAAAATCGGAATCAGAAATGAGTAGACGCACACCCCTGTAGCGTGTGTACCAACTGCAGCGCAACTTCTGACTGAATTTGAATTTAAAGAACGTGCCGAGGATCTGAGTTTGAGGGTAGGGTTGAAGCAAGCGACACACAACTTCTTACAAAATTAAACTCAGGACTCTAGAAAAATAGAGTCTTTTAATCACTTAAATCAACAGTGCTACATTTTTCTTTATTATTGTTTCATTCTCCTCGCCTTGTATGAGCGGGAATGTGTTATGCTACGAGCTTGTAATAAGTACTTATTAATCACAATGATCTAAAATGATAGAGTACAGTTTATATAAAAAATTTTCCTCTTACTTTGCTGTCATTTCGGTCACGTTTAGAGAGATAGTACTTCAAAGTCACATTTTTAGTAGTTTTTGACGTTGGCGTGTAACACGAGAGCGAAGATAACGAATTGAAGGTACAATGTACAAAGCTGATCGAATCTTTTAGAAACCTGAGCTGTCTAGCGTTTCTAGATGCAAGGAAAACGGCGAGCGGCGACGAATGCGAAGTAGATGCCACGTCTGATGACTTTGGATAAATGAAATATCAGTCTCCAGTACATGTGTATAAAATGCATGCTTTACCATCAGCTGCTTTCATTTTAAACCCAAGTATCGACCTGTATCACTCATGGACCATCTTCACGATAAGGATTAAAATGGTTTAAGCCACAACATTACATTTATCATTATTTAAATGATGTGTAGAGCATGTTATGATTATCAGTATACGACACAGGACTTTTAGAAGCAAACATACTACACTCCTGGAAATTGAAATAAGAACACCGTGAATTCATTGTCCCAGGAAGGGGAAACTTTATTGACACATTCCTGGGGTCAGATACATCACATGATCACACTGACAGAACCACAGGCACATAGACACAGGCAACAGAGCATGCACAATGTCGGCACTAGTACAGTGTATATCCACCTTTCGCAGCAATGCAGGCTGCTATTCTCCCATGGAGACGATCGTAGAGATGCTGGATGTAGTCCTGTGGAACGGCTTGCCATGCCATTTCCACCTGGCGCCTCAGTTGGACCAGGGTACGTGCTGGACGTGCAGACCGCGTGAGACGACGCTTCATCCAGTCCCAAACATGCTCAATGGGGGACAGATCCGGAGATCTTGCTGGCCAGGGTAGTTGACTTACACCTTCTAGAGCACGTTGGGTGGCACGGGATACATGCGGACGTGCATTGTCCTGTTGGAACAGCAAGTTCCCTTACCGGTCTAGGAATGGTAGAACGATGGGTTCGATGACGGTTTGGATGTACCGTGCACTATTCAGTGTCCCCTCGACGATCACCAGTGGTGTACGGCCAGTGTAGGAGATCGCTCCCCACACCATGATGCCGGGTGTTGGCCCTGTGTGCCTCGGTCGTATGCAGTCCTGATTGTGGCGCTCACCTGCACGGCGCCAAACACGCATACGACCATCATTGGCACCAAGGCAGAAGCGACTCTCATCGCTGAAGACGACACGTCTCCATTCGTCCCTCCATTCACGCCTGTCGCGACACCACTGGAGGCGGGCTGCACGATGTTGGGGCGTGAGCGGAAGACGGCCTAACGGTGTGCGGGGCCGTAGCCCAGCTTCATGGAGACGGTTGCGAATGGTCCTCGCCGATACCCCAGGAGCAACAGTGTCCCTAATTTGCTGGGAAGTGGCGGTGCGGTCCCCTACGGCACTGCGTAGGATCCTACGGTCTTGGCGTGCATCCGTGCGTCGCTGCGGTCCGGTCCCAGGTCGACGGGCACGTGCACCTTCCGCCGACCACTGGCGACAACATCGATGTACTGTGGAGACCTCACGCCCCACGTGTTGAGCAATTCGGCGGTACGTCCACCCGGCCTCCCGCATGCCCACTATACGCCCTCGCTCAAAGTCCGTCAACTGCACATACGGTTCACGTCCACGCTGTCGCGGCATGCTACCAGTGTTAAAGACTGCGATGGAGCTCCGTATGCCACGGCAAACTGGCTGACACTGACGGCGGCGGTGCACAAATGCTGCGCAGCTAGCGCCATTCGACGGCCAACACCGCGGTTCCTGGTGTGTCCGCTGTGCCGTGCGTGTGATCATTGCTTGTACAGCCCTCTCGCAGTGTCCGGAGCAAGTATGGTGGGTCTGACACACCGGTGTCAATGTGTTCTTTTTTCCATTTCCAGGAGTGTAATAACAAGTGTACACATTACATATTGTGGCTTTCCTCAAATGCGACGGTGTACCCAGCATGGGGTGGGGGAGAGCAGCTGCCATCTCGCCCGCTCTCGAGGAAAAAAGAGACAATAATTTTTCGCAAATCGTTCTTTCTCGCTACACATACAGACGTATCAAGTTATAATATCAGTTTTAAGAAAGTCAGAACGTGCTGCGGATATTGACTGGTAGCAAGTGTACCTAAAGCCATCTATCGTGAAATTTCAAAACTTTTTCAATGTGAAAGAGCAGCAGCCGCTAGCCCCCTCACTACCCAGCGTACTGCAGGATTTGAATTACGTTAGAGAAGATCATAATTTTTTTCTGGATGTGGGTGCGAGTGGTGAGGTCGGCAGGGCGGGGGGGAAGAGTGGCAGCTTGTTATCTCGTGCACCTGTTGGCATTCTCTTAAATTATGTTTTTATTTTTTTTATTTTTGTCATTTGAGCACCTAAGGTTTTGTTCTTATAACTTTTTTTACCCTAGTGATTACAAATTACGAAGCGTGCTTCCTTTTATCCTGTTTACAACACCCATAAATCGTTATCATATGGTACGCAGTGCGTTTCCAATTTTATCTGTTTGAGACCAACAACTTCGCTATTCACTAAACATCTCTGCGTTCCAAAATACCACGCGATTCAAAGTTTCAGAAAAAATTAAAACCAATGGTTCGAAAGCATTTCTAGTAACTCATTAAGGTTTCCCCATCGAAGAAAACTGTGAGATATTTCTTTCCTTAATGATAGAATAATTTGCTGTTGACGTAGTAATATTTTTCACCAAAAGATGAAGCCGAGTCAGTCGTATCTTTATTTAAACAAGTTTACTGGTTATGTATAATCATACCCAGTTTGCGATAAAAGTCTCGTACACAGATGACACATGCTTTTTGCGTGATGGAAGAGTAGATCACGGGTGGGCAATCTGGTCCGCGGAAGAAAGTCACGCGAGAGAGGGCGGGGCGGTGCGGAATTTTGCAACGGAAGTTTTTTTAGACGTCTTCTATGAGCGTCGTAAGTAAAAACCGATGTTCATGATGAATAAATAAATAAATGTAAACATTTGGAGATGAGGTGAACATAAAATAAATTTGCTCACAAAAACGGGTGGTCTGAGGAATAATTTGTTGGCGTGGCGTGTAGGGAAATGGAAGCCATTCATGTCGGTGCGTTACCGCATAAACGTTAACAGTACGGATTCCATAGTTTTGACTTTATGCTCTTACGAACGCTGCTGCGGCGTCACGTGACGTGCCGGCTCGTGATCTGAAATAGGTATGTGAATCAGACCTGCGGGTCACCAAAGATGGTCCATGCCTGTTGTACATCTACGCATCTCCAAATTATAAGAACTAACTTCTGAATTGCATCACGATCAGTGTCTGTTACGCTAACATTTTGTTTGCTTGAAACTTCCTGCCAGGTTAAAACTCTATTCCAGACCGGGACTAGAACCTGTGACCTTCGCGCATCGCGACACAGTTTGACAGGGAAAAGACGACGACAAAAGAGAATACTTTCTTAAATATATCCCTTATTATGTGTCTCAGTTGCCGTCCCCGTATCAACCAGTCATCCTTTCCACGCACAGGGAAATCACTGAATACAACTCCTCAAGAAATTATAACATTTTTTGGTATCTCGATAAAGATGTCATATCTTGGCTACCCCACATTAAATACGTATTAGGCTTTGGGAACAAGAGCAGCTGAAGTTTCAAAGAAAATGTCAAGGACGCCGTTTCTTGGAATCAAAAGTCTGTTGAAAGTATTCGTAGACAGTCATGGGGCTAATGATGTGAGGTCAAAAGATAAATACTCGAAAATTCGTCCTTGACTAAACACTGTCAGAGCAGGCTGTTTACCAAATCGTAGAATAAGGAAAGCGATGAACAGATAATTATTTTCTTTGCCAAAACGATGATGCGGCAATATAATCGTGGGAAGCCCAATACGAGTAGCATCAAAAGTTTTGTTTGCACACCTTCTGACGGATTACCACCTCATTTCATCATGTGTGAAGGAAAATGTGACACTGTTTTGGAGAGCTCTGACTACTTGCACACTGGTGGAGGGGAGGGGGTATTAACTAGGCTGGAATGGAGGAAGGGGAGGGGGGGGAGGTGTTAATGAGACTGGAAACTACACAGCCTGTATTGTGTATAATATATGACCGATACTTCACATCAGTTGAGCCACTGGACTGTTTCCACTCGGACAGAGGTTGGCAGGATACAGGAACAATCCAACGTTGTAGAGTCCCAAGTAAGATTCATCTGCAATCACATTCAGAAATGAAAAAGACAGGATGAGGCTCAGCTGATCAGTTGCTTCTGGTAGTGGGACAGGTTGCTATTATTAAATGGTAATCCAGCTATTTAATATAATGTATATTTAAGATTTTTACATGTTGATATTGTACAGTTAAATCTGTTTCCCTATCAAATTTGCCAAGTAAATGAATATTATAAATCCGAAGTCACACAGCCATTCCACATAATAGTGTGCCTTCAGTACTAATATGTCGTATACGATATACAAGTGTCTCAAAAAATCAATCAAAAAATTTTGAAATGTGCAATCAGTGTTTCCTTACTATTGTAGCCCATAACATAAAATAAAACACAATATTCTTAGGAGAGTTACATTTATGTGGTAGTGGACCTGAGATATGGATATATATTGTGGAAATGGAAGGCTATTTTATTTTGACTAAGTGATTTACTTTTTGTGCTTCACATTCACAGCTGAAAAATTACGTATGATTTATGATTAACCAAGACTTCTATTAACCGACCGCAGTTACAGATATTGGCGGTAAGCATGCTTTTCAACTTCCAGCCTATTAACGTCCGCATGGCAAAGAACATTATTAGACGTAAAAAGCCGCCTTTCCTCAATACATATCTCGATTAGCAACCGTGGTAGAAAGGATATTGCGGAGAAATGGCTTAGCCACAGTCTTGTGCTACGTAGCTGATAAATTAGCTACGTTATTAAAAAAAACACAGATGTAAACTGACCTTCACCGCCACCAGCAACTTACGTAGAGATATGTAAAACATTCTCGGTTTTCTTGCGGCAAGAAGACCGAGAATGTTTTACATATCAGTGCCGTCGCGAGAGACTTCGTTCTCAGTTTACGTAGATGACTTATTCACAATATAAAACAGAGGTACCTGTACAGGTAAAACTATAATGGCAGGTTATCAGTCGCGCTTGGATAACTCAGCTAGCAGGGCACCTGACTGCGAAGGTCCCACGTTTGAGTCGCGAGCTGGCATAAAGTTTTAATCTGCTAGGAAGTTTCATATTAGTGCGTACTCAGATGCAGAGTGACAGTTTATTCTGTAAACAGTTCCCTAGTCTATGCCGTGAGTGAGCTGTATCCCTGCAGTATCTCTTTTCCCAGGATGTATTTATTCTCGTGAGATATGCAGAACAACTTCTATCAAGCTTGGAAGGTAGGACATAAGGTAGTGGAGGAACTAAAGCTGTGAGGGTGGGTCGATAGTAGTGCTTGGATAGCTCAGTCTGTAGTGCACTTGCCCCAAAAAGGCAAAGGTCCCTGATTTGAGTCCCAGTCCGGTACACAGTTTTAATCGTCCAGGAAGCAGACACCGCTGCAGACTGAAAATTCATTCTGGATTTTCATTTTTATTTGCGCTACGTTATCAAATCCAATCGTGCTTCTTTTTTCACTTTCGTTTCTGAGTAGTCTGTCTTTATTCCGTAATAGAATACAATTTGCATTCTACATCATATTTGTCCTATCTAAGTAATAAATGTGAAATACTACGGATTTTTTTAGCGTTTTCATTGTTGAAACTACTGTTCGGTACAGTCGACTAGAAAATTTCTCTTTAGTTGAATTGGTCAAATATGTTGGAGTCCTTGAGTTGGAATACTGATATTTAGCTATATGCAGACGACTCACGTTTGCATCTAGGTGTAGCCTTTTATTGTTCCTTAGAGGGTTGATGCACATTGTTCCTGTACACGGCAACGAAGAGTTTGTTTACTCTGGTGCGACTGGCCCCAACTATCGTCGTCCTTCATAGAACTGGTGATTGATTTGTGTACTGTAGCCCATACATCCGTTGTTACAATCAGTGTGAGTCTGAGTGAATCTCTGCCGTCAGCACATAGTTACGCATTGCATTTAATTCTGGTGGTAGCAAAGCCCTCCGAACTGAGATACTTATGGTGTATTCCGACAGAACCTGCATGGTTGGGTACTTGGAATGTCCTATGCCCGGGAATCAATGATTTGACCGTGATCAAATGAACTGATTCTGCTCGTTTTGCCTATCATGTGTTATAGTGTCACGCCGATCTGACGACATTCCAGTCACATGGTACTCCGAACTATTCCGTCCATCCTCGTATCAGGAGCACAACCCCCCCTCCCCCCCTCTGTGTCCTTCTTTATCCTTAATGCAACAGCTGTCGCGAATTCTTTTGATCATGAGTGTACACTTACAGAGCAACATTAATTTTAATGCCAGAATGAGATTTTCACTCTGCAGTGGAGTGTGCGCTGATATGAAACTTCCTGGCAGATTAAAACTGTGTGCCCGACCGAGACTCGAACTCGGGACCTTTGCCTTTCGCGGGCAAGTGCTCTACCATCTGAGCTACCGAAGCACGACTCACGCTCGGTACTCACAGCTTTACTTCTTATATATTCCCAATTCTTAGCAATGTGTAAGAGCACCCTGCTTATGAAATGTATGCATAAATGCCTGCGATATTATTTCTAAGTGTCTAAACTGGTGCTCGAAGATCAAATCAGGAAAAACAGCGATGGACTGTCATATTACCTCAGTGAGTGTCACTGTCGTTGCAACATAATCTCGTAAACAACGTCCATTTACATCGCCAAGTCCACGCACGTTTATCTGAATGTTACATTATGTACCGGTCCTTATTACTCCTTAAACCTTCACATAACCGAGTTGCATCTGGACAGTAGAGCAGTATGATGGCGGGAGCACAGTCATGTCATCTCTCGTCAGTTCATTCACTCACGGAATACTGTACCCGAACTGCGACGGAAGTCCTCTATAATTTTTGAAAATTATCAGAAGACTGTCTCTTGCAGCATGTCTTACAGTCAGACAGTCACAATCAATTACGATCTTCGAATTATCAGACCCACGACTAGATTTCAATTCTTCCTCCATTGTGAACCGCATAAACGCCTCCGGGTGATTGATTCCAATTTTTATCTCTTTTTATTTGGCTTCAAGGCACAATGCACTGAACCAGCCATGAGTAAACGACGTTTGAATTCGGTACATATATTTAAAAATTAGGGAACTGAGAGGCTGCAACATTTTTAGTTCTAGTTCAATTGATCCTCTGAATTGCATTTGTGTATATTAATAAGCCACAGCACAGTGGTGACATATTAAAACCCTCATCAACACCCTAGCCTAGAATATCACCTGCAAACTCTATTTGCCGGAAGTGGGCGTTACTTCGAGGTTCCGGAAACACTTGCCCAACTATTTTGTTTCAATATTTTAAACTGTCATGAAGCTAACGTTATACAATGTTATCACATTTGTTTAAGACTTACGCCCATTCTTTTGCACCCTCTGTCTTAATAAGGCGAAAAAATTGTGTTTGAAGTCATAGCTTTAATTATTTCCTCAAAAAATATAGTTACAAAATAAATTTTTTGTTTGCTTGCAGATACATGTCTGCGGTCCGGGTATTCATTGAAATTCTCCCCGCCGTAGTACCGTAGCACGACACTAGAGGACTGCATACAAAATGGCGCAGCCCATTGATGAAGTGCAGTACCGTGCAGTAATTCGTTCTCAGCAGCACCGGATATTGGAGCTGTGTCAGGTCAATATAGAAAGCTTCTAGAGCCGCCTGGATTGGCGTAACTCGCCGGCAACTTTTCAGCTGCTACGGTACTGTGGCTCTGGGATTGTGATGTGTATCAGTACTGCAGCCACATGCCTTCAAACAATCAAAAAATAATCACATTACTCTATTTTTCGAGGTGGTCATTTTAACTTTATGACATCCCGTCGAAAATTTTTGTCAGTTACCACTTAATTAGGGTACTTTTGTAGACGATGGAGGCCGATTTAAAAACAAAATGTATCAAGTGAACTAGAGTTTGATAATGTATTTAAAGTTTCATTCCTACTAAAATCTCTGACGTCGTTCTCTGGCAACTAAAACTAAGAGGAAAGAAATTTACACTGAGGTGACAAAATTCATAGGATAGTGATATGCACATATACAGATGGCGGTAGTTTCGCTTAGACAAGGTATAAAAGGGCAGTGCATGGGCAGAGCTGTCATTTGTACTCAGATGATCCATGTGAAAAGATTCCCTCGTAGCTATGGCCACACGACGAGAATTAACAGTCTTTGAACGTGGAATGGTAGTTGGAGCTAGGTGCATGGGACATTACATTTCGGAAATCGTTAGGCAATTCAGTGTTGCGAGAGCCACAGTGTCAAGTGAGCAGTGAACACCAAATTTCAGGCATTCTCTCTCACCACGGACAACGCAATGGCCGACGGCCTTCATTTAACGACCGAGAGCAGCGGCATTTGCATATACTTGTCAGTGCCAACAGGAATCAACACTGCGTGAAATAACCGCAGAAATCAATGTCGGACGTACGACGAACGTATCCGTTAGGACAATGCGGCTTTAGGTTTCCCATGATTTCCTTAGATCGCACCAGGCAAATGCTGGGAAGGTTCCTTTCAGAGGGCACGGCCGATTCCCTTCCTCATTCTGGGTAGCATCCGAGCCTGTGCTCCTTCTCTAATGACCTCAATGTCGACGGCACGTTAAACACATTCTTCCATTTTTCTTCCTCCTAGCTCGTGAGCATATCGGTTGGACCCCAGACGGCTGGAAAACAGTGGCCTGGTCAGATGTGCCTCGATTTCAGTTGGTAAGCTATGATTGTAGGCTTCGAGTGTAGCACATACCCCACAAAGCCAAGGACCCAGGTAGCAAGCTGCTGGTGGCTCCGTAATGGGGTGGGTTGTGTGTACATGGAATGGACTGCATCCTCTGGCACAAATGAACCCTTTATTGACTGGAAATGATTATGTTCTGCTACTTCATTTGCAGCCATTCAACGATGGAATTTTTATGGATGACAACGTGCCATATCTCCGGCACACAATTGTTCACGACTGGTTTTAAAACCGTTCTGAACAATTCGAGCGAATTATTTGGCCATCCATATCACCCGACACGAATCCCATAGAACATTTATGGGATATAATCGAGAGGTCAGTTCATACACAAAATGCTACTACGGCAACACTTTCACATTTATGGGTGTCTGTAGAGGCAGCATGGCTCAAGGTTTCTGCAGGGGACTTCCAACGAGTTGTTGAATCCACGCTGCGTCGAGCTACTGCAGAAGGAGATCCGACACGATATTAGGAGGTATCCCATGACTTGTCACCTTGGTGTCGTATTTAACGTCCAATCGATATTGAGCTATTAGAGGCTGAACTGTTATCTAGACATTCACTTGAACTAAACTCGTTCTTTTTATGTAATCCGACCGTCTTCAAACGTTACATTAGATATGAACGAAATAAAATTTAAAACTTCACTACAGGTGCTCATCTTAATATTCAGGGAACAGTAGGTCATGGGGATAAAACCCGAGTTGATAATTTGAGCAGAATTTTCAGTGAAAAATTGATTCGGTCATTAAGAGTCAAAATTTTCAAGTTGGAAGTTTTTCTCAGAAAAAAAAGAAGGAAAGACAAACATTTAACTATGATTCGACGACGAGCTCTTTAGAGGCGAACTGCGTGTAGGAGAAGGACTGAATAGGAAATCGACCTTGTATTTTACAAAAGAGAGTAGTTTAGAGAAACTGCAAAAAATCCAGCCCGAAGAGGTTTGAGCCGTTTCTCCCGTATACGGGTGCAATGTGCTAACCATTACGTCACATCCCTCTGTGCTTTTCTTCAAATTTTGAAACAAAGAAAAATCGACAAGAACTAAATCCAGCGAATACGGCGGATGTGGAATCACTTACAAATGAATACCGCAGCAACAATTGAAGGCCTGATATCATGAAAGAGGAAAACGTTCTTGTTTGCAAGCTTAGTCTGAATGGCGTCCTTCGGTTTCTACAATAGTAGAGCGTAATATTTCAAACCGATGCTTCTGCCCCTATAAAGGTATCTTGTTAATCCCACACCATGAGAATCCCAGAAAACAATAACCATAATTCTTTTTGCTAATGGTAACGGCTTCACTTTCTTGAGTGCATTGTCAACTCTTCTCACTCATTGATGCGACTGCTCCTCCATCTCTTGCAGTACTGCAGAATCTTCTGTCATAGAACCTCCTTTGAGACGCATTTCATTATGCCGAAACACTCTTGAGCAAAATTAATTCCAATGCGTTTTTTGGGTGTTAAACACACGCAGCACCTATCGTTCAGAAGCTGTGTGGTACCTAAAGAACCATAAAAAGTAAGAGACACGGCCTACCGAGAACTCTGTATTGAAAGAGATCGCTTAACTTCACTTAGCCACCATTTAGTACCGCACTGAGAATTATCGACAAAGTATCGTTCGTCTACAAATCTTTATATGTTCTGAATGCTCACCACCTTCGGCTGCTACGCTAGCACTCATAAGTTCAGCAGCTTACTTCTCATATGTCGAAAACTAAGACAGACATTTTGTCAAGGATTCTTCGTGACTTTAGCCTACATATGAGGTTCATATGGTTCAAATGGCTCTGAGCACTATGGGGCTTAACATCTGTGGTCATCAGTCCCCTAGATTTAGAACCACTTAAAACTAACTAACCTAAGGACAACACACACATCCATGCCCGAGGCAGGATTCGAACCGACCGTAGCAGCAGCGCGGTTCCGGACTAACGCGCCTAGAACCGCTCGGCCACAACGGCCGGCTACAGATTAGGAACACTGCTGTTAGTAATATGGTGTCTTCAGTTACAATAGTCAACGTTATATTGTTTTTTTAGTTCAACACAATTCGCAGCTACAACTCCATTTTCAAGGTCTACATTGACGTTTTGGGAGTGTTCATTTGTTTCAGTTGTGATATTTACGTGAAAAACGTTTCAGACGAGAAAAAATTCATAAGTAATGTCGAAAACAATTTGTATTCGCTAAGATTAATCACTTTAAACGGAAGCATTTCATCAGAAGTGTTTTATCAATTTTTCACGAAAATTTCTAATTAAGTTGTCAATGCTAATAAGCATCTCAATGTTCGTCTCTAAGCTCCAAAGTGTACCGTCTAAAGGAAATGTACTATTCAAAAAGAGTACTATTTAGGGCTCTGTTATACCATCTTTGTGCTGGACAAAAAAATTTTAGGTCATCTCTGGTAACACGCATCGAACTACGATCTAAGGATTCAATTCAGCTTCATGTAATATTCCACAATGTCTTTAAATACTCAGTTCATTGCATCTGGACTACGAAAATATACGATCAAACACAATCTGTTTGGTCCACTGCAAGAAAAATTGCCAAATTCCTATTTGGGTAGAATGTAGTAACAGAGAAGCTCAGAAGCTTACGTGAGTATTGAAACATAGCGATTAATTTGAAAGCTTATCAATGTTGACGACCCTGCTCGTAGCTCCAGCACCTGTTTCTTTCTTTTGCCGGCTTGGGTAGTTCTTTTGTCTTTCCCTCTACGCTCATGCGGCCCCGCAGTGATTGGGAAACAAAGGTACAGAATCAGAATTGCAGGCTGCCGTCACTGAAATCTGAGTCAACAAACGCACATAAATTTTTACTTGTTGCGATCTCCACATCTCGCTGTTCTGAACATGGAAACCGCAGCATCTATAGCGCATATTTCTAACAGAGCAGACTGTTTCTTTTTTTTTCACGTATAAATCGCAGTAGCACGATTGTAACTGTAGACGTAGTAACTACAATAAAATCTTTTCGCGCAGCTAACAAAACTGAGACAGCACGTTGTCGGTGTTATTGAAACTTTGGACGTGAATCTGAAGCGCATCTGACTGGAGAATCAAAATATTTTTCACCGCCGAGTCGTCCGAGATGTCTGCATCGGTCTTCGCCCACCGATGCTATCCGCCGGCGGGGTGATTTGCTGAACGGTAGGCAGGTACTGCTTGACATGTTTACGACACAGTGTGATCCCATCCCTCCGTCCACCGACAGCAGTGAGGCAGACAGAGAAGGGTACCTACCAACACTGGAGTCGACGTGAACTGGAAATTAGTGGTAAGTTCCTATGGGACCAAACCGCTGAGGTCATCGGTCCCTACTCTTCCACATTACTTAATCTAACTTAAACTAACTTACGCTAAGTACAACATACACACCCATCCCCGAGGGAGGACTCTGTCCACCGACAGGGAGAGCCGCTCGAACCGCGGCAAGGCTTCTTACACGGCGCGGCGTAGCTGCTCGGCGATCATTTGTAAAGCATACTTGTAACTGCATTCAGGGATCATAATGTAATACAATTAGTTACGGCAAGAATTTACGACTGTCTGTTGGAAAACAGTATCACACATTCTCTGTCATTATGAGTCATAACACATTATTTCACGAATCCAAATAAAATCCATAAAAAGAATAGAAAGAGGTAGACATTTCTACTAAATGATCTCACAAATTACAAACTCGATACATTTAAAAAATTAAAAATTACTTCAGTGCACAAGATAATGAAATTCACAGGTAGAATTGGCATGCGTATCACATTTGATAGCGACATAATTTGAAAACCATCATATCCAAAAGAACTATTACAAATCAAACAATAATGGTTTGGCTCCATTAACTAAACTAACAGCTGAAAAAATATTTGTACATAGTAAAAAGAAGGCCGCAGAGTTAAAAACAATGTACATGAAATTAATGACATATTTCCTGCGTGCGAACACGCAGCAGACCAGTGTTTCCTCAGTCACAAAAATAGCCTCACGCAAGGAAACCAAAAAATGCTCAAGTAATAATATGCTGTGTGAATCATAATTAATAGCGAAAACTGATCGGGTGAAAGTATATCATAATAACAGTAAAAGCGTTCCAGTGAACATGGTTCCGCAAACGAGCCGTTTCCGAGATAATTGCGAATGTGTGATTACGTGACTTAAGTATGAAAGACTGTCCCAATTAATGCAAAAGTATTTGAAACGTTAATTGTCTGATTAAGTCCAAGAGCAATTGGGCTCAAATTTCACATTTGGGCTGTTTTAACAAGGGAAACGATACTGATTCAGCGTGTCCCTGTTTACTGTACACGTATACCTGTGAAACAAGGAGTTCCGCTTGTAATCGCATTTGCATGCATTGCTGCACTCATTCACATGCACCCGGTTCTGAGACAACTAAATATCTCGAAAATGGCGCATCAGACGAAAAAAATTCTAATTGAAAAGTTAATATTACTAAATGTGTCATCTGTCTGTGTTACAACTGACGATCTCCTAACCACCCCTCCTGTGTGACCAGAGTCAACATTGTATTTTCAAATGGGAACCCTCAATTTTTATGGCATATTCGGAGTCTACGCCAAAAAATACGTACAGTCCACTCAAAAAATTGTTTTCCATTCGCGGTAGATGACACTGTAATCGACAAATTATGTTCTGACGGTTGATACTTATGTTCGAAGTTTACTTTAGTGTTGCAAATCTTGATTGCAGGGTACAATATGTTTGGCCGTTTCAGTGTCTGAGTAGAAATTATGTTTGATGTGATACAGAACAAACGACGTTGATGTAATAGTTTTCTGTTCCCATCGGGATTCTTCTATTGGTGAGTCTTCGTGCCTGTCATCAATGGGTTGCTTGATTTCGGTGAATCCCCTTGCCTTTAATTATTTGGGTGCTTGATTTCGGTGAGTATCCATGACAGGTGCGGCTCTCATTATCATTTCATGGATATTTTACCTCATTACAATGGTTTTGCGTAATCCGCCGGTAGCCGCGTTGCGGCCAACGCGATAGTTACGGCGGTTGGATGGAAACACACACCGAAATCAATTATCATGATAACAACGTTCGAGGGCGGCCACCGAAATCGAGCATTCCGATGTTGCGGGGTGTCACCAGAAACAACCCCAAAGGGAACAGAAAACTAAGTTACCGCGTGTAACTTATTTTCCATAAATTTCAATGTCTAGTCATATTATTTGTGCTGTACAATCCCATTTGTAACTCTAGTATAGCGTATGAACATCGACATGAAACATTAGAATATAAGAAATTACATTAACATCGTAAATGAAATGTAGAATCATACGTGTCGATCCTAAAGTACAAAAGCATGCACATTTGATATTTGTCGATTACAGCTTCATATACCATGAATGGGAAACAATGGTTTGAGTAAACCGTCCGTATTTTTTGCCGTGTTGTTGTGGTCTTCAGTACAGACACTGGTTTGATGCAACTCTCCATGCTACTCTATCCTGTGCAAGCTTCTTCGTCTCCCAGTACTCACTACAACCTACATCCTTCTGAATCTGTTTAGTGTATTAATCTCTTGGTCTCCCTCTTCGATTTTTACCATCCGCGCTGCCCTCCAATACTAAATTGGTGATCCCTTGATGCCTCAGAATATGTCCTACCAACTGATCCCTTCTTTAAGTCAAGTTGTGCCACAAATTCCTCTTCTCCCCAATTCTGTTCTGCACCTCCTAATTAGTTACGTGATCTACCCATCGAATCTTCAGCATTCTTCTGTAGCACCACATTTCGAAAGCTTCTATTCTCTTCTTGTCTAAACTATTTATCGTCCCCGTTTCACTTCTATACATGGCTACATTCCATACAAATACTTTCAGAAAAGACTTCCTGATACTTAAATCTATACCCGATGTTAACAAATTTCTCTTCTTCAGAAACGCTTTCCTTGCCATTGCCAGTCTGCATTTTATATCCTCTCTACTTCGACCATCCTCGTTATTTTGCTACCCAAATAGCAAAACTCATTTACTACTTTAAGCGTTTCATTTCCTAATCTGATACCCTCAGCATCACCCAATTTAATTCGACAACACTGTACATTCCGTTCAGCTGCTCTTCCAAGTCCTTTGCTGTCTCTGACAGAATTACAATGTCATCGGCGAACCTCAAAGTTTTAATTTCTTCTCCATGGATTTTAATTTCTACTCCGATTTTTTCTTTTGTTTCCTTTATTGCTTGCTCAATATACAGATCGAATAGCATCGGGTATAGGCTACAATCCCGTATCACTCCCTTCCCAACCACTCCTTCCCTTTCATGCCCCTAGACTCTTATAACTGCCATCTGGTTTCTGTACAAATTGTAAATAGCCTTTCGCTCCCTGTATTTTACCCCTGCCACCTTCAGAATTTGAAAGAAAGTATTCCAGTCAACACTTTTTGCCGTAGAATCCGAATATGCAATAACAATGGGAAGGGGGGGGGGGGGAGTGGTTCCCATTTGAAGATACAAAACTGACCCCGCCCACGCAGAAGGGATTGTTAGGACGTGGCCAGTTATAGCACAGACTAACCATAACTTTCCACTTAGAACTTTTTTTTGAGTACGATATTTAGTTGTCTCAAGTTAAAATAAACACCCTGTATGTTTAGAATATTGTACAGTTCACTGCTTCATTTTTCCGATAGTAGCAAAGGCAATGGTATCTACTTCACTTCTGACATGACTCTAGACCGAAATATCGAGAGGCGTGAGGTCAGGTGATCTTCAGCGCTAAGGTACAGGCCCTGGCTCTGTCTTTCCGATTTGGATCACAGTGGCGCGTTTCATGTACGTCTTACAGTATCAGCGAAATGTGCCGAGGCCCCATCGCGCATCTACCACATTCCTCAAACATAGAACAAGCGTGAAATTAGAGCCCAATTACATGGAGACTTCATCGAAAGTTTACATGGAAAATGTTTGAAACAACTAGGAGCATATTACCACGAGCATTTCTGCATGCGGCATGGGAGTAGCTATTAGTGTTGTGGCTGGCATGCTGTCGGCGTCAGTGCCAGTCCGATTACCATTAAATGACTGAGGTGCTTGAGGCCAGATAATAGTAAGTCAAATTAAGTGAAATTTACGAGAGAGACATGTGAATGTTCAAAAATTTTCGTAAATCATGTGATGGATACAAGAGGAACATTTATTGTATTATGAGGTAGTCCATATATTCAGGCATTCTTGTCACAATAGAACATTTTTAAGTGATGCACGGAGTGAAGAACAGTATTAAATACAACGAGTACATATAATTTTGTAGACTATCGTTGTGTATTAACGGCTTCACTGATCACAATTCACGTTGCTCTCAGCGTAATCTGAGATACTGACATAAATTAATTCAGGTTCATCAACCTGCTTTGTGCCTTCGTACTGAGTCAGGGATGTATATTATCCATGATGCACTGCAGGTATATATAGGGAAGCACGTATACGACGTTAGAGAGTTTCTTATGCTGTTCAGGAATAAGCCTACGATATTTTGGCGGTAAGGTCGCAATTCGTGTTTTCTGTGTACGACGGTAACGCTTCTTGACCTTAATTACACGGAAGTCTCCGTCAACAGCGTACTTCAGGATATCTGAATCAGAATTTGAGACCAAAATTTCAACACTATAGCTTCTGAAAAGTTTACAGTATCTCGATCCGTCGCTGCATTTCTTTTTGTTATATTAGGAGTTAAGTGTTCCTGCTTAAGAAAGAATAAAGGCGTAAATTACTGACAGCATGGACCTACGAAACTACACTGAACAAAACAATAATTTAACAGCTATATAATGACAAGCCACAATGACCTCTATAGTAGGCACCTAGTAATGCCTATCACAAGTGCAGCGGTTGTTATGGTTAATGGGGTCTAGATAAATATGTTAGAAATTGTCCCACAGTTCACACTTTCATTAAATATTAGTATTATTCAAGAGTACTACATGTACCACACTGTCCTGATAAACCACCTAGTCATACATTATAATATGGCATGCTACATAATTATATTTTGTTAACGATTATTTCTGACGACGACGACGACGATGACGATGATGATGATGATGTGGTATCATACAGATCTGGATGATCATACACATCTACAGCCTTATCATCGCACGAGGATTCATTCTCAAAACAATCGGCTTCCGCATCGGTTTCACAATGCATTTGTTTTCATCTGAACAACTTGCGCTATTCCCTCAGTAATACGCCATTTTGCTGCGTCTTACCACACTAAAGCACAAAAATTACATGATGTGTCTTGGTGTAATACACAACAACAGAGTGTGTGGTATCATCTCTTGGTTTCTTCAAATACTACTCCACCAGTGGCTTACCAACATCTAGCAGATACGAAAACTGTACAAATCTCAATATTGCTCACTGTGTGTGGCTTGCCATTATCTAGCCCCGAGCACCTGCATTGTTGTTTGGTTGGTTGGTTGGTTGGTTTGGGGAAGGAGACCAGACAGCGTGGTCATCGGTCTCATCAGAATAGGGAAGGATGGGGAAGGAAGTCGGCCGTGCCCTTTCAGAGGAACCATCCCGGCATTTGCCTGGAGTGATTTAGGGAAATCACGGAAAACCGAAATCAGGATGGCCGGACGCGGGATTGAACCGTCGTCCTTCCGAATGCGAGTCCAGTGTCTAACCACTGCGCCACCTCGCTCGGTGTGTTGTTTAGTATTTATCATTTATAGAAGGTTCTCGAAATGTCTTATGTTTGTAATGCTTCCATATTATGGAATATTCGGTGTTTGTATACATAGCAGAACTCTTCGTATACTATACTTTGATATCTGTAATAAAGTACTTTCATTGTGAAGTGTTGTACTTCACTGACGACCCTGCTTTCGGATTTGGAATTGATTGTGGTTACGAAGTGACATTATATGGTAGCGACATCAGATACTGCAAAACATCTACACATCTCAATCACGGAGCCCCAGTTAAGCAACGTAAAAGTTGTCGCCTACATGGACAAGAAGATGAATTGCCTTCGATGCTCATCATTGTGCAGATGAGTGACAACGCGACCAGAACACGAGAATGCGGAGATCCTCCAGCGCTACAATATAGAGACCCCTGGTGAGATTTAATGCTATAGTCAGTTCCATTGAGAACCTCGAAAACAGCGGGTCGCTGTTTCTGCAGGAGAGGGAGCAATATTGCGACCTGTGCTGTATGCAGTGAGGCGTAGCGGCTAGTGTCGCTGGAGTGACATGCAGCGGTTCACCAGTTCAAATCAAATCACCTGCAAAAATATATGATTTTTTGTTTACCATCAGTAGATAATTCTGAAAATTTGTTTTGTTTTTAACGTTTACACTTTGTGGAATATCTGATGTTTGTGTAAATAGGAGCACTCCCGTCCAGGAAGCATTTCTGTTCTGTTTACACGTTGGTGTTCATACGTGTTTGAACTTGACTGTGATTACACACCACCCAAAAACCTAACAATCCCCTAATACCCTCTCCCCTGACAATATTCATAAACTCATCACTTTATTCATCTGTTTAAATGTGGTAAACCAACAGAAAATCAGCCTTTTGTTCCTTAACTATTTTTTTGTGAAAAGATCTCTTTTTAACTTCATGGTTCTTTCTGTAATATGTTTTAAAATCGTTTGGTTGAAGAACGACCAATTGTAACCACTGGCAGTTCACCTACCCGCGGGGAGGCGGAAGGGGGGGAAGAGGGGGCGAGATAACAATAGAGTAAAAGTGTTACACTTTTTTATTTTTTTGGTGTTGTTATAACACGTATCTGAAAACTCCCATACGCCGATATTGGCCAGTAATACAATTTAATACATGATACAATAAACATTATCTTGTACACCGGATCTGACAGCCTACGGTGGATATTTAAAATGGTTTTAGCACTCAGAAACTACGGAAGTATGTCACACCGTTTACAGCTGTCGTATTTTGACACCGATATTTTGGTTATAGAACTAAATTCATTTTTTGTGTAGCTTTAGAAGGATCCTTATATGAAGATGTCGGTGACTATATACGTATGGAACTCCACAAAGCAGTAACTAGGTAACAGATAACAAGAAAACACCCCCGCCGCTACGAGAAGAGGTCCCATAGACATTTGTCTTACTTTACCAAATATAAGCAAACACGGAACTCAGGTACGACTCGTCACTTGTCGTGTGCATTCAGTGATATTGTAGCGAGAAGATTAACTTGCTCGTGAAGCTATCCATACCTTTACAATGTATAAGACAGCCGAAAAATTGCATGTAGTTTTCGTTTATGGTGAATGTCAGCAATCTGCTATAGCAGCGGTGCAGCGCCTTTTCCGAGTTAATTAGCAATGACGTTAGCCGATCAGGCCGTTTCGCGCGCAGATTCAACTGGTCCAGCAGATACAATTAGTATGATATTGCAGGGTCTGTGTTATTCCGAACTGCGATGCAAATTTCCTTCGGGCGTGCATGCATGTCCGAAGAACGGGCACTGCCATTAAGAAATACGTAAAATGTATTCGAAGTTGCGAATGTGGACAAACATCAGCTGTATAATGGAATGACGACAGTGAAAATTTGTGCCAGATCGCTACTCGAACCTGGATTTCCCACTTATAGCCAGCGGTCACCTGGCATCCATGTGTGAAGGAACGGACACCGTAAAATGAGTCTGACAAGCCTAGACGGGCAAAATGACGATAATAATGTTGAACGTATAGTCTCATTCTCCCTGTTGCGGTAATCCTAGTAATGTTGCGAGCATCATAGGATGTAAACATTGGGGCATACGGATGTTTAAATCGGTTCACGGAGCATGCACGGACGGCCGAAATGGTCAGTTGCAAGGCAGCCGCGAAGTGGAGCGGCAGCGCGAGACGCCTGCTGTAAACAACGGCTGTTTACGTGGAAACCAGGTTAGTATCGGCAGCTGTCATGCTAATCTGTTTTCTAGTGTAACCTAAACCGAAAAAAATGATGAAATTTCAAATCACCAGAGAAAAGACACGATGAAATTCACATTCGATCGACACTATATTAGAACCAAAGCCCTCGATATCAAAACATGGTTTTCTGAAAGAGTCAAGATTACTGGAGTTGATATTATTGTATGTGTGCATTTGTCCTTTGTGAAGAATGCAGTCTATCTTAAACTGAAAAATCTCGGTATGTGTGTTGCTATATTACACAACTGTGATGGGGAAAATTAAATTCAGTCATTCTGATGGGAATCCCAATGACGTACTAGGGATACGAACTGTGAGTCTTTTAGAACTTTCATATGAGATCAAGGCCGAAGAAATAAATAGTGCCTTTATATCATCTGGACGAGTATTTCCGAAAGTAGAAAAAAAAAGTCGAAATCCCATATGTTTCTTACAATTAATTGTGTAGGAAAACTTAAAATCGAGCTGCAACGATATTTACCATCATACATGAATATCTCTGGATACTGTGCTCTGATAGTATATGACGGACAACCTCGAACCTGCGCGTTATGTAATTCCACCAACCATGTTCGTGCAGAATGCAGTAGAAGGGTTCCACAGCTGTCCACCGCGGAAGTTGCAAGTGCAGTACCGGTAACTACTCTGAAATTGACTTACGCTACTGCCGCAGTGTTAACGAAAACCAGCCAGACAAGCACCGCAGAGTTAGGGGTAACCTATATGCCACATGTGGAGACACAGAGAGCATGGGTGTATGTGAAATCGCGAGTACATTAGGAAATAAATGAAATCTCAAGCCACACGAATACCGGAAAGGATGACACTCTCTCTGCAAGTTCTTCCGCAGATTTGGAAGAATAACAGGCCACGAAGCGATCATCCGAGCCTGAGAAACCTGATGACAGCAATCCACAATATCAAACATTTATGTCCATGGCAGAGGAGAAGGTTCACGAGTATCTCATCATTTCAATACCGACATTACAACAAACCAGTACGAAAAGGGAAAACGAAATAAGAACAGCAACTAAAGCGATTAGCGTTCAGATAACAAACTAAGTTCTAAAACAGCAAGTCATTAGGTGAAGGAAACAACCTTCAGTCAAGTTAAGGTATGTGAACTGGAAATTTCTGCAAGAAGGGAAGAACCGTTTCCGATTGAGGCATCACCTCCGGAATCGTCCCACAAGAGTCAATATACGTCACCAGAGAAGTTACCAATGAAATAGGCTGTTGAGAGCTTGGCACCAGCAGAAGGAGAGAAATTGTGAACCGTAAAGTAAGGTGCAAGACCAAAGGAAAAAGGCGTTTCGAAGCATTTGGAGAATGCCAGGAGCTAAATGTAAGCCAGGACACATGATATGGAATGTTAAGACTACACCAGGTAGTAAAAGGCGAATGGTCCAAGGTTTTAAGATCAAAGATTTATCAAAGTTTCATAACTGCAGGAACGTACCAGTTCTAGGATAAGGTGGCATAACACCTTGCTACGTGAGTCTAGCAGTGGCAGGCAGAAATACTATTCAAAAAACGTGACGTATAATTATAGCAAGTACAGTGACCTATACCAGATTACTGTCTCTTTTACAATAGTAAAATGTAGCAAACTTATAAGCTACTAGCCCTAAACATAAAAAATAAGGTCAGATTTAAAATTAGCATCCCTCCAACAGTTTGTATATGAGACTGATGCTGATGTTGTGTTATTACAAGACGTCAAAGGAACAACCATGCGAGTACCTGGTTTTAAGTCGCTCTTCAATAAGGCATGTGAATACCGTACATGTGTAGCTCTCTTGGTCGGATAAGGTATTGCTATACAAGAAGTTGAGCAATTGGAAACAGGACGAGACACAGGATGCGAAATTTGCAACATCAGTGTAATAAATTTCTATGCTCCATCTGGTAATACCAAGAAACAAAGAAGGGCCGTGTTTATTAAAGAGGTCATTATTTACCTGCAGATATGAAACCATCACAACATAATCACAGGAAGAGATTTTAGTTGTGTAGTCAGCCGAAAGGATCAGACTATAAATTTTAATTATTGCAAGGAATTGCGCGACCTAGTAAAAAATGCCCTTTAAGGATGCCTGCGAAATTAAGTATTCACATTAATAAAACACACCCTTTTTACATCATTCTCATGTAGTATACCTGACAGGACTTAAGTCTCTAACATTTGTGATCAAGGTTTTACTGCGGAGGTTATTCTGTCCTGTTTCTCTGATCATTGTGCGTTATCCGTAACAATACATTTACCAATAGAACCCACATTGATACACAGAAATAAGTGGCACTTAAATTCTTCGCTACTAAAATAAGAACAGTTACATTATGTCATCAAAGAGACATGGACTCTCTGCTTGACATCACTGAATACATGAACGACAAAATCCGAGTACTGGACTACGGTCGCCAAAAAGCAGCGGAGACACACCTTAATCAAATATAGTGCTCCAAATGTTAGAGACGAATAGAGGATCACCGAATGTTACTACAGAGTATTAAGAGATCTATATGAAAAACCCAGTCTGACAAACACCGACCTGCAATTAGTAAAAGAAATAAAAGTCAGATTGTTACGTGCAAAATGACAGCAATTAGAGGGACTGAAAATAAGTCGAAAATTAAATCTCTCGCAGAGGAGGAAACTAAAAACCAACCTGAAGTAGTGCAAGAAAACTACCGATATTACGAAAAACTGTGTATTGAAGACCGAACTGGCAAAGTATCTTCACCGCAAGCAGTAAATTCCTTCAGAAGAGCAAGCACGATAGACGAAAACATTGAATTTTTATCTTAATTTACAGTGGAAGATGTTTTAGATCGCGCGTACAAGTCACCTGCAAACAAATCGTCAGGCACAGATGAACTCCCGAAAGAATTTTATCAAAGCTATTGGGATGAACTTGGACCAACTTTCGCACACGTTTTAAGTGAAATAATGAGGGAAGGCGTCGTTCCTATAGACTTGAAAGCAAAGAAAAGGTTTAAGTGCTGGAAAATAAAGGGCGAAATAAAGTCCAGCCGATAACTCTTATGAATTTCGACTATAAGACTATTGTTACAGATATCAATGAGAGACTGACGTCACTAATTCGAAAAGTGGTAATTAAATATCAAACCTGTTTTCCAGAGAGGTCACTTACGGCAGCAATTTCCAACTACAGAGATCTGATTTGAGTTAGTCGCAGTTACACGTATACTATGTGCATTGCCGTTCAGTAGAACTTCTGCAAAGCTTTTGATCAAGTCAGCTGTCGATATACAGAACTAGTGTTAGCGGTCCATCTTCCAGTCCAATTTGTTTTAATACAAATCGGACTGAAGATGGACCGCTGACAGTAGTTTACAACACGATAACATGAATCAATGCAACGATTTCTATAAGCGGTCAGCTGACAAACGTCATTAATATACAGAGAGGGATTCCGCAAGACAGTCCACTTTCCATGCAACAGTTCGTGTTGTCGCCCGATCCCACGCTTATTAAAATCGATGAAACATTAACGGAAGTGACAATGTCGGGTGCACCCCTTTTCGCTAGAGCCTATGCATACGACGTAGGAGTTGTTGTACGAGAGGAAAATGCGACAGGAGTACTTAAGGACGAACTCGATAAATATAGTAAAACAACTGGGGTGAAAGTAAATGAAAAGAAATGTAAAATTCTAAATATAAGTGGGCTAGGACATCTGGACATAATATGGGCAAGATTTGTGGAAACCCACAAATCTGTCCATGTTTTCATCTACAAATGCTCTATAAAAATGTCCGTCAAAACTGAAAGGACACAACTAGTAACAAACGTGTTGCAGAAATAGCCAACAAACGGCGCTCCCTGAATCTTATCAAAAAAATAAAAAAATAAATGAGAACATTTTTTCCAAAGCGTACTACGTAACACAGATATTTCCATTGCCAAAATTAAAAGGTAAAACGATTATGCAACGTGCCAATAAGTATGTATGACATGGAAATATTTTTAAAATGAAATATACTGATCTTGTAAAATGAAGAGACGCAGAGGGAGTTAGTCTAACAGACATTTGCTGAAAAGCTTTAGCACTCTATATGAAAGAACGATAACACTCTTAAATAGCGATCCTTGCGCTATCACTGCCAAGCTCTTTACAGTCGTCCGTCGTGCTTGCATGCAGCCGCTCGTTAATGTTGGTGAGATTGACGATAAGCTAAACCATGCGAAGCAATTTTACCTGGAAATTAGCTACTTAGGAAAAACCACATTGAAAAAATCGTATTTAAGAACAAGAGAGTTCGTTGGAAAATGGCAGCAGTTCAACAGTCCCAATAATATTAAAACCAAATATCTGGCAGTCAAATGGAAAGCTGTATGGAAAAACCCTAGACATAAAACTCACGCCTCTGTTATCGTCTCCATCATGGTATAAAGTAATCAACAATGTTTTGCCAACTTGTGAAAAGTTATATAGAGTAGGTATCAGCAACTCTGATAAGTGTGTTGACTTTGGTCTAGCGGATACATTATTATTACGTCGACTCACTTGTGGTTGTCGGCTACATAATTGGAAATGGGTGCGGTACAAGTTACGACTGCCCACGAGAAACCCGAAAACCTACTTTATGACAGAAATAGTACTACAGCCCGAAGCAGAATTCTATCCAACTAAAAAAAATTACACAGTGATGTGGCTTCTTGATAAATATGCACACTACGTAGTCAACAGATGCGGAGATGACAGCTCAGTGAATTTCCAAATATATATGGAACCGTGAGGGGTTGCTGGTTCCCCAGCGGGCGCCTCTCCAGGTGGTGAATAGGTGAATGCTCACCAGATATGATGGGTTCCGGGGAAATAAAAGACCTTGGGTGGACCAAAACCAGTGAAGAGGAAGTCAGCGGCTCGGATGCCGGAAGAGAATGTTCTTATAGCATTCCAGCGGTAGAAGAGGCAGAAGGCATCTCCACGGGGCGGACAGAGCTCAGAGCCTAGGAAAGGCAAACTGCCTAGGAAATGGTAATCCAAAATATTACTCAGTGAGCTTGGAAGCTGTAAGGTGGCAGCCCCATCACCAAGCTCAACCTGTGCAGCGCTCATAACGCGGCCAGGTGATTCTATACATACTGGCTCACATCAACGATTTGCCTCGAATAATGGATTCAAAGGAAACGGACATGGGCTATGGAACAGAAATTCGCGAGATGGAAACAAGGAACACTTTGGGACATGGAACGCTCGTAGTCTTAATAAGCCAGCTGCGGCAGCGACTTTGATATTTGAATGAAAAACATACAAGACAAACATTGTAGCTGTACGGGAAGTTAGGTGGCCCAAGCCAGGGGATACACTTGGAGGACAATTGTGTCATCTTTTATGGGGGAGATGAAAAACATATGAATTTGGTACTGGTTGTGCTGTTAAGAACGATATTGTTAATCAGGTTAAGGAATTCCATCCCATTAACAAAACAATGGCTTACATAACAATCAAACGCCAGTGGTACGATATAACATTCATAAATGTCTATGCACCTACTAAAGATTCAACTGAGGATGAGAAAGATGCGTATTATGAAGAATTAGAGAGAGTAATCGAAAGCATTCCAACAAGAATTATGAGAATTATCCTAGGGGACTTTAATGGAAAAATAGGTAAAGTGGATATATTCATTCTCAGAATAGGAAAACATAGCAAGCAGTCGAGCACAAACAAAAATGGATTAAAAATGCTCAACTTTGCACTGTCAAAGAATATGAAAATTTGCTCGACGACGTTCCCTCACAAAGATATACACAAAGGTACAAGGTGCTCTCCATATGGCAAAACCTTAAATCAGATTGACCATGTTATGACAGATCAACGTTGCAATTCATTTATAAGAGATGTCAGAACGTACAGAGGAGCTTAAATTGGCTCACATCATTTCCTAGTGGTAGGAAAGATGAAAATCAAGAGGATTTGGAATCAACAACCAAAAGCCACACCAAAACCTAATTTAGACATCGAACGACTGAAAGAACTGTCTGTTAAAAAAACCTATGTGATTGAAATAAATAACCGATCTACATCATTGCAAGAAGCTGAGGAGGAAACATAGTAAAACAACTGGGGTGAAAATAAATGGAAAAGCTTGGGAAAGAAAAAAGGCTGTAGTAACAGATGCAGCAGAAAAAACACTGGGTAGGAAAAAGAAAACGAAGAAACAGATATGGTTCAGCCAGGATGCTGTGGCTGCATATTAAGGAGAGTGAGGACAGTTGAGAGACCTTCAAGGCGGTTAGAAGAGAAACAGCAACAGTTCTACGAACAGAGAAAAGGAAATATTTAACTGGAGTCCTAGAATCTATAGAAATGGAAAGCAGAAATGGAAACTCAAAGGAGTTGTTTCGGTATACAAAGAAAAGTTAGAGAGGTAATCAAAGTGAAAGCCTACTCGTAAAAGATAAAAATCAAAATATGCTAACGAAGCTGGAATATATCCTAGAAAGATGGAAAAAGTATTTCTCAGAAATGTTAAATTGCACTGATCCGCACATAACCAATTACGCAATGTCTGAGAGTGACAGCATTAATAATGACGAATGTAGAATCACAAAACAGGAAGTAATCCACACCATTCAAAAGCTGAAAAACCACAAGGCAGCAGGCGAGGAACCGCTAGACCACCGCGGCCGGCGTGGAAATTACAGAAGAATCGGTTTGCTGAACATAACATACAAAATCCTGTCAATGATCATTTAATAAAAACTTAAACCTTACCCAGAAAACATTATTCAAGATTACCAGGATGGATTTCAAACAAACCGTTCCAAAACAGATAATTTGTTTACTATACGACAGATCTTTGAGAAATACTGGGAATTTAACAAAACCATCCATTGTCTCTTCGTTGCCTTCCAGCGAGTCTATGACAGCATCCACAGAAGTAGCCTCTACAACACTTTACGAGAATTTAGTATACCCAGTAAAATCATTAGGATGATACAACTGTGCATGAATAGCTCCCAGGCAGCAGTGAATTTCAGAGGATCCATATCCCCCACCTTTGCAATTAAAACAGGCTTACGACTAGGAGACGCTCTTTCATGTGTCCTCTTCAACTTTGCGTTAGAGAAAACGGTACGGGAGAGTAATTTACATCTATACAATGGGCTCCGATTCGAAGAAGTGCCGGCCGAAGTGGCCGTGCGGTTAAAGGCGCTGCAGTCTGGAACCGCAAGACCGCTACGGTCGCAGGTTCGAATCCTGCCTCGGGCATGGATGTTTGTGATGTCCTTAGGTTAGTTAGGTTTAACTAGTTCTAAGTTCTAGGGGACTAATGACCTCAGCAGTTGAGTCCCATAGTGCTCAGAGCCATTTGAAAATCCGATTCGAAGACAGTGAAGTAAAACTCCTGGCTTATGCAGATGATATAGTGTTGCTGAGTGAAACTGAAGAAGAACTGAAAGACATGTACAGATCTCTCAGGCACAATGCCAGCAAAATGGGGCTTTTGATTAACCAAGAGAAAACAGAATATATGGAAACTGGTCGAGTAATAAACCCAGATTCTTACTTTGAAATTGACCAACATTCTAAATTCAGTAAAGTTCTTCAGTTGAAATACCTTTGATCACGTTCTAACAGTAAAAATAATAACAATGAACATAAACGAAAGAATAGCCTCAGGGTCAAGATGTCTGTACCCTCTAAGCAACCCACTCAAAAGTAAAGCTTTGTCAATCGCCACAAAGATTAAGATTTACGACACTGTCATCCGCCCCATAGTACTGTACGGTTCAGAAAGCTGGACGCTTACAAAGGATGAAAGAGAAATACTGAATGTTTTCGAAAGAAAAGTGATGAGAAAAACCTGGGGACCTGTGTCGGAGAATGGCGTATGGAGAATTCGAAAGAACAATGAAATTCATAAATTAATAAAGCAACCCACTATCATTCAGAAATTAAAAAGTAGGAGACTGCAATGGGCTGGACATGTGGCTAGACTGGAAAACAACAGAATCACCAAGAAAGCATTTGAAGGAACTCTCCAAGCAACAAGACCACTGGGCTGACCTCGTACAAGGTGGAAAGCTGACAAGAAGGACACCGCAGCATTAGGAATTTCCGCAGGGTGGAGAGAGACTGCGAGAGATAGAAGGCGGTGGAAGCAGATTGTTGATGCAGCGCGTGGTCTCCAGGGCCGGTGATCGCTGAGAATAGAGAGAGAGGTATGGAAACAGCACACTTGCAGCTGAAAGATATACAACCCCGAAAACCATTTTCGATAGCATGGTAGGAACTTTGTTTGACAAGGAAGGAACAAGATTAAGAAGAAAAAGAAATTCCAAAGAAGAAAAACTAGGAAAGAAAATCAGTTGCAGTGAATAAACATTTTAAATCAAGCATTATCATATGAGTTAAGAAGTGCACGATTTCGTGTTCTTTATAAAGTACGTTTAGTTTTGTAGAAGGAGAGGCCGTTTTATACTGTGTTTTGATTTAAAATATCATAATCTTACGTTACTTCATTCAACATTACCTAACTTTCTACGTAGTAACAAGCAAGAAAATTGTACCACTACGACGTCAAGAGCTTCAGACAACATATCACTGTAAATCTAAAGTTATGTTTATACTTTTTAACTATCTATTCCAACACAAGGAGACTTTTATAGATTTTTTTTTTTCGTTCTTGGTTCAAATGGCTCTGAGCACTATGGGACTTAACATCTTAGGTCATCAGTCCCCTAGAACTTAGAACTACTTAAACCTAACTAACCTAAGTACGTCACACACATCCATGCCCGAGGCAGGATTCGAACCTGCGACCGTAGCAGTCCCGCGGTTCCGGACTGCAGCGCCTAGAACCGCACGGCCACCGCGGCCGGCTTTTTCTTTCTTCATGGAAAGAAGCATAACCAGTGCTTTTTTATTTAGTAAAAACTCTATACATAAATAAAAGTAAAGAAAAACGCACTGCGGTCATCTGGGCGACTGCGTCCCCAAAGTTAAGAGAAGCCAAACCTACGTAACACACCGTGGAATACACATGTATAGGACAGTAATGAAATAGACTGAGGGAAAGCAACTCTTCGAGAAGACGAACTTCGAAGACGTCAGTGAACTGGCGAAAAAAGTATTACCGCAGCATTACGTATACAAATTCCCATCGTCTCAACAATAATAAACTAAAGCAACTGAAAATAAAGTGAAGAAACTAGCCAGTGATGGCAACCAGAGCTAACAGCACGGCTGGGATGGAAGGGGAGAAAGGACACCCACAAGAACGGGGCTAGGATACCTGGCTCTCATCCAGGAGGCCCGGGTTCGAGTCACTGTATCAGAAAGAGCTTTGACACTTCTTACCGATGTTTCTCGTTCTCGTTATGTTGTTCTATACCTAATACGGCTGACGTCAAAGAATTCGCAATCAGCGAATTAATTTCGTAACACTCCTATTTAGTAAAGCAGTGGATAGTGAGCAATGACTATAAAATACGAAGCATACATTTGGTGAGCTTCAGGGCATTTTAAGTCTATATATGTATAAAATATTAAAACAACGTATCTACAAGGAAATACCGACTACTTTCGAAGACACGTAATGCCGTAAACATGGGCCTGTAGTGAGGAAAGTCCAAATGGAATTCCATGTGCAGGATAATCCGTTCGGAATTGCTTAATTAGTTACATAGTTTCACGTTCCATGGATCATTTTTCACTATAAATCGTGATGTTGTCGAAAGAATCATTTTACATTCACATCGCAAATTAATTTGTAAATATCGCTACATGCTAATCATTTACAAGGCCTTTTCATAAAAAATATACGGATGTGAGGTAGTAATTCCTACCCACCAACTTTTACACATTACAGTAACAGAAATGCATCTCCGGAACAGAAGGAGTTGTGAAAGAGAAGCTTTTTCAGTTTAGTTTCAATTTTACTTCGCTGTCTACCAGACATTTTATATCACTGGGTAAGTGATAAAAAATTTTTGTTGCAGCGTTGTGCACCAATTTTTGTTCAAAAATGGTTCAAATGGCTCTGAGCACTATGGACTTAACATCTATGGCCATCAGTCCCCTAGAACTTAGAACTACTTAAACCTAACTAACCTAAGGACATCACACAACACCCAGTCATCACGAGGCAGAGAAAATCCCTGACCCCGCCGGGAATCGAACCCGGGAGGCGTGGGAAGCGAGAACGCCAATTTTTGTGTTAAAGACAACATTAAGGTGGAAAATGAGTGACTTTTTCCTTCTAGTATTGTATTTATCGTCATCATTGTTCCTTTTGAACATGGATCAGTGCTCAAGGCCAACACTTAGAGCACTTGATATGAGATTCATAACAATGAATACACGAACCGTACACGAGTTACGTGTTTGCCACGAACGTCAGAGGTCTGCGGGAACTCTTTTTCCCCATGGTGGCGCAGCGTTTTGCACATTGCGGCGATGTTACTTTTACTGTTTGATCAAGTTCCACACATGTTACGTCGTTTAAGTGCTCTTCGAGGACTCTCTCCAGTGGCATGTAAAAAATATATAGTTCATTTTTAAAATATCGGTGCTATAGTTCGGCAGCTATTAATTCTAAAAACTAATTGTGTACAGAGGAAATTTGCACTCGTTGCCCGCTATAGTTTAGCACCTCGATATTTTTAGTCATTCCGCATTTATGTGGAGTTAGCAGCCGTAGCCTCCTTACCCTATACATAGACACTCATCACACTTGTTTCGTTTCACTGTAACATGTCACATTCTTCAGTGTGAATCAAACGTTAAAATACCGCGTCTAGATGGGCACCAATATAGGCATCAAATTAGGCATTGCCTAGGAAAAGGCTGCTAGTGGGAGGAGGAGGGAAGAAAGGAAAAACGTGTGAAAGGCACATGACCAACGTATTAGGGCCTGACAAAAAAAGTGAAGCACCCACAATGTGTGGAGCAATCTAAATAAGATTTCACTGATTGAGAGGGTACGTTACGTAATTTCAGTGATTACGAAATAGTGTAAAATTTAGAGATTCCTGACGGTATGAGCCGCCTTATCAGTATGACGTTACACCTCCACTGGCGTGAACGCATGTACTGATTTGGTTCACAAGGGTATTTTAAAGCCGTCGTATTCCCTCCTGAGACAAGCTGGCCCACAGCTGTTAACTGGTCCTTAATACCCTGGATACTGCTACTGGAACAGAGTTGACATCCGAGCTGGTCCCACTCATGTTCTATCGCGAACAAATCTGGGTATCTCGCGAGCTATGAGAGTACCACAACATCACGCAGACAGTTTACAGAGACGCATTCCATGTGTGAACAAACGCTGTGATGTTAAAAAAATGGCACCACAATATGAGAAGTAAGGCTCGAGAACACAGGACGATAAGGACGTACGGTTGTGCCGTCAGAGATCCATCAATCACAACCAACCGTGACCTGAAGTCATATGCGATGGCTCCCCACACCATGACACCAGGACTAACACTACTGTGACTCTCCGAAACACTGGAAGAGTGGGACCTCTCCAACGTCGCCCCCATACTAGCTGACGATGATCATGCTAGGTAGTACAGCATTGTGATCCATCGCTGAGCGCAACGCGACGCCATTAATCAGCAGTCCATGCTTGCCGATCATTGTGCCACTTCAATTCAGTGCTAACATTGGTGCCTCTTCTGATGTTAAACCTATTACTTCAAAATCATTCTTAACCGAATCCAGGTACCGTCTCCTCGGTCTGCCCCGACTCCTCTTACCCTCTACTGCTGAATCCATGAGTCTCTTGGGTAACCTTGCTTCTCCCATGCGTGTAACATGACCCCACCATCTAAGCCTGTTCGCCCTGACTGCTACATCTATAGAGTTCATTCCCAGTTTTTCTTTGATTTCCTCATTGTGGACACCCTCCTGCCATTGTTCCCATCTACTAGTACCTGCAATCATCCTAGCTACTTTCATATCCGTAACCTCAACCTTGTTGATAAGGTAACCTGAATCCACCCAGCTTTCGCTCCCATACAACAAAGTTGGTCGAAAGATTGAACGATGCACAGATAACTTAGTCTTGGTACTGACTTCCTTCTTGCAGAAGAGAGTAGATCGTAGCTGAGCGCTCACTGCATTAGCTTTGCTACACCTCGCTTCCAGTTCCTTCACTATGTTGCCATCCTGTGAGAATATGCATCCTAAGTACTTGAAACCGTCCACCTGTTCTAACTTTGTTCCTCCTATTTGACACTCAATCCGTTTATATTTCTTTCCCACTGACATTACTTTCGTTTTGGAGATGCTAATCTTCATACCATAGTCCTTACATTTCTGATCTAGCTCTGAAATATTACTTTGCAAACTTTCAATCGAATCTGCCATCACAACTAAGTCATCCGCATATGCAAGACTGCTTATTTTGTGTTCACATATCTTAATCACACTCAGCCAGTCTATTGTTTTCAACATATGATCCATAAATAATACGAACAACAGTGGAGACAGGTTGCAGCCTTGTCTTACCCCTGAAACTACTCTGAACCATGAACTCAATTTACCGTCAACTCTAACTGCTGCCTGACTATCCATGTAAAGACCTTTAATTGCTTGCAAAAGTTTGCCTCCTATTCCATAATCTTGTAGAACAGACAATAACTTCCTCCTAGGAACCCGGTCATATGCCTTTTCTAGATCTATAAAGCACAGATACACTTCCCTGTTCCACTCATAACACTTTTCCATTATTTGCCGTAAGCTGAAGATCTGGTTCTGACAGCCTCTAAGAGGCCTAAACCCACACTGATTTTCATCCAATTGGTCCTCAACTAATACTCGCACTTTCCTTTCAACAATACCCGAGAAGATTTTACCCACAATGCTGATTAAAGAGATACCTCTGTAGTTGTTACAATCTTTTCTGTTTCCATGTTTAAAGATTGGTGTGATTACTGCTTTTGTCCAGTCTGATGGAACCTGTCCCGACTCCCAGGCCATTTCAGTTATCCTGTGTAGCCATTTAAGACATGACATTCCACTGTATTTGATGAGTTCCGACTTAATTTCATCCACCCCAGCCGCTTTATTGCACTGCAATCTATTGACCATTTTTTCCACTTCCTCAAATGTGATCCTATTTCCATCATCATTCCTATGCCATTCTACCTCGAAATCTGAAACATTACTGATCGCATTTTCACCTACATTGAGCACCTCTTCAAAATATTCCCTCCATCTGCCCAAGGCATCCACAGGATTCACCAGCAGTTTTCCTGACCTGTCCAAAATACTTGTCATTTCCTTCTTTCGAAGACTGCTGATTACACTCCAGAATGGTTTTCCAGCAGCTTGACCCATATTCTCCAACCTGTTTCCAAAGTCTTCCCACGATTTCTTCTTGGATGCTGCTATTATCTGTTTGGCTTTGTTTCTTTCTTCAACATAACTTTCTCTGTCTACCTGGGTTCTGGTATGTAGCCATTTTTGATACGCCTTCTTTTTCCTTTTACAGGCTGCCTTGACTGTATCATTCCACCAAGCTGTTTGCTTCATCCTCCCTTTACACACTACTGTTCCAAGACATTCTTTAGCCACTTCTAGTACTGTGTCCCTGTACCTCGTCCATTCCTTTTCCAATGACTGTAATTGACTACATTCAACTAACTGGTACCTTTCTGAGATCGCTGTTATGTACTTGTGCCTGATTTCCTTATCCTGAAGTTTCTCCACTCTTATCCTCCTACATATGGACCTGACCTCCTGCACTTTCGGCCTCACAATCCCAATTTCACTGCAGGTTAAACAATGATCAGTGTCATCAAAGAATCCCCTGAATACACGTGTATCCCTCACAGCCTTCCTGAATTCCTGATCTGTTATTATATAGTCAATGACAGATCTGATTCCCCTGCCTTCCCAAGTATACCGGTGAATGTTCTTATGTTTAAAAAAGGAGTTTGTGATTACTAAGCCCATACTGGCACAGAAATCCAAGAGTTGTTTCCCGTTCCTGTGGGCCTCCATATCCTCTCCAAATTTACCCATAATCTTTTCATACCCTTCTGTTCGATTTCCAATCCTGGCGTTAAAATCACCCATGAGCAGAACACTGTCCTTGTCCTTTACTCTAACAACTACATCACTGAGTGCCTCATAAAAACTATCCATCTTATGTTGACCTGTCCCTTCACAATGCGAATATGCTGACACAATCCTAATTTTCTTGCTAGACACTGTCAAATCTATCCACATCAGTTGTTCGTTTACACACCTTATTGCAACTACGCTGGGTTCCATTTCTTTCCTGATGTAAAGCCCTACACCCAATTGTGCTATTCCTGCGTTGACTCCTGACAGGTAGACCTTGTATTCACCCACTTCCTCTTCTTTCTCACCCCTTACCCGAATGTCACTAACAGCTAAAACGTCCAGCCCCATCTTACTTGCAGCCTCTGCCAGCTCTACCTTCTTCCCAGAGTAGCCCCCATTGATATTAATAGCTCCCCATCTCATTAACCTTTTGTTTGCCAAGTCGTATCTTAGGAGTCCCTGGTTTGTCAGTTAGAGGTGGGACTCCGTCACCTCCAAAGGTCCGAGGCATTTTGCTCTGATTGTTGCCAGCATCATATTTAAAGTACCAGGGAAGCAGGTTGCTAGCCTTACTTGCCCCGAGTCCCATTGGGTTTTACCCCTAACGGCTGAGGGATTAACCGGTGGATTTTGTAGTCTTTGCCGTATGAGCACAAAGGTGACCACGACTCAGAATATGTCCGAGATGCCGAGCCTCATTCCAAAGTAACTGGTATCCCGACTGTCGGGACCACTTACTTGGCCACTCATACGTTGCCCGTGGTTCATGAACTATACTATGTACTATAAAAAATAAAAAATAAAAAACACAGATAATGTATTTTAAATCATTTCAAAGCAGAAAAAAATCTGACAACCAAAAAGCTATTGTTTTAATGTCAGTTTTTATTATTGAAGGCGTAGCCGCATGGCTTGAACTTCTGTTCTCAGACTGGGCAATCCTTGATGCCCCAATATATTCTGCAGCGCGGAGCTCAGTTCGTCAGCGCACCTGACGATGGCGACATGTCTGGTCGCCGAAATATTGTGCCCGTTGGACACTATGGACCGGCAGTACACCCGTGGACTGTTCGAGCAAGAAATACGCCGGGAGAAGTTGCAGAAAAGTAATTCCCTAGTCTAGCTGCTGCTAATCTCCGCGCAGTGGTGCGAGATAACACAGAATATTGCAGGGAGTCCATTACGTTTTCTCAGATGCAGGTGTGGATGTTAAGGGTAGGATGTGATGGAACAAAATACTGTGATCTTCCTTTGTGGTGGTCGGATGTGGTCGACCGGAACCTTGACGAAGAGTATGCCTCCCGTCATGTTCAACATAGGACCACTGTCGTATAAGAATGCACCATAATCAGGATATTGCACTATTAGAGCAGACACAGAATGAGTCAGGTTTCAAACTCTGTCAGGTGACGATAACGCTGTCTCACACGAGTGATCGTCTCCTCCGCTTTCTTCATAGTGATTACTCAACATCAGATACTATTCAGACCCCTTATTTACCCCATCAGGCATGGCAACAATACTAAAAACGAACAACACTAATGCACTCTGGTGGCCATTCATCCTTTTAGAGCAAACTGCAACTTCAATCATTTACCTACCCAACAATGGTCTGTACCTGTACGAAGTTAATTTGACATCCGATCATATTTTTTGAGTGCTTCACTTTTTTTGTTAGGCAGTGTATGTTTGCTGTGGAATGGAAAGTTCAGCATTAAAAATGTTCCTTCATAATAATATGAAGTCTAGAAATCTTGAAACCAAAAATGAATTTCTTAACAGAAATGAATGTAGCTATATAGCCTGTGCCAAAATAACAGTTCTCTTTTCAATTAGTATTATCGTAATAATTAATACTTCAACACATGTACCTTTTGAGAATGTTATTGAAATAACGCAACAAAATTATGAGCATGAAGTTATTATGTAAAGCATGCCGCATCGCTTCTGTAGAATGTCGGCATCGTATTCAGTTGTTGTGCAGTCACCAGGAAAGCACCACCCTTCGCACACGTTGTTATTTTGTAAATAAAACATAAAATCAAACTACGTAGTGCTATGCTAGGAATGTTTGTCACCACGATTCTCGGTTGGACACGCTGCAATTCTCTCGCTTAGAACAAAAATCTGGTGATGCCGAATATCATATTTGAGTCAGTTTCCGTTCTTCGCTTACAAAAAATATTCAGTTTTGAGATCTCTATGGAACGTCAACCCATTTTTACTAGCCTACAATTTCAAAATCTGAAGCTGATTACGTTCCCTTAAGATTCATGTACATTCCAAGCAGTTTATAGCTCACGATTGAAGTCATCCGCTCAAACAAAACGTATGTTATTCGTTTGTACTTCGTATAAGCTGTCTCTCCCCTACCACTTACATCCGCAAGTAATGTTCTGCTATTAGAACAGTCGTTCGACTATAGCGTTGCTACTATATTACATACTTTTTTATTATAAATGCAAAAATTACTTCAGTAACAAAAAATGGTTCAAATGGCACTGAGCACTATGCGACTTAACTTCTGAAGTCATCAGTCGCCTAGAGCTTAGACCTAATTAAACCTAACTAACCTAAGGACATCACACACATCCATTCCCGAGGCAGGATTCGAACCTGCGACCGTAGCGGTCGCTCGGCTCCAGACTGTAGCGCCCAGAACCGCACGGCCACTCCGGCCGGCACTTCAGTAACAGTTTCTCTTAGTCTACAGCAGATGCTTTTACGGCATAGAATTCTGTTCGAGAGCTCGTGTTTGGGAACAAGCATCGGAAATCACTTAGTTAGTTAAGAAATGTTTTCAGGCTTATGAAGGTATTACGACACTCACATATGCATATTTTACAAATGTTTCGTAATATAACATCCGGAACGGAATCTAAATTTCAGGAAAGAGTAGCACAAAGCTCAAGTTCGATTATATCGAAAATAAGTGCATTTCTGGCCTAAGACGTACTATTTGTCAATGCTAGGTCGGAAAATTTTCTTTCTGTCCTTATCTTTTCAAATATACCAAGTTGTACACACCAGTATTGCCATGGGAAAGATATACACTCCTGGAAATGGAAAAAAGAACACATTGACACCGGTGTGTCAGACCCACCATACTTGCTCCGGACACTGCGAGAGGGCTGTACAAGCAATGATCACACGCACGGCACAGCAGACACACCAGGAACCGCGGTGTTGGCCGTCGAATGGCGCTAGCTGCGCAGCATTTGTGCACCGCCGCCGTCAGTGTAGCCAGTTTGCCGTGGCATACGGAGCTCCATCGCAGTCTTTAACACTGGTAGCATGCTGCGACAGCGTGGACGTGAACCGTATGTGCAGTTGACGGACTTTGAGCGAGGGCGTACAGTGGGCATGCGGGAGGCCGGGTGGACGTACCGCCGAATTGCTCAACACGTGGGGCGTGAGGTCTCCACAGTACATCGATGTTGTCGCCAGTGGTCAGCGGAAAGTGCACGTGCCCGTCGACCTGGGACCGGACCGCAGCGACGCACGGATGCACGCCAAGACCGTAGGATCCTACGCAGTGCCGTAGGGGACCGCACCGCCACTTCCCAGCAAATTAGGGACACTGTTGCTCCTGGGGTATCGGCGAGGCGAGGACCATTCGCAACCGTCTTCATGAAGCTGGGCTACGGTCCCGCACACCGTTAGGCCGTCTTCCGCTCACGCCCCAACATCGTGCAGCCCGCCTCCAGTGGTGTCGCGACAGGCGTGAATGGAGGGACGAATGGAGACGTGTCGTCTTCAGCGATGAGAGTCGCTTCTGCCTTGGTGCCAATGATGGTCGTATGCGTGTTTGGCGCCGTGCAGGTGAGCGCCACAATCAGGACTGCATACGACCGAGGCACACAGGGCCAACACCCGGCATCATGGTGTGGGGAGCGATCTCCTACACTGGCCGTACACCACTGGTGATCGTCGAGGGGACGCTGAATAGTGCACGGTACATCCAAACCGTCATCGAACACATCGTTCTACCATTCCTAGACCGGCAAGGGAACTTGCTGTTCCAACAGGACAATGCACGTCCGCATGTATCCCGTGCCACCCAACGTGCTCTAGAAGGTGTAAGTCAACTACCCTGGCCAGCAAGATCTCCGGATCTGTCCCCCATTGAGCATGTTTGGGACTGGATGAAGCGTCGTCTCACGCGGTCTGCACGTCCAGCACGAACGCTGGTCCAACTGAGGCGCCAGGTGGAAATGGCATGGCAAGCCGTTCCACAGGACTACAACCAGCATCTCTACGATCGTCTCCATGGGAGAATAGCAGCCTGCATTGCTGCGAAAGGTGGATATACACTGTACTAGTGCCGACATTGTGCATGCTCTGTTGCCTGTGTCTATGTGCCTGTGGTTCTGTCAGTGTGATCATGTGATGTATCTGACCCCAGGAATGTGTCAATAAAGTTTCCCCTTCCTGGGACAATGAATTCACGGTGTTCTTATTTCAATTTCCAGGAGTGTAGTTCAAAATGGCTCTGAGCACTATGGGACTCAACTGCTGTGGTCATTAGTCCCCTAGAACTTAGAACTACTGAAACCTAACTAACCTAAGGACATCACAAACATCCATGCCCGAGGCAGGATTCGAACCTGCGACCGTAGCAGTGGCACGGTTCCGGACTGCGCGCCTAGAACCGCGAGACCACCGCGGCCGGGGGAAAGATATAGTTTGATGGTCAATTAATCCGCCGCTGATCCTTATTACTAAGGAGTGCTGCAGTTAACATTTCCATTGTTCTAGCTACATATCAGTGATAGCTATAGCTCCGAAGTGTCAGGACATATACGGGACGGGCAGGAACAGCCTGAAAAGCCTGTAACCGTGTTAGGTGGCAGGTTCTGCTGAAAAATAATTGTTATGGAAAAATTCGATTTTTGCGTCGTTTCCGAGTTAATTAGCATTGGATTTAGCAATTCAGTCAGTTGCGCACGCAAATTCAAGCGGCCTGCCTGATACAGTTAGTGTCAGTTGCTCTCGTAGCGCACACTGGACTTCCATTCGGGAGGACGACGGCTCAAACCCGTGTCTGGCCATCCTGATTTACATTTACCGTGATTTCCCTTAATCGCTTCAGGCAAATGCCGGGGTGGTTCTTTTGAAAGAACTCGCTTTTTGGTCCCCTTCCCCAAATCAACCAACCTGTCCTTTCGTAGAACAGTCGATAGCGCACGAGACCGCTCAGCCTTTGGCTCAGGTCCGATTCTTACAACCGTTCCAGCCTAATTTTTGTATCGCTCTCTTGGTCGGTTCAGGAAACCAAACGAAGCACATGTTTGGCGATCCGTCTCTGGCGGACCACTTGAATTTGCGCTGGCGGACCACTTGAATTTGCGCTGGCGGACCACTTGAATTTGCGCGCGCAAGGGCCTGCTTGACTGATTTCAGTGTTTATGAACTCGATAAAGGCACGATGTATCAAATTTTTTTCTTAGCAATTATTTCTCACCAGTAATTAGCACATGTAGACATGTCTCGCAGTTCATCCTACCTCTTAAGGCTCGCTGACTGTTTAGGAGTTTCTAGAGGTAGGGTAGAATGAAAGCTTCTCTTATAGGGAAAGAAATATCATCTTCATCAAAAATTCCAGCAGTTATCGAAGTTAAGAGAGTGTTCTTTCGAGGTCACGAGGGCGTCCTTCTACCCGTCTTCTTTACAGTGAACACCACTAATTACCGAGACACCCAGAGCAGCTTGAAAGAGCTTGCCCAGAACTGATCCGGCTTCTCTCAACCTATATTTTGTTTCCGAATAGTAACGTCCGACCAAACTCAGCCCTCAAAGCAGGTGAACTGTTACTGTGTTTCTTGTGGAAGATGCTGATGTATATTATCTACAGGACTGGGCGGCGCCCAAGTAAGTTTCATATCTGTAAGAAACGTTTCCAGCAAATAAGTTCTATCTAAAATATTCAAAAAGAAGACAACGAGGGGCGTTCAATAAGTAATGCAACACATATTTTTCTCGGCCAATTTCGGGTAAAAAATGCGGAATTTGCTGTGGAACATTATGGAATATTCCCTCTTTCATGATGTTCTGACAGGCGGCTGCGCTACACATAGCTTTCAAAGTAACGTCTGTAGCGGAGGTGCATTCCAAGCAGAGATCTGGCATTGAGTTTCTTTTGCCAGAAAACCAGAACATCGCAGATATTCATAGGCTCTTGCAAAAGCGAACAAAAACACGCTGAGGTGTCTGTCATCATCGCAACAAGGTCGCGCATGCCTGTCCGAGCTCCCGCGTGCCGACCGGCCGCACACAGCTGACTCCTGCGATGTTGAAACGTGCGAACACTCTCATTCGAAGTGATCGAAGTATCGAACTGGACGTTTCACACAAGCCTGCACTCTCGATAGCTCTCAAACCTTCATTGGAATGTTCCTCCTCATCCACCCTACAGCCCCATCTCGCACCTTTCACCTTCCATCTTTTTGGCCCTATGAAGGATGCTCTCTGTGAGAAACAGTACGTGGGTGATTGGGAGGTTATTGATGCAGCAAGACGTTGGTTCCGACGTCGATCAGTAGAGTGGTGCCATGCGGGCACGCAGGCCTTCCCAGTCAGGTGGCGTAAGGCCTCGCATTGAACGGAGATCATGTTGAGAAATGGGGGTATGTAGACAGAAGAGTTTGGAATAATATGGGGTATTGGAATCCTAACAAAACCAACCTGCTTTCAGAAAAAAGTGTTGCGTTACTTACTGAAAGCCCCTCGTACTTACTGAAAACCTATGAGGCATGTGCCATACTACAGTATTGGTGCATAAGTGGCTATTTAATGACAACTTCTGTTACTTTACTTATCGAATTACTCGTGCGATATGTAAAGTGTGTCATATGAAGATCTGTAAAACCCGTTAGATGCAAGTTACTAATAAACAGCTATAGATAATAAGAAAAAAAAATCACGTTGATGACCTATGGTGGCAAACTGTAGCGTTGAAAGCTAGCGATTGATCATTACTTGATGCTGTGTCCCTTCTGTTGCAGTGGCAGTGCAGATCAGGATGCCGGAGCAGAGCAACGATTATCGTGTAGTGGTGTTCGGCGCTGGCGGTGTGGGGAAGAGCTCGCTCGTGCTGCGATTCGTCAAAGGCACGTTCCGCGAGTCTTACATTCCCACGATCGAGGACACTTACAGGCAGGTCAGTAGTCAACCACGTCGACACTGCAGTTTTCAGATAATGTCACTACAATCTAGCAATGAATAAAAAAAGACAGAGCAATTAAACATTCACAAATTATGATAGGTTCAAATTTTAACGTTAATGTTTATCATTCCTCCCAGGAAGAAGCGCACTATATAGAATACCTTAGGTATGAAACACACATTTCTTCTGGCAAAGCATTACTTTTCTTTGTAAATCCCTTTGACACTATTAAGGCTATTTGTTTTATCGAAATGCACTCTGACAAGGAGAAGTTCCCAGCGATGGGACGTACTTTTGGAAATCATCTGTACGGTGATTTAAGTTAGGGTCCCAAGTATCACACCCTACAGAAATTCACCCTGGTAGATCCTCGTTTTCGAGTAATCGACAAAACAGAATTTCGGAATTTCGCTGGGTAGTATACAGCTATAAAACATTGTATATCAAACTGGTTACGCATTGTAACGTTTAAGGTACGCAGTCTGCTTTCCGTAGGTGAGCGACGAGGACGTCTTATTTACGTCCCGTCCGCAGAGTCGTGAGCGCGCGTAGTTTGTTTACTTCCTCGTCGCAGCTAGTACTCACGTCCTTGGACACTGAGTCCCTATGGCTCTTCCGTACAGAAAAGCTACCATAAAGATCAGCTTCCAGCCTGACCACGCAAGACCACGAGCTTTTGAAATCGAACGATTCATCCGTGACGAAGTTCAAATACCACCACTGCACGTCATCGGTATCCACTTATCCATCGCAAGTAGCGTCGCTTATGTCAACATGGTTGATGAAGAGTTATGTCACGCTGTTGTGAGCAGACGTGCGAATACTTTCAAGTTCAAACACTCCGATTGTCATATCGGGGCGGTTACCGTTGACAATGCAGGACTAGTATTACGCCGCCGGACATAGTTACCGCAGCTTTCGGCCAGTATGGGACAGTAATTAGCAAACGTGGCCGAAAAACGGAACACCTTCGAGACATACCAGGTCCTCAACGGTGTCCGATAAGTCAAAATTGAATTAAGGAAACACGTGCCATCCTACTTAGTCATAGGTGGATGTCGAACAATCGAAATGTACGATGGACAACCTCATACTTATTCTGGTTGTGGCTAGGAGGGTCATGTACGCTCGGCGTGTATTCAACGTCGGGTTACAAAAATTCCATTAGATGACACGGCACCACCTCCTACGCTCACGTCTCTCCCCTTCAATTACGCAGGGGTGACACGATCGACCGTCATGGCAGACGAAAGGCTCTTGGGATACAGGAAGCGTTAGAATGCGCACCCGTCGCAAGTCCTGGATTGACAAACATCATTACGGAGTCCACAGAGATTGCACATAGCCACCCATCGACTCCATCGACACGAAAGAATGGAACGCGACGCAAAAAGTTGTACCGACCTCTGCTTTTTTCCCTGAGGGGGTTGCGATGCGGGAACCACACGCTCCTTCGAACACAGAAACCCACGTCCGCAAACAAAGGTCATCGAGGAAACATAAAAGGCGACGTTGCATACCCTCAGACGATTGCCTCCAGCGGACGTCTTCTCCAGTTGACAACCGGACAGCCGACGAGACGAGAAAAATGGATGACACAGGATCGCCCTCACCTGTTACTTTCTCTGATTTCGACAAACCCGTTGCCGCACTCTCGGAAAACAGATCACAAGCACAGCGCCCCCACTGGTACTTAACCAGAAACAACTGCGGATTCATCCTTGGTCAAAAAAAATGGTTCAAATGGCTCTAAGCACTATGGGACTTAACTTCTGAGGTCATCAGTCCCCTAGAACTTAGAACTACCTAAACCTAACTAACCCAAGGACATCACACACATCCATGATCGAGGCAGGATTCTAACCTGGGACCGTAGCGGTCTCGCAGTTCCAGGCAGTAGCGCCTAGAACCGCTCGGCTACTCCGGCCGGCTCACCTTTGGTCACTCAGCTCACAAGTGTTCTACCGCAGCCACTGTTAACTTAAGAACCTTGGGCGGATGACATTGAAGACGATTCTGCGCCCGCTGTGGTGGATGAAGAGAGAGGTCTCTCCTCCTACACCTCAGCCCCTCCCGAGTAGCAACAGATGACGGTGCGGACGCGGCCTGCAGATTCCAGGCCCCAACTTTTACGGTGACGCTGACGGCGGCCCACATTGCCGGAGACGATCTACAGACCTATCGCTTATCGTCCATCAACATAAACACCATTCGGACATGTACGAAGTTGTCGCTGCTCCAAGACATGCTCAGTGCAGCAGCCGTTGGCGTAGTCTTTCTCCAAGTCTTCGTCGCCGATTTCCCGGGTATGTATGGTTACAAGGGTCATGTGTCGCACACCTCACCAACTAACTGTGGAGTCCTCTCAGGAAGGGCCTGTAGGCGGACGATGCACGATCGTCGTCGTGGCCGATCGCTCTTCTTCGCAGGAGTAGCACCGCTTTTTCAGGGCAGGTTCGATGACTTGGTACTAGGGGCGGTTTCGGTAGTACCCAAGCACCTAAAGATAAGCTGCCATGCCATTCACCATGCCCCGGACTTGGGACACTCAACAGCAATCTCCAGCTGGTAGATACACGGGAACATGTCCGAGGAAATCGACTGGGATATATTCTTTTCACGACCCACTCGTCTAGTCGCATTGATAGGATTTATGTCGCCAGTTCTCTCGCAGCAACAGTGAGCGGCGCGGAGGTGTGGTCAATATCCTTTTCTGATCATGAGGCCTATATAGGCCTATATACGTCCCGTCACCCTTCGTCGCCGACGGGTGTGGCGGAGCCGACATACCTGGAAATTAAACCTTGCTCATCTCGCTTCTCCGGATTGTCGACACGCCATCGAGGATACGTGGAGTTCGTGCGTCCGCCTCCTCCCGACGTATCCTACATCGATCAGTTGGTGATTAAACTGCACCAAGCCGGCCCTACGGAGAACCTTTATTACGTATGGTCGGTAGACCACTGCTTGGAGGCGGCATACCCTTGATTTTTATTTCACCGTCCTTCACGATTGTGCCTCCTTGCCACCCACACATGAACGACAGCTAACAGTACAGTGTGCGAAGGAACAGATCGTAGGTCATATGTGCCGACACCTCAAAGGAACGATCGTCCGAGCCCGAACACATGACAGACTCGCAACGGAACGACCCACAACGTACGACGTCTTTCGAGAAATTAAACTGCGAAGATGGGCGCTGATTCAGGCCATCACCACTGAGGACGGCCGTCACCACGCCACGCAACGCGATGTTGGTGCAGCCTTCTTCGACCATTACACACGACTTTATTCTGCTCTATGTTCCGACCCGACGACGCTGACAGGAGTCTCACGACTGGTTTATGGTATTCTCCCACAGAATTTAAAAACTGAATTATTGAACGACATTACGGAAGACGAAGTTATCGACGCCATAGGTAAAGGAGCGGCGAACAAGTCTCTCGGCCCTAACGGGCTCCCTGTGGAGTTTTATAGAACTTTCCAGTATTTACTGGCTCCCAAGTTGACAGCCATCTGTCAGGAACTTATGTCCCCCTCGGTGCCGCTCCGCACGCCCTTCGTAGAAGGAATAATTATTCCGGTTCATAAACCTAAAGGTGGGGCTCGGGTACATGATTACCGCCCTTTAACATTCGTCAACTGCGACATGAAGATACACAACAGACTATTAGCAACCCTGCCTCACGTCATCTCACCAGATCAGGCTTGCCTAGGGGGTATCAAAAACATCCACACAGCACTGTGTCGATATCGTGACATAGTAGCCCTAGCGAGGGCACGCCGCATCACGGGAGCGCTGTCATCACTAGATTTTAACCAAGCTTTCGATCGAGTGGATCACGGGTACCTAACGTCCGTTCTCCAACACATACAGTACCCACAGCAATTCACAAACGTCGTGATGCGCCTCCTCAGAGGGACGACTTCCTAGGTGCCCCTTAACGGGCATCTCAAGAAGTCCCTCCCGATTTTCAGATCGGTGAGTCAAGGCTGCCCCTTGTGGATCTTACTCTGCGCTCTGGCACTGGAACCGCTCCTATGCGGCCTCCGTCAACGTCTCACCGTACTCACCTTACGTGACGTCACATTTCGTTGTACAGCATATGCGGACGATCTGGTTCTCGTGCTCCGCAATCGCGCCGAAGTAACCAGCGCACTAGAATGGATTACCACATACGGTGCGGCTTCCGGCAGCTGTCTCAACGTCACCCATTCGGTCGCCATGGCCATAAAGAGACGGGTTGACCCCAGCGTTTGTCGACCCCCTACAGCGTAGTGTCACTATCAAATGTCTCGGAACAGAGTTTCACGACAACATACGATGCACTGCGGCCCTTAACTACCGCCGCTTATTACAAAAAATTCGGGTCAAGATCTCCAACCTTCGTCCGCGGACCCTTGACATTTTTCAAAGGACACATTTCGTCAATGTTTACCTCGCGTCACGCCTTCCACACGTAGCGCGTGTCCTTCCAGTACCGTTACTGATGTCTCGACGTCTATTAGCGGCACTCGGAGCCTACGTCAGTACAGGCGTGCTCTTCAAAGTCAGTTATAAGTTGCTGACTCTTCCCCCAGAAAGAGGAGGTCTTGGCCTAGTCTATGTCCAAGACAGAGCGGAACAGAATTAACTGGTACGGATTGTTGTGTGCATCGCACTGAATGTGCCGATGGGCTCAACTTCAGATTCAGAGAGATGACAAGGTTCGCACATCAAACTGTGACGCCACCACTCGGAGAGTTTGACAGGTTTGCTGCTGTAGTCATTAGCTCCGTCCTCCCCTATGCCCCCACTGACGACGCAAGACATACCTCCAGCCTTTTATTATTTTGGGCACTTTTACAGTGAACACAGTTATGTCCGTATCGCAGTGCCACGGACAAAGCAGGCGTCGGCGCGGTACATATATCGCGTCCTACAGCAGAGGCACCAGCCAAACATCGTGGAGGCCAGAAACCCTCAGGTTATTTTGAAGGTGGTGTGGTGGACGATACACACGGTTACACTGGACACAGACGTCCGATCCACATCGTACATCACAGTCAACGGTAAACGGATCACCCGATCACGCCTCCACAAGATAAATGTGTCGGACTCGCCTCTACGTGCTGACTGCGGAGTACCGGACACGGACGAGCACCGCCTCACATGTGGCGCAGCAGAAGACGTATGGCGGTTGGTGCGACAAATTTCGTCGTATTTTCTACGACTGACTCTGGAGCACATCACACCTCGGCTTCTACTATTTCTGGATGAACAGTATTCCCCGCGCACCAAAACCAACGCAGTCACGTGGGTCCGTAGGCATGTGGTACAATACTTAATTCACGATGGACCTAAAGATGTATTGGATTTTTGCAACTACCTACAAGAACGTCATTGCATGTTTGTACGGAACCCAAAATATGGACAATATTTTTCTAATTACTTTGGGAGTGCCCTATGCGATCGTCCACGCAGCTGTACCATCAACAGGTAGGAGAAGATACCCATTGACTGAACTGACAAGAACATGCCCGATTACCGGTGGAATAACATACGACATGCGTGAAGACATACCTGGATGATGAAGCGTAAGGAGAGTAGTGACACACCCTTCTGCTTCGTGTAAGAAGCACATTTTTCGTGAGTCACTAACTAATGCCACCTAGAATAACTCCGGAAGTATGATAGTAGCTGAAACGTTTGTGGTACAAACGTTGCATGGGACAACGGGAGCCATAATACGACGTTGGTTTTTTGTTGCTAGGTGGAGTCTAGTCAGAGATATGAAGATCAACTTCGTTTATATCAATGGGATGCTATAGTTTGATACTTATTTTCAGATAGCGGCTATCGAGGCGCATCCAATGATGGATCTTTGAAGGTCAATGAAGTTCAAAAAGGTGGCATGAACGTCCATTTACAGAAGGTGTTCGAAGTGATGACCATTAATTACAATGCAGTGCTGCAATCTTCTTATCATGGATTGAGTGGTATTCCTTATCACGTCGGCACTTATCGAAGCACATACTCTGACAGTTTTCTCCCGTATATCGTGCAAATAGTAAATATTCGCCGAATACGGCATATCCATCTAACGTGCCATTGACACATAAACCCCATTCGACGGTTTCGCAATACAACACTAATAGGAGCGGTAAGACTAGTATCGTCGAATCAAGCGAATGTCGATATGCTTCTCTTTTACGCAGAATGCCAACAAAATTCAGTGAGAGCTAGAGTTCTTTACGCTGAAAGATATTCTCAACGTACTCCTCTACACGTCGAACATTTAAATATGTCTATGATAAATTGAGAACAACTAGATCTTTAATGCATCGGAAACATATCCGACAAAGGAAAGTTACTAAGGAGGGTTCTGGATCCTTGTGTTAATTCGCTTCAAATCGCAAGGGAATCTGGCATGAGCCAGAGTAGTGTTGTTCGTGTTCTGCATTACCATAAATATCATCCTTACCATATCAGTCTCCACTAAGAGCCGATGGGCTCAATTTCAGATTCAGGGGAATGATACATTTATTAATTTGATTTTATTTGTTGACGAACCACGGAAATGTTAATCTGCATGACATGCATTATTGGGCAACTGACAATCCATGTTGACTGCGGCAAGTTTCACACCAAAAACCGTGGGCGGTGAATGTATATGGTGTGGGGTTCTGGAGGACAGAATTATAGGCCCCTATTTCATCGAAGGAAATCTTAATGGTAGGAAGTACACCACATTCCTGCAAGAAAAAATTGGTCTGTCATTTGAAGAAATACCTTTAGGAACAAGGGACACAATGTGGTACCAACATGATGGGTGTCCGGCACATTTTTCGCTGATAACTAGAAATGAGTTGCAGAGACAATTCCCAAATCGTTGGATTCGACGCGGAGGAGATATGTCGTGGCCGGCTCGTTCGCCAGACTTGACGCCTCTGGATTTTTTCTTGTGGGGATTCCTAGAAGACACTGTTCATAAAGACGTTCCAACTACACCTGAAGATATGCGGGAGAAAATTGTCAGAGCATGTGTTTCGATAAGTGCCGATGTGATAAGGGATACCACTCAATCCATGATAAGAAGATTGCAGCACTGCATTAACGCTAATGATCGTCACTTCGAACACCTTCTGTAAATGGACGTTCATGCCACATTTGTGACCTTCGTTGACCCTCAAAGACCTTACTGTTACACATCATTGGATTCTTCTCGATAGCCGCTATCAGAAATATGTACCAGACTATACCATCCCATTTAAAAAAACAAAGTTGACCTTCATATCTCTGAAGCGACCCCACCTAGAAACAAAAAACCAACGTCATATTATGGCCCCCGTTGTCCCATGCAAATTTTGTCCCACAAACTTTTCAGCTCCTATCACACTTTCGGAGCTATTCTAGGTGGCAATAGTTAGTGACTCACCCTGTATATTACCTCAGTGTAGGAGAGTACCGAGATATTTGTTTTGTTTACTCAGAGCACGATGTGGTCCTAGGTACATTTATTTTCGTTGTGGTATAAAGTAAATACAAATTCCACATATATAAAAATAAATAAAAAGGGTACTGAGTTCACAATCATGAGGTCGTGGGTTCGAAACTTGTCAGGTGCTCTGAAATTGCTTACTTTTAAACTTTATGGAATTGATTTTGGTCATTACTGTTACTGTTTAATTGGGTTAAATGTATTTTTTTATTTCTGTTCATTTCTCACATCATTTCAATCAACGTATAAACTTTTTCAACAGCTTTCATTATTTCTTCGTATCTTCTTTTTCCACTTGGAATCTTTATGTATGTGATTTTAATTACTTTCATGTATTAACTTCGATTAAATTTCTTCCGTTTCGTCATCCTATATTTTTGTCCATGTTATTGCATCCATTATTTCCGTTCATCATGTAGCTGAAATTCGTTTTTTTGTATATAATTCCTTATTTCGTTTAAATCTTCACCTGCATTACTTTGTCCATAGTGGAATAATCATTAATGTTTAAAAAGTTTGTATGGCTTTAAGCACCCAAAAAATGTACATCTTGTAACGGAAAATACATTTTTGACACCACTGCAGGGTAATTGTAAATAGATTATTTCGTGTTTGATTTTAAACCCATACGTTGACAGTTTCAAATGTTTAAATATTCCGGTGGATAAATAAAAATAATTAAATTCAGGTACACGAAGATACAAGTGGAAAAACAATAGGGAGAAAAGCTGAGAGCAATTTAAAAAGTTAACGATGTGACAAATGAATAGCAATAAAAATTACATTTAACCCAATTAATTGAATAAAAATAATGACCGAAGTCATTTTCCTAACAATTAGAATGTGAGGGCAGTACCTTAACCGTTCCGCTGAGCAACCAATGTACAAGACGCACCATGAGGCACTTACCCGAATGGGACGGAAATTGATAGAAGTGATGCACATACACAAACAAACAAAGCATTACAATTTCAGTTTTAGTAAAGAGAACTAATTTCATAAACTGAGCAACTCAGTATCGCGCTGGTCGACCTTTGGCCCTTATGCAAGCACTTACTCGGTTTGGCATTGATTGATGGAGTTGGTGGATGTTCTCCTGAGGGATATCGTGCCAAATTCTGTCCAATTGGCATGTTAGGTCATCAAAACCCCTTAGCAACAAAAATCCTGAGTTAATAACAAGCATCAAAACGGATACAGGGATTAGTGAACACAGGGCTGTCGTAGCGAGATTGAATATTGTAACTCCCAAATCCCCCAAAAATAAGCGAAAAATATACCTATTCAAAATAGCAGATAAGAATTCACTTACTTCTTTCCTGAGGGACAATCTCCACTCCTTCCAAATTAATAATATAAGTATAACCCAGATGTGGCTTGAATTCAAAGAAATAGTATCGGCAGCAATTGAGAGATTTATACGCAATAAATTAACAAATGACGGAGCTCATCCTCCTTGGTACTAAAACGGGCCAGAACACTGTTACAGAAACAACGAAACAAACATATCAAATTTAAACAGACGCAAAATCCCCAAGGTTGACGATCTTTTACAGAAGCTCGAGATTTAGCGCGCACTTCAATGCGAGATGCTTATAATAGTTTCCACAACGAAACTTTTCCCCGAAACCTGGCAGAATACCCTAAGAGATTCTGGTGGCATTAGACGAAGTAGATATTCCAGAATTCGAATCAACAACAGCTGCCGACATGAGTAAAATAGAGGTAAATATCCTCGGAGTAGTGAAGCAGCTTAAATCACTTAACAAAAGCAAATCTTATGGCCCTGACTGTATACCAATAGATCCCATTCAGAGCATGATGATGCATTAGCTCCATACTTAACAATCATATACAATCGTTCGCTCGACGAAAGATCCGTGCCCAAAGACTGGAAAGTTGCACAGGTCACACCAATATTTAACAAAGGTGGCAGGAGTAATCCACTAAATTACTGGCCCATATCATGAACGTCGATATGCAGCAGGATTTTCGAACATATATTGTATTCAAATATTGTTAATTAACTCGAAGAAAACGGTCTATTGACACACAGTCAACATGGATTTAGAAAACATCGTTCTTGTGAAACACAAGAACGATGTTCCCATGAAGTGTTGAGTGCTTTTGACAAGGGATTTCAGATTGATTCTGTATTTCTAGATTTACAGAAGGCTTTTGACACTGTACCACACAAGCGACTTATAGTGAAATTGCGTGCTTATGGAATATCGCCTCAGTTATGTGACTGGATTTGTGATTTCCTGTCAGAGAGGTCACAGTTCGTAGTAATTGACGGAAAGTCATCGAGTAAAACAGAGGTGATTTATGGTGATCCCCAAGGTAGTGTTAGAGGACCTTTGCTGTTCCTCATTTTTGGGAGACAATCTGAGCAGCCGTCTTAGGTTGTTTGCAGATGACGCTGTCGTTTATCTACTTATAAAGTCATCAGAAGATCAAAACAAATTGCAAAACGATTTGGAAAAGATATCTGAATGGTGCGAAAATTGGCAGTTGACCCTAAATAACGACAAGTGTGAGGTCATCCACGTGAGTGCTAAATGGAATCCGCTAAACTTCGGTTACACGATATTTCAGTCAAATCTAAAGGCTGTAAATTCAACTAAATACCTAGGAATTACAATTACGAACAACTTACATTGGAAGAAACACTTAGAAAATGTCGTGGGGAAGGCTAACCAAAGATTGCGTTTTATTGGCAGGACACTTAGAAAATGTAACAGATCTAGTAAACGGACTGCCTACACTACGCTCGTCCGTCCTCTTCTAGAATACTGCTGCGCGGTGTGGGATCCTCACCAGACAGGATTGACGGAGTACATCAAAAAAATTCAAAGAACGGCAGCACGTTTTGTATTATGGGAGAGAGTGTCACTGAAATGATACATGATTTCGGCAAGACGTCATTAAAACAAAGGCGTTTTTCGTTGCGACATAATCTTCTCACGAAATTCCAATCACTAACTTTCTCCTCCGAATGCGAAAATTTTTTGCTGACACCGACCTACATATGGAGAAACGATCACCACGATAAAATAAGGGAAATCAGAGATCGTACGGAAAGATATAGCTGTTCGTTCTTTCCGCGCGCTATACGACATTGGAATAATAGAGCCGGCCGGAGTGGCCGAGCGGTTCTAGGCGCTACAGTCCGGAACCGCGCGACCGCTACGGTCGCAGGTTGGAATCCTGCCTCGGGCATGGATGTGTGTGATGTCCTTAGGTTAGTTAGGTTTAAGTAGTTCTAGGTTCTAGGGGACTGATGACCTCAGAAGTTAAGTCCCATAGTGCTCAGAGCCATTTGAACCACTTTTTTTTTAATAATAGAGAGTTTTGAAGGTAGTTCGATGAACCCTCTGCCAGGCACTTAAATGTGATTTGCAGAGTGTCCATGTGGATGTAGATGCCCATGATGCTGCAAACGTTCTCAACTGGGGAGAGATCCGGCGACCTTGCTGGCCAAAGTAGGGTTTGGTAAGCACGAAGACAAGCAGTAGAGGCTCTAGCCGTGTGCACGAGGGCATTATGTTGCTTAAATGTAAGCCATGAAGAGCAACAAAACGGGGTGAGGAATATCATCAACGTATCTCTGTGCTGTAAGGGTGCCGCGGATAACAACCAAAAGGGTGCTGCTCTGGTAAGATATGACACCCCAGAGAGCCACTCCTGGTTGTCGGGCCGTATGGCGGGCAACACTCAGGTTGTTATCCCACCCTGTCCTGGACGTCTCCAGACATGTTGTCGGTTTGGAATGTCATTGACTGGAGTATAATTGTCATGAGTGATGAGTTTTGCTTCGAAGTGAGCCCAGATGACCGGCGAAGACGTATCTGGAGACGCCCTGGACAGTGCTGTCTTACCAACCTGAGTGTCGCCTTCCATACTGCTTGACAACCAGAAGTGGTGGTCTGGGGTGCCATTTCTTTTCATTGCAGGACCCCTTTGGTTGTCATCTGAGGAACTCCTACAACACAGCGGCACGTCGACGATATTCTACGCCCAATTTTATTGTCCTGTGCTTATATTTCAGCAGGACAATGTCCGCCCGCACACGGCGAGCGTTTCTATAGCTTGCCTTTGTGCTTGCCAAACCCTATCTTGGCCAGCAAGACTGCAGAATGTCTCCCCATTTGAGGATGTTCGGAACACTATGGGCAGAACACTCCAACCAGCTCTGGTTTTGACGATCTCAGGAGGACATCCAACAACTCTATCAATCAATGCTTTCATAAGGATTTGTGATGGACCAACGTGTTATTCACCTGCTCAATTTGTGAAGCTCTTTCTCTTGAATAAATCATTCCAGTTATTCTGAAACTGTAATAATTTTGCTGTCTAAGGAAACATGTACATCCCATCTACCGATTTCCGTACCATTCGGATGTGTATGTCACATGAGTAGTAAAATCAGAACCTGACAGCAAGCAAAACTGCGAGTGTGATGACACTGACAATAAACAGTAGTAAAGAAACATATATTAAGAAATTATCGTATAAACCATTGTCAGCCCCGATAGCTGAGTGGTCAGCGTGACTGATTGCCGTCGTACGGGCTCGGGTTCGATTCCCGCCTGGGTAGAGGATTTTCTCCGCTCAGGGACTGGGTGTTGCGCTGTCTTCATTATCATTTCATCCCTAACCGGCGCGCAGGTCGCCCAATGTGGCGTCGAATGTAATAAGACCTGCACCAAGGCGGCAGGACCTGCCCCGTAAGGGGCCTCCCGGCCAGTAACGCCAAACGCTCGTTTCATTTCATATAAACCATTCAAAGCATAAACTTTTTATTAGCATGTGACATATTATTAATGGTGTCCGTAAAGTAATCATCTAAAATGCCACTAATGTACTTGTTTTGTTGTTGAATTTTCTTCATATTTCATACGTAAAAATGCCACCCTAAACTTCAAAGCATTTTGAAAATCATGGCTGCTAATTAAATAAAATGTTCTCGTGCTTGTATGCACGTCACGTGGGTTGAAAGCTTATGACACTTTAAAAAGTTTTCCTGGGCCGTTGTGAACTGGAATTACTGCAAATGGGCTGTTGGTACGCCCTTATATACGCTGTCACGTCAGCGGATCACTCGGTATCGTCATATATGTGCATACATTGACTTCGGGTTCGATGCGTCTGATTGAATCTCACGATTGCTGCACTAAGCTGTAGGCCGCCGTCTCTCTTAAGGAGGTTATGAGTTATTTGTCACTCTATGACCACCCAGTCCCAAAAGCCACTAGAGTGAAACACGACAAGCAGTACATACCGTCAAACTTCGTCTGGTGACCGTTTACCAGAAATTGTCCAGCTGTTGTGGACTTTTTGTGCTAGCGTAGATGATACAGCCTCTCACGCTCCGTCTTGTCTTGTTCCGTGGTGCACACTGTTTGCCCGCACTTGCAAAATATTTTGTAAACCCCCTGTTTTATGAGGCCTACCACACCGTTTACTGGTCTTAATAGATGGCGTATTTTTCACAGTGGCATGAAGACAGATTTGTGTCTCTTCCGAAGGCCGTTTATGGTACCCGACACAGAGTCGCAGAATGGCAGAAACACGAACTTCTGCTTCTTGCACATGTTCTTATTGTATTGCTTACATGAGGTCATTTGATTTATTTGGTGATCGTTGTAGTTGTTGCAGCCGGTAATTGCTTATGTCAAAAGCATAGCATGCATTTTGTTTCCTGATAATTCAATGTTTGCTGGCCACGAAAACAACAACTACTGCCACACACCCCTGTGCCCAAGTGAAAAGCACGATTTTACTGAGTACATCGCTGCTATGTCATTCGATAAGCCATTCACACCTCTAATGCCGGGGCAAATAGCGACAACTTTAGGAATCTTTGACAATATACGGGCCTCGCAGACCCCGAGATGCTGACCTAAGGACTGGTGAGCCTCCTGTAACCGTAGGCTCTGTGCATGCTTCAGAGACGACTGTGCCGTATACGTTGTATGTTATACTTTCCGAGGATCTTGACTTAAACGGCCAGCTCTATAGGCAGAACATTTCTCTCTCTCTCTCTCTCTCTCTCTCTCTCTCTGGCCTACCTCTGTGACAGCGATTCTAGGCGCTTCAGTCTGGAACCGCGCTACTGCTACGGTCGCAGGTTCGAATCCTGCCTCGGGCATGGATGTGTGTGCTGACCTTATGTTAGTTAGGTTTAAGTAGTTCTAAGTTCTAGGGGACTGATGACCTCAGATGTTAAGCCCCTTGGTGCTCAGAGCCATTTGAACCATTTCTCTCTCTCTCTCTCTCTCTCTCTCTCTCTCTCTCTCTCTCCATGTACTGTATATTCGAGTGAGTGGTCAAATACATTTCCTCTTATGTTCGGGGAGATATTTCCAATTTCGATTTTGCATACTGTACCTGGATTCTGCCCAGAAAAAAACTACTCATCACGTGTTTCACGCGACGCCTATTGTCAATGGAAAGCGTCGGTTTGATCTCGTTACACATAAACTTATTTTTAAACGCAAAATTTACGTTCCCATGCGCTTGAGCGGTCCCAAATTAATCTAGTGCGGTATGGGTCTTCAATAAGTTCAGTAAAGTATGTAGAATAATCAGTACTCCATCAGCTACTGAGCAGCCGTGCTGCCTGGCGGTAGCAAACAACGCGGGCCAGAGCGGTACTGCGGCTGCTGGAGTACTGGTTATTCTTCGTGTTTTACTGTCCCTTTTAATATGTATCGATAAAACTAAGATCGCACTAGACTAATTTTGGACCACTCTACCGAATGGGCACGTAAATTTCGGGTTTAAAAATAATTTTGTTTGTAACGTGGAACATACCGACGCTTTGCGTCAACAATGGGCGTCGCATGAAAGATTTGATGAGCAGTATTTGTTTACGATGACTCAAGATACACACTGCAAAAACGAAATTGCAAATATCTGCCGAAACACCAGATAAAATGCGCCTGACGACTCTACAGAAGGGCATCCTGTATATATAAGCAACCTCAAAGTTTGTTGCGTGCCGATAGGATGGGTGGTTGTCGAGCTGAAACAGTCGTTAGGCCTTTACATTCAAGCGGATACAACAGTACGGATGCCTTGGAGACGTGGTCTGTGACAGTGTGCGCTACTAGTGCGGCAAGATTTGCAAGTTTGAAATTAATACATTGCGTACAAATTCGTCTCGGAAATGACATTCTATAAACGTAGCATTTTGGTAGTTAACTTACTTGATTATATCAAATGACATGTGGCTCGTTGTAAGAACACGATAGTTTCGTAACAGCCATCTGGGGCTCAAAAATTTGCAAATAAATATCTGTTGGATAAAAAACTGACCATTTTAATGAACTCTACTTACGAAAGCTTTGAGTATTTCACTTTCCTGTACTTGCGAGGCATAAAAAGTTATTCCTCGGCAGTGATCAGTTTTGTATCTGTCATCATTCAGTTGCTGAAATGGGCAGTAATTATGAACAGTAATGAATCGAAACTGTTATTGCGTAACGACATAACTGATGAAATATGTGAAAGAATACTTAACACGGAAATAAACTATAGACTTTTATGAAACTCGTATGCCTTTGGCCAACTACAGAGTTTTATTAAACTGGTATGCTTTCTGCCAAATTCATCTTTCTTTCGTATAGTTTAAATGTAAGGGAGGGGGTGGGTTGATGGAGTGGTGGCGGAGAAGAAGGATGTTCGCCGCATCCGGGAGCTGAGCCTTCGATTGCTTCGTATGGGCTTGCCGAACCAGAGTTTGCTGAGCTGGGGACTGGTAAGCGCTAGCAGTTCTCTGAAACCGCGAGCTCTGGGCGTTCTTCAGGGAGCACCTCGCGGCGCAGTAATGGAACGTTGTGTTTCACAGCGAACGTGGACCTTAGCTTAACCGCCAGGATCGCAAGGATGGTATGAAGTTATATGCATACGGCGTAGTATAACAACTCGACGTGACAGGGACTCAACAAGTCATTGAAGTTCCTTGCAGAAATAATGAGCGCTGCCTCTATAGCCGTCCATAATTGAGAAAGTCATGCCGGGCAGGATTTTGTGCACGAACTGATCTCTCGACTATGTCCCATAACTGTTCGATGGGATTCATGTCGGGCAATCTGGGCGGCCAAATCATTCACTCGAATTGTCCAGAATGTTCTTCAAACCAATCTGGCCCAGTTTCAGCTTTGTTTGGGAACGTTAAGTCCATGAATGGTTGCATATAGTCTCCAAGTAGGCGAACGAAATCATTTCCAATTAGTGATCGGTTCTGTTAGACCAGAGTCTATTCCATTTAACCACAGCCATCACCAGCTTGCGGAGTACCTTGTTGGCAACTTGACCCCATGGCTTCGTGGGGTCTACGCCATACTCGAACCCTACCATCAGCTCTTACCAACTGAAATCGGGACTCATCTGACCAGGCCACTGTTTTCCAGTCGCCTAGAACCCATCCGACATGATTACGAGCCAAAGACAGGCGCTACAGGCGATGTCGTGCTCTTAACAAAGCCACTAGCGTCGGTCATCTGCTGCCATATCCCATTAAAGAAAACTGCGTTGTCCGTGATGAGACGTTATGCCTGAAATTTAGTATTCTCAGCATACTCTTATCACCGTGAATCTCGTCGTAATGACTTCCCTAAAGATTTCCGAAAAGGAATGTCCCATGCCTCTAGCTCCAATTACCATTCCGCGGTCAGAGTCTGGTAATTCCCGTCGTTCAGAGTCACACAGGAAACCTTTTCACGTGAATCACTTCAGTACAAATGACCACTCCGCCAATGCACTGCGCCTTTATACCTTGTGT